>NC_140977.1:7334475-7349475 GCF_056783735.1 Eptatretus burgeri | reverse complement strand
AATGTGACGTTGCAAAGAAAAACCCAATTGTGTAATTGGTGTTTGTGTACGCTGCAGTGTCGATTGCAGGTAAGGTGACGCCAGTGAGACCAGTAGCTGGACGCTTGAGTGCTGCCTCCCCAGTGTCTTTGATTAGGCAAGGGCTGAGCCCTGGGTCGATTCAGACGAGCCAAGCTGCAGCAACTGGAGCTCAGTCAATCGGCTGTGGGATACAGACACCCCTCAAGTCTACATTCCAGATAAAGCAAGAGTCAGGTGGGCTTTAGTAGTGGCTCGTGACACTGACTAACGAACTGATCATGGCTTTTGTGTGGGAGGGATCATTAGCGCATGACCTTCAAGACGGTTTCTTTTTATTAAAGAGTTTGTGAATCACGTGCAGGACAAAGACTAATGTATGTACAGTACGTGCATAACAAGGACATCGGTCTATGATAGACAATTTGTGTGTTGTATGCAAGATTTGAATCTGGGTTCCGTCGGTTCGGATGAGAACGCTAAACGAGCCAAACCCTTAAATTTTGCATTTCTTGGATCTCGGATGTACCGTGCAAGTTGTCGACATCGGTTTTCATCCGATACTGTCAAACCTCTGTCCTTGCATACGGTCCGATCCTGGAACACTCGATTTCATCGATGTCCGGTACCATTACAGTTGCTCCAATCGGAATGTCGACTCCATTTTACCTTATTTAATTACTCCCTCTGCAAGATTGAGGCTTGTGGAAGAGCGAGGTGACTGAGGGTAAAAATGACAAACTGACAGTTGGATACAGTACGCAAGGGAATGAACGAACGGGAATGAGCGAGGCGAGAGGAGAGGAGGAGAAACCCAACAAACTGCAAGTAAGTAGGTTGGATTAGCTGGGGTTATGCAGGGGAGGTTGGTTGGGGGGGGGGTGAAGGAGGAATTAATGGGTAACTCAGGGTGGGGGGGGTTTGGTTGATATCAATTTTTTTTTATTTCTTCTCTGTGCAGCACTTGATTATTGAATGGTATTGAGAGTGATTGTCTTAGTATCGAATTGCAATGATCGTTGTTGTGTGAGTATCAGACAGTAATAAACATGAATGACTGTTTGACGTTTTCTACGATTTCACAGGAAACCTGACCATATTTATGTCGTACGAGTGGCCAGAAATGGGTGGAAATTGACTGCACCTGATGGTGATTCGTGAAATCCCATTCCTATCTCTGTAGGTGTGAAGATCATTACACAGCACCTTCCTCCTGGAAAGATCTTGCCTAAATCGGGCCTCACACTGCCTGGCTCCGGTGGGCCTTCTCCCCCCATTGTGGTCATGAGCAACACCGGAGCACTGGTCTCCTCACACCTTGCACCTTCTCATTCTGGTAGGCTTCACCTCTTCGGAACAATAAGACATATGTGCATTGATACATCTGATTTGTCAACAAGTTTGCCAATCTGTTCCTTTGACTCGGCTGTTGTTACATGAATGCAGTGGGAGCGGCACGGATGGCGTCAGCTGGTGGCACCACTTACCTAAAGACTACAAGTGGAAGCATCATCACCGTTGTGCCCAAGTCACTTGCATCGCTTGGCGGCAGGATGTTACCCTCCAGCATTGTCTCAGGTCCCACTCAGACAGTTCCCGACTATTACTTGGTCTCAGTCTCACATGTCACACATTTTTGTCTGTCTTCATGTCTGCCTTTTTGCACTCGCTTCTAACTCTACCCTTTGGACCTGTAGGTTCTGCATCCAAACTGGGCACTGTTCCAGTGTCCATGGCCTCCAAGTCGAATGTCATCGTGGTGCAGAAGGCTCCAGGAAAGAGTTCAACACTGCACAGCTTTGCAAGCAAGGGCGTCATGACCACGTTGCTTGGAGGCACAGGGGTATGGCAGGGTGGTACCAGGTCGAGGTACAGGGGTAGTACAGTATGGCATGAGAGTTGGATGGGATGGCACCAGGCAGCGACACGGGGATGGGATGTGGTGATACGGGGTTATGACGTCCTGTTATTGAGAGATCCACAGGGAAGGTGGTATTGGACCATGATAGCTGAGATTAATTATATTCTCTATAGGTCAGTCATAGGTCACGTTGTGTGGCAGCCATCATGATAGTCACTTTTTATTTAACATTTTCTATCTCCAGTAAGAGCAATGATGATTTCCAAGACTACTGAAACTGCTTGTTTTTTCCCCTCGCCAGAGGAGAAGGTATTGCACTTGGGTCTGTTTGTTTGTTACTTGGTAAAAAAAATTTTCGCCAAGTATGTTGGTTTGAAGCATCTGTCTGTCTGTCTGTCTGTCTGTCACACACTTATTGGCCACAGTTTTCAAGCAATCGTTCTGAATTCTTTTTGTCTTCGTAGGTGACCGGCCAAAGACAGCAACGCTAAATTTTGATGAAGATCCGAATCCGGATCTTCCGGAATCCGGAATATTTCAAGTGATTCTTCACCATTGAGAGATAGGGCCAAAAACGATATAATAGCACTTCTTCATCTATAATAAATCTAAAGGTTTTGTAAGTATATTGATGACTTCGGTCCTCTGTTTGTGTATGTGTGTGTGTGTGTGTGTGTGTGTGTGTGTGTGTGTGTGTGTATGTGTGTGTGTGTGTGTGTGTGTGTGTGTGTGTGTTTGTGTGTGTTTGTGTGTGTTTGTGTGTGTGTGTGTGTGTGTGTGTGTGTGTTTGTGTGTTTGTTTGTATGCACGATAACTCGAGAACGGAAGAAGCTACCAATGTCAAATTACACCACGTGATTCAGGAGGGTGATGGCTAGCGCTGATTAGATTTTGGTCAAAATCGGTCAAAGGTCAAGGTCACAGTGAGGTCAAACATAATTCCGTAAATTCATGTGGAGAAATGGAGTATTTTTGCTTCGGTCGACGTTACGAGTTCATTTTAACTTCGATTTTAATGTTGTCTTCGGTTTTTACGATCGCTTCGGACGCTTAAAACTCGGTTGACGAAATTCTGGTAAAAATCGGATGTTTTGGAGACGTTTTGAGATTGTATAAAAAATATTTCACTCTCCGCGTCACAGCTCGTCACGTGGTGCAGCGCGCTCGAGCAGAGGCATCGTTGATCACGTAAAGGTTTTCCATGTGCGTGCTGACGGTGTTTTCGATAAAGATGGTGTTTAAGTCATTTTTATCCCAAGAAAGGTTATCGTCGCATGCCTGACTCGCTAAGCCGTCGGATTATGTAAAGATTGTTGGTGGATGGCCGAATATTACAGTTTTGTGACTGATAAAAGAATATTAAATAATTGCGTGGAGAAATGGAGATTTTTGCTTCGATCGACGTTACGATTTTTGATGGTTTGGTACAAAATCATCGTAGAAACTTCTGGTTTGCGTCACTACCTTCTCTTGAGACAGCTTTTATTAGACAAGGTCAGAGGTCAAGTAGACTATTTCGTAAGTACCAGTCTATGACTGCTTGTTTTTTTTTGTGAATACAATATCAAGATTCGTATAAGAGCTCACACACAAAACATGTAACAAAGGGAGCAGAAGACAAGAGGGGTTGGAGATGGAAGTACAAAATGGTGGGGAACAGAGACATTAGATCTGTGGAAGAGAGAAGGATGGGGTAAACAAGATGGGACATTACAGGGACTTTCAGGAAGGAAAGCAGGGAATTTGAAGGAGGTGGGTTTGGGGTGGATTAACGGGGGTAGAAAATATCGTGGTTTTGTATGGGGGAAGATAAGAGGTGGTGGTGAACAGTTGTTTTGAAGGCCTGGAGGGGATTAGTGAGATTGAAGAGAGTGTGGGAGTTTGTTCCTGAGGTGGGGAAAAAAAAAGAGGAATGAAAGAGTGAAGGTGAGCAGTGAATCGTGATTTCGGTAGTTTAACCAGAAGGGGTTTGCTGGTGGAACTTGAGCACCCTGCAAAAATATTGGGGGGGGGGATGGAGGGGGCAGAGCACAGACAGACAGAGCAGAGGGTGTGGGGGGTGGAGGGGGCAGAGCACTGACCTGACTGCGGAGAGGGAGAGGGAGAGAGACAGGGAGGGAGGGAGGGAGGGAGGGGGAGTGGGGAGAGAGAGAGAGAGAGACAGACAGACAGACAGACAGACAGACAGACAGACACAGACCCAAAGACTTAGCCTCATCGCGGGAGATACCAATGATCCTCAATGCCTTGGTCTCCACAGCGTGAAGCCGAGAAAGGTGAGAGGCAGGAGCACCAGCCCAGAGCGGAGAGCATTACTCCATCAGGCTGCAGAGGAAAGCTTTGTATGTGGTCAGGAGCTCAGGTGGGCCGAGGAAGGACTTTGCATGACGGAGGATTCCCAGTCGGCGACTGGCTTTGGAGGCCTGGTTGGAAATGTGGCTTTCCCAGGAAAGACCATGACAGATAGTGAGACCCAGAAGCTTGAATGAAAGGACTTCTTCCAGACGATTGTTGAGAAAGTAGAATATGGGGGAGGGTTTCCAGACGGTCGGTCTTTTCAGAGAGACAGAGCGAGAGTGTGAGATTTGTCAGGATTGCAAGACATGTTCCACGTGTTGGACAAGTCTGTGATTTTATCCAGATCTGCAGAGAGTGAAGAGGCTGCTGCTTGCCGATCTGAGGAATGACAGATGGTAAGGCAGAGGGTGAAGTCATCAGCAAAGAGATTAGCGTTATGGATGGATTTTGATGAAACTTGGTGGACAGGTTGGGTGCGTGACGCGGACTAATTGATTTGATTTTGTTGAAGATCCGGATCAGGATCCAAGAATTTTTATTTGAAGTGATTCTTCACCATTGAGAGAATGGGCCAAAACTATGAAAAGCACGATATCTCAAAAAGTTGTGGACGAGTTTTGACAAAACTTGGTGGAGGAGTTGGTCGGTGACAAGAACAAGCCGATTAGACTTTGGTGAAAGGTCAGATCTAATTCCAAGCTATCGGTGGGATACAAAATGTAAACTGTTCAGCCTGGTGGAGGTATCCACTCGATCGAGTGCCATTCTGTTTCACCAAGTGCCACCGAGTGATTTTTCATTTGTTTGTTTGTTTGTTTGTTTGTACAGGAGCGACTACTCATGTAGAATGTTTTGATTATCATTATGATGTCTTAGGTCACGTCGTTTGGCAGTCATGTTGGAAAAACGGAAAAACGTTGGACCTCTGTATCTCTGAAACCGTACCAAAGAAAAAAAATGAAACTTGGCACATGGCAAGTACTCCTCATGGGGAATGAGTTTTATTTTTATTATTGTTATTTTTTGACATCATAAGTGCATTCGTTATGACGTCATAATTGCAAATGTAGAACGCGACATCCGATCAGAATGAAAATTGTTGAGGGTCATCTAGGGAGAAATTTGTCCACAGAAAAGATATTTGACGTTATCGATCATGTGATTTGGTGGCCATATTGTTTAGAAATAAAATATAACAACCTTCAAATATCATCTCTTAAGTGGTTGAACAGATTGAGGCAAAACGTTGCACGTATGACCGCCTATCCATGAAGAACAAAACGGCCACACGTATGACGTCATCGGTCACATGGTTTGACAGCCTCATTGGATTTACCCTAAAAGCTATAAAAAAATCTTCTTCTCCAGAATGGCTGGACAAAATCGAGGGGAAACTTCACACAAATGTTCTCCAAGCCCTGGGGATACCAGGGTATTCACGAACATTTGATGTCATATTGTATGAAGTGAAAATTTAAAAAAAAATTATTTTTCTTCAACCACTTCATCGACCGATGTGAAACTTCACATTATGATGTAGTCGTGATTGGGAATATATGTTTTCAACCTGATCAGACACATGGTCTGGCAGCCAGAATAATTATCATATATATATATATATATATATATATATATATATATATATATATATATATATATATATATATATATATATATATATATAATTCCAGCAATGTCTGTGTCTGTGTGTGTGACCACTGTTTCTCAACAACCGCTGGTCCGATCTAATTGAAACTTGCCAGGTATATTGCTGGGGTCCTGAGGATGTGCTTTTTCAAGGTTTGATATTAATCAGACAAGTGCTTCCCAAGTTATGGACATTTATTTACTAAACCAATGACAGAACACGTTGCTGCATAGACGTGGCCGATGTGCCATTTAGTTACCAATGACAGGACACGTTGCTTTGGCGGTTGGGGAAGAGATCCTCAGCCGCGTTCCCCATTACGGGTTACAACGTACGGACTTCCAGATAGTGATGACTTACTGTATTCTAATAATTTCTCGATTTCTTATGCGCATTTATAGAAAAACACAATGCCCCAATCCAGTCGTCGCTTACGAGAGCGAAGGATCGGCCTGTGTGGTTGTTTGAAAAATTTTTTTTTTTAGTTTTTTTTTTTTGGTTTGCACGTACGGCCACGCACGTACGGGCACGCGGGAGTGAAGGAACGGCCTGTGTGGTTGTTGTTTCTGGCACGCGGTTTGAAAGTATTTGTTTTTTTTTTGTTTTTTTGGTTTGCACGTACGGCCATGCACGTACAGGTATGCGAGAGCGAAGGAACGGCGTGTGTGGCTGTTGTTTCTCGCACGCGGTTTGAAAGTTTTTTTTATTTTTTGGTTTGCACGTACGGGCCACGCACATACGGGCACGCGAGAGCGCGAAGGAACGGCATGTGTGGTTGTTGTTTCTGGCACGCGGTTTGAAAGTATTTGTTTTTTTTTGTTTTTTTGGTTTTCACGTACGGCCATGCACGTACAGGTATGCGAGAGCGAAGGAACGGCGTGTGTGGCTGTTGTTTCTCGCACGCGGTTTGAAAGTTTTTTTATTTTTTGGTTTGCACGTACGGCCACGCACGTACGGGCACGCGAGAGCGAAGGAACGGCCTGTGTGTTTGTTGTTTCTGGCATGCGGGTTGAAAGTTTAAAAAAAAAAATTTTTTTGGTTTGCACGTATGGCCACGCACGTACGGGCACACAAGAGTGAACGACGGCCTGTGTGGTTCTTGTTTCTCGCACGCAGTTTGAAAGTTTTTTTTATTTTTATTTTTTTTGCACTTACGGCCATGCACGTACGGGCACGTACTAGTATTTTGAATAGGGCTCACTTGGTTGTGCCTGGATGGGTTTGAGGGTAGAGGAGTAGCAGATGAAATGTGAATCCTATCCAGGTTCCTCCTGATGACGTCATCTTTCCTTTTTGCTTGATCGAGTTCCTTCTGATGACTCGAATGCAGGACTTGTACCTATTTGGTCTTCCATTTGATTTGAATTGAATTTATTTTAATCCCATTCTGAATTAAATTGAGTAATTATAAACGTCATAGGTATAGGTCAGTTGTCCAATCAAAGCAGGACGTCTTGGTACCCGCTCATCACTGCCAGCAGTTATAAAGTGACAGTTTTTGTTTTGTCTCTAATTACGTAACACACCAGTACATGAACACCGCACAAAACCAAATCCTGGTGAGTGTCTGCAATCTCTGGTTTCTCTTTTTCTTGTTTTTAATGACTCACTTATGTGCACGCTAATCTTGCAGGTGTATCTCTGACCCAGTTAAAACCAATGTCTGTGGAGGTATGGATTATGGACCTTCCTATTTATTTTATTTTTTTCTTGCAATGCCTCAGTCTGACAAGCCATCCTCCTTGACTGGGACCAAACCCACAGTCATCACCGCCACATGCCCAGGAATCCCCGGTTCCATCACCAAAATGATCGTAACGCAGAAAGGTGCATCGTCGTCTCATTCGCCTCCCATCACCAAGGTCGTTTCGTCAAAGCTTGGCTACTCATCACCCCAGGTTTTATCTTACCTTCAGTTCTTCTTAAACTTTCTCGAGAGTTTTGATTCAACAAACTTTTAATTCTTCTTCGTGTTCTTCTTCACTTGATCCTCTGTAGTTTTATTCTTCCCTCTCAATTCCATCTCATTTCTGATGTTTGTCTCTGTCTTTCCCAATACTGCCCCTTCCCTGACTTTCCTTTACCTGCAGGTTCTAATAAAACCGAAGCCCCAAGTTTTGCCTCAAGCAGGTGCATATCCATTGCCATCGTCTCCTATTGAGTTGGCCAGCAGGTCTGACTGTGCAAAGCTCAAAGCTCTGGAGAAGGGATGCGATGGAGGCCAAGGGATCACTTTATCTAAAGACAAGTCGTCTTTAATTCTCCAAGGTATCTGGGAGTTTTTTATTTTTTATTTTTCATACCTCCACAGCGAGAGGCATTGTATTTTTCGGGTCATCTGTGCGACCGTTATTGGGCTTTTGTTTTTTTGTTACCAGGATAACTTGTGAACCACTGAAAGGAATTCAACCAAACTTGGTACAAGTATGGACTGTAGCACAGAGATTAACTCGCTTGATTTTGGGTTCATCAGGTCAAAGGTCGTGCTCTCGGAATCTATCTCTCTCTCTCTCTCTCTCTCTCTCTCTCTCTCTCTCTCTCTCTCTCTCTCTCTCTCTCTCTCTCTCTCTCTCTCTCTCTCTCTCTCTCTCTCTCTCTCTCTCTCTCCCTCTCCCTCTCCCTCTCCCTCTCCCTCTCCCTCTCCCTCTCCCTCTCCCTCTCCCTCTCCCTCTCCCTCTCCCTCTCCCTCTCCCTCTCCCTCTCCCTCTCCCTCTCCCTCTCCCTCTCCCTCTCCCTCTCCCTCTCCCTCTCCCTCTCCCTCTCCCTCTCCTCCCTCTCCTCCCTCTCCTCCCTCTCCCTCTCCCTCTCCCTCTCCCTCTCCTCCCTCTCCCTCTCCTCCCTCTCCCTCTCCTCCCTCTCCCTCTCCTCCCTCTCCCTCTCCTCCCTCTCCCTCTCCTCCCTCTCCCTCTCCCTCTCCCTCGTAACCTTTAATTACCTCTGCTACTCCATCCATTGGGATCATACTCTGTGCAGAATGTTGGTGCTGCCTCAGCAGTCTCCTTGGCTATTGGGCACAATCCTGGACGGATCGCCACTCCAACACAGGATACCAGCATGCTGGCACTCATTTTGCTGACCTTGGAAGGATGACAGGCAGAGTCAACCACACCTGGTATTAATTCAACAGCGAGTGGGATTTGAACTCTGGATCCTAGGATCCCAAGCTCACCATCCTAACCATTAAGCCAACACCAGGCATAAAGGTGGATGGAGGTTATGTTTTCACTCTTGTTTGTCTGTGAGCAGGATGTCTCAAAAAGTTATGGCCGAAATTTGGTGGAGAAGTTGGGGGTGTAACAAGGGTGAATCGATTCAATTTCTTGTGATTCCTCACCATTGAGAGTTTTTTTGGGGGGGGGGGGTTGGTTGAGACGATATACAGGGAGTCCTCGACTTAACGAACAAGTTGCGTTCTGAATAGTCGTCCTGAAGTCGGATATTCGTAAGTTTTAACTATTTCCCATAGAGTCTGTGTTATAAATGGTGGTTTGGTTATACAACCAAGCCGATATGGCCGATTTAACACGTACATGGTGTAAACAAGATGGACACTACAGGGACTTTAAGGAAGAAAAGCAGGGACTATGAAGGAGCTGGGTTTGGGGTGGATTAACAGGGGTAGAAAAGATCATGGTTTTGGATGGGGGAAGATAAGAGATGGTGGTGAACAGCTGTTTTGAAGACCTCGAGGAAAGAGTGGGATTGAAGTGTGTGTGGGAGTTTGTACCAAAGGCGGGAAAAAAAGAGGAATGAAAGGGTGAAGGTGAGCAGTGATTTTAGATTTTGGTAGTTTTACCATAAAGGGGTTGTTGGCGGACCTTGAGCGCCCTGCAGTAATATGGGGGGGGGGGACATATCGCGGACAGAGCGGAAGGGGGGGGAGGCAAGGCCGAAGAGGAGACTGTACAAGACAGAAAGACCACCGACCTGTTTGCGGTGAGTGAGTGAGAAACCCAAAGAGTCGGCCTCATCGCGGGAGAAACCAGTGATCCTAAATGCCTTGGTTTCCACAGCGTGAAGCCAAGAAAGGTGTGAAGCAGGAGCACCAGCCCAGAGGGGAAAGCAGTACTCCATCAGACTCCATCAAAGCAGTACTGAAAGCTTTCTATGCGGTCAGGAGCTCAGGTGGGACGAGGAAGGACTTTGCACGACGGAGGATGCCCAGTCGGCGACTGGCTTTGGAGGCCAGGTTGGAAATGTGGCTTTCCCAGGAAAGATCATGGCAGATAGTGAGACCCAGAAGCTTGAAAGAAAGGACTTCTTCCAGAGGATTGTTGAGAAAGTAGATTGGGGAGGGGGAGGAGGGATTTTCCAGACTGTCCTTTCGGAGAAACATAGTGATCTGATACAAGGGGTCTTCAGGGTGAAAACTGTTTCAAGGGTTTAAAGAGATCCAAGGGTGAAAGAGCAAAAGGGATATAAAGTAGTCAAATGCTGTTAAATGGTCTCGAGGTTTGAGAAGTGTCTAAACAGTTGAAGGTCTTAATGTCTCTAAAGGGTGAAAATGGGTGTGAAAGGATCCATGAGGTCAGATGGGTCCTGACAGGGTCTCAGGGGTCCAATGGGTCTCATGTGTCCTGTGGTTCTAAAAGGGTCTACAGGTCTAAAAGATATGTTCCAATCGTTCATAATTGACTTCCGGTTCCTGGTTTGGAGCAATCGCAGGTCTCCTTGGGGGCTCCCTGCTGACGATCTCAAAGTTAAGTTTCCGGTCGTGATCTGTCCCGTTTTAACTGTTTATTTTCTCACCTACATGTTACTGTGTGTGTTCCTAGTTCGGTTTTGTTTCAAAAATCGTGCTACTTTGTGAGATTTTGTCGAACTTGTTCTTACTGGGTGCTTGAGGCCTATCCTTGAGGCCTGAGGCCTACCCTTTGTTCCCCTCAGTGTACGATCGTGTTTATTTGTTTTTTCTCCCCATCATCTTCAATTTCTATCTTTCCCACTTTCTTGACGTCCCATATCCCAAGTAATCACTCTATTTCTTATCTTGAAAAAAATAAAAAAAACGCTACCTTTCTCCGATTCTTCTTCTTCTTCTTCATCTCTTCTTCCTCATCCTCTTCTTCTTCCTTGATTTTTTTCGACAACACTTCCATGACCTAATCTGTTGAAAACTCTCTCAAACATTTATAATAATAACAAAAACGATCTCTTATAATGCTTCATCTTACTGTTTCACACATGTGGTACTCTTTACTGTATCAGAATGCACTACTCTTCTGCTATTTAAACAGACTGCTCTCAATTCGACCTTTCCTTCATACCTTGCCTAAAAAATCCAACTGTTACAGCATTTCTTCTCTCCATTCTCTGAATTTGCCTGTATTGCATCCCTCAAGAATTGTGTTTAATCACATAACTGACCTAAAACTTTTGAAAAACCCCAGTTTGCTATGAATGTTTGCTTTCCATCAACCATTCTTTTTTTCCAACTTCAGTGCCAACTCACCTCTCACCCCTCACTCTCAAAGCAACCATCCCACTCTTCTCCCTCCAAGCCTCCCTCTCACCTCTCTCAAAAACTCCCCCCTCACCTTTCTCCCACCATTCATCCCCCTCACTCATCCTTCCCAAAGTCGCCCCCCCCTCCCATCCACAAAGCTGCCTCCTTCCACTGCCCTCTCACCTCCATCTCTTCACTCCACCCCTCAAAACCTCAACTGCCTTCTTCCCCCTCTCTTATGCCCCCTCTCCCCCAGCACCACAGAGCCTTTTCTCCTCCTCATCCGGCCCCCTCCCCGAGCTATTCTGAAATCCCCCACACTCTTTCAACAACCCTCCTTACCTCCCCCCCTCGTCCCTTGTCCTTCCCCCCCCCTCCCCCCTCCCCCTGCACCCAAAGCCTCCTCCCCTTCCTCTTCATTAAAAGTGTGGACCTCAAATATCCGGGGCCTTCGCTCAAACCTTTCAGATCTTTCCATATATGTTGCCACTGACAAACCAGACATAATCTGCCTAACAGAAACTTTCCTCCCCCAAGACGTGTCTGACTCCCAAGTATCTCTCCCCGGTTACTCCCTCTTCCGGTTTGACAGACCTGAGCCTCGCCCTGGTGGAGGAGTTGCTCTCTTCATCAAAGACTCTATTCCTCACTCTCCATGCACTCCCCTCACTCCCCCACACCCCCAGGAATACCTCTGGCTGCGGCTTCCCCTCCACTCCCACCTCATGTTTATATGTGTACTGACCGTCCACCTAACAGTGATGAGTCCATCTACACCTCACTATCTGAAAACATGGACCAACTTCTATCTTCTCATCCAAACTCTCTCTTCCTCTTATGTGGCGACTTCAATTGTCATCATGCCAGTTGGCTCGGTGTGGGTACCTCTCTCACCTGTCATGACACCTCAGCAAAAGCTTTCTGCGACTCATTGGGACTGACTCAATCGGTCAACTTCCCTACCCGGATCTCAACTAATGGTACTCCATCTCTTCTGGATCTGATTTTGACAAATTTCCCTGACAATATCTGCTGCTCTTCCTCCGCTCCAATCGGTTCTTCTAACCACGTCCTTGTCAAAGTGGAGATCTCTCTGGCAATTATCAGAGAACCACCTCACCGCCGTCGAGTCTGGCATTTCACTCAAGCCGACTGGCAGGGTCTCCAAGCAACCCTCAAACTTATAGACTGGTCTCCTATCTCTACTTTCTCCAACATCAACTCTTCCTGGAAATTCTTTCAAAGAAACTTGCTCTCCCTCATGCACAGATTTATCCCCTCTCGTCTTCAGTTGTCCTACCCTTCCTCCCGCCCTTGGTTCACTGAAGCTTGTTGTGAGGCAGTTGTCCTGAAACAACTTGCCTTTGCCTCATGGAAAGCAAACCCAACTGAGGGCAATCTCAGTTTCTTCCATAAAGCTCAGAACAAGTGTGTATCTACCCTCAGGAGAGCCAGAAAACAACTTCTTTCTCATCTCAAGTCTGAACTCTCAAACCTCTCTCCCTCCTCAAAATCCTGGTGGTGTCTAATCAAATCTGTTCCCCCTCCATCCCCTCCCTTATCTCAAATGGCCACACTGCTGATACCGCACGTGAAAAAGCTGAATGCTTAAACTTGGTGTTTGCAGCCAAATCTTGTGTCAAAAACCCATCACTTTCTCTACCCACCTTACCCAGTCGCACCCAACTGTACCTTGACTCTGCGTCCTTTTCTCCTGACAAGGTGGAGAGCTTGCTGTCAAACCTCGACTCAGATTCTGCAACCGGTCCAGACGGCATCAGCGCACGTGTCCTCAAAGCTTGCTCTTCTGCTCTTGATCACCCTCTCTCTGTTCTATTGACCCTCTCATTTGCTCAAGGCCATCTGCCATCTGCTTGGAAATCAGCAAACATCACTGCCCTGCTCAAAAAGGTGCAAAAACAGATCCCTGCAACTACAGACCAATCAGCCTTCTCCCAATCATCAGCAAGGTTATGGAATCCATCATCGCTTCAGACATCAAATCCTTCCTCTTATCCAATGGCTTGATTTCTGATCATCAATTTGGTTTCAGACCAGGTCACTCTACCATGGATATTCTGCTTCTGCTCTCCCAACAATGGATGGAAGCCCTCAATGCCAGACAGGAAATCCGAGCCGTATCCCTGGATATATCACGTGCTTTTGACACAGTCTGGCACCCTGCCCTGCTCACCAAACTCTTTTCCTATGGTATCCAAGGCCATCTCCACTCATTGCTCGCAGACTTCCTCTCCTGTCGCAGTCAACGTGTGGCCCTAAATGGAGTTCTTTCATCCCCCCTTCCTGTGCAGGCTGAAGTTCCTCAAGGTCGCGTTCTGGGCCCTGTTCATTTTCTGGTTTTCATCAATGATCTCTCCGACTCTCTGGAAAATCCTCTATATCTCTTTGCTGATGACTCCACCCTCTGCCGTACCATCGGTCATCCCTCAGACAGGCAAGCAGCAGCTTCTTCACTCACTGCTGATCTGGATAAAATCACAAACTGGTCCAACACGTGGAACATGTCTTTCAATCCGGACAAATCTCACACTCTCACTATGTCTCTTCGAAAGGACCGTTTAGACAACCCCCCATTCCACTTTCTCAACAATCCTCTGGAAGAATTCCTTTTTTTCAAGCTTCTGGGTCTCACTATCTGCCATGACCTTTCCTGGGAAAGCCACCTTTCAAACCTTGCCTCCAAAGCCAGTCGCCGACTGGGAATCCTCCGTCGTGCAAGGTCCTTCCTCGGCCCACCTGAGCTCCTGACCACTTACAAAGCTTTTGTCCGCAGCCTGATGGAGTACTGCTCTCCCCTCTCGGCTGGTGCTCCTGCATCCCCCCTTTCTCGGCTTCACGCTGTAGAAACCAAGACATTTCGGATCATTGGCATCTCCCACAATGAGGCTGAGTCTTTGGGCCTCTCACTCAATCACCGCAGGTTGGTCAGTGGTCTTTCTGTCTTCTACCGTCTCCTCTCCAGCCTCGCCCCGCTTGCTCTCTCTGTGATTTGTCCCCACCACATTTCCTCAGGGCGCTCAAGGTCCGCCAACAACCCCCTTCTGGTAAAACTACCAAAATCACGAATCACTGCTCACCTTCACTCCTTCATTCCTCTTTTTTCCCGCCTTTGGAATAAACTCCCTCACTCTATTCATTCCCATTCTTCCCTCCAGGCCTTCAAAACAGCTGTTCACCACCACGTCTTATCATCCCCCATCCAAATCCTCGATCTTTTCTACCCCCAATAATCCACCCAAGCCCACCTCCTTCAAATTCCCTGCTTTCCTTCCTGAAAGTCCCTGTAATGTCCATCTTCTATTCCCCATGTTCCCCGTCCCATCCCTCTCCCTTCCACAGATATCCTAATGTCTCTGTTCCCCACTATTTTGTCCTTCCCACTCCCTCCCCTCCTGTCTCATGCCCCACTTGATGTGCGTTGTGTGTTAGCTCTCATACGAGCCTCGACAAGGTATACAAAAAAAAAAATTGGTGGAGATCCAATAATAAGTAATTAATTGATGTTCTCACGGCTCAACTCACGTTCAAACAGTACATAATTAACAGACGTAGCAGGGTTCCCATCTCAGACGGGTTAATGGATGTCTCACTTCAAATGAGCAATTAATTTTTTGTCGTGTGTATTGATAGTAATGGAAATTCAACATTAAGTGATTCTGTAGACTGACGTGTGGTACTTACTGTACGTGTTTATCCTTGAAACACACA
>NC_140977.1:7154475-7329475 GCF_056783735.1 Eptatretus burgeri | reverse complement strand
TGAGACATAATCCGCGGCGATGCTCACCACAACAGTCAGGAGGTGCATCTCATATACATATATGCAATTATACATACATACATATCTGAGATGCATCTCCTGATTGTTATGGTGAGCATTGCCGCGGATTATGTCTCACACGGTAAAACCGCATAATCCGCACAGAACAACCATCTGTCTGCCACCCAGACGATTGTTCCCACTAATGCAAACCATTCAACCTGAAGGTACGAGATGTGATTGGCAGGAAAATCGAAACATGTGGAGTATGATGAGCACTCCGCCGATCCCCATTGGACATAGTCCAACACCTGTGCAGATTCTTTGTGGATTATGCGGTTTTACCATGTGAGATATAATCCGTGGTGATGCTCACCATAACAGTCAGGTCTGATGTATAAACGACGAATGTGGTCATCATTGATTTGATATTTATCTGAGTGCTGTCCTGATGGGGGCAAATAAGCCTGAAATCCAGATCGGTGATTCTGTTTGATGTTTAACTGATGATGACCATGTAATCTTTTTCTGTTTGACCGAGTCACTGAGCCGAGGCCTCTGTGTTGGAGGCGACGCTTTGGTGTGACTGTCCAATGGGGATCGGCGGAGTCTTCGTCACACTCCACATGTTTTGATATTCATATATAAATATTTATGTATGTATATATATATATATATATATATATATATATATATATATATATATATATATATATATATATATATATATATATATATATATATATATATATATATATATATATAGAAAGACCCATTCGCATCTCTCACCTGTGAATGGAGGGAATAACCAATGAGCTCTCACCTCATCAATTAACCCCAGGTGGCGAGGCTTGTAGAAATAAATAGACTCCTCCCATGCTCTTCTCGCCAAAGAAGCTGCACAAAGCAATGTGTGTGCTATTTGTGAATGTTTTTGCAGCTGTGGAGGAATGCTGGGAGGGGTTTGAAACAGGAAAGGGCTGACCTTGGATCGTCTTTCTTGGTTGCTTTATGCAGCTTCTTTGGCTAGTTGAAGAGCATGGGAGGGGTCTATTCATATATATATATATATATATATATATATATATATATATATATATATATATATATATATATATATATATATATATATATATATATATATATATATATATATATATATATATATATATATATACATACATACATACATATACACACACACACACACACACACACACACACACACACACACGTTAGACTTGCACGTTGTAAGTAATAACGAACCGTGCTTCCCCATTTTCTCGGGTCACTCACCATGGAAAAATCAAAAATCCCATGGAAAAACAGCGAATATGCAAAGCACAGGCCACAAATGTCGAAGCAGGTTGCATTTTATCAACCATGAATACGTGGGGTCCGCAAATAGTGGGGTCCGACAGTATAAATATAAATATCGCATTGATCGTCAAAATTCTAAGTAGCGTGCCAGCCAGAGTAGCGTGTAAAAGTGCTCTACGGCTGATAGAGATTCATGTTATCACATGTTTGTGTTTGAGAGAGTCTTCTTCAGATCGAGTCAGGCATCTGACTACTCATTGAACATGGCAACCACCCCATTCCTGCTCGTCCAGAGTTGTGATAAGACCCGTCCATCTGACTAGGGGACATGGAACTGCTCGTTATTCTTGACATCGTTTGGGAACCCGTGCTTTCGGTCGCTGTAACCGCCGTGCAGCGTTCCATTTGATTTTCACTTGTAACGGATTGGCTCAAAGGCTTCTTTGTTTTCCAGCACCTCCCAAGGATTCCGATATCACTGCGGAGGAATGGGCCTGCGAACTTGTTCGTACCGTGGGATCTGGAATGGATCCCGTTTCCTCCACGTCCTACACCGTGCACAAATTCAAACCAGAAGGTGGGTTCGAGTCGCCCACTCGTGGTGAAGTCATTGCAATCGTTAGAGCGATGCTTTTATCTTCTTCTAGATGTCGTTTCCACTGTGTGTTACGAGCATGAGGAAGGGATTCCATAAGATGTGTAATTTGTTCGTTCGTAATTCTAACCGATTCCGTTTTGTGATGTTAATTTTTTTTTTTTTTGGGTTACCTTTCCTGTTCTCACAATCCTTCTTGATGAAGGTGGAGACGTTTCGTTTGCTCGCTGAAAGCTTTGTTTTTTGTTTATTTTATTCTTACTCTTTTATTTAATATTGCTTCTGGACATGTCGCCAGTCAACGAGGACCTTTGTTGAGGAACTTCCTTTGTGGGAATGCCCGATTGCTTTGCTGTGGTTGTATTTTCTAAATGGATGTTCATTTCGAAATACTCGAATTCCACATTGCCTGTGCTTTTGTATCGTTTGACAAGCCAAACCAGCCCTGTTAACCCCCCCCCCCTCAAAATTCATCGCAAGATGGCGACGGGTGGCGAGGAAATATTCGGTTAGGTGGACAAAAATGACGGTCATAGGATAATGAAGAGGCCGAAAGAAGGGAACACAGGAATGTGGAGCTCCCAACCAAGGGATGGGTTTACAAGGCTGGGTGGCTGTCGGATCACGAACCTTGGTCTTGGCCATCTTGCGCTCTGCTGGATAAAGCAGGAAAAAACAGCCATTTGTCAATGGGGACTGACAGGCCTATGGAAGGAGGACATCCGTTTCTCTGAGTCATTCATTTCCCTTTGCACGAGAAGTCCCTCCAGTCATCAACATGCCTCTGTCAGATGAACCTGACTCATTCCCCCCACCCCCCTCCCCCTGCCCCCTCTCACATTTCACCCTTATGGAATCACTTTTGATTCCTTTGGACATCTTTTCTCCTTGTTGCTTCGTTTGATTGTGATGAAGAACCCCACATTTCCAGTTGGGATTTCGAAGGTGCTGGTCGTGAATTCTCGCGCTGTGTTCGAGCGCCATGCTCGCTCACTCTGGCTGTGAATCCACGGCATCTTCAATGTGAATGACGATTTGAGGTGTTTGCATCAACATGCAGAACGTATTTTTTGAAAGTGCCATCACATTGCACCTGAACAATGATGTCATCTCACCAGGCGTTTCCACCTCTTGGCAAGGTTGTCCTCTTTAAGGCCTCGTGAAAATGGGATCAAACGGAATGCCCCGTGTTGCCGACCGTGTTGTCTCTCGAGGTCCCATCCCCGACGGTGTTCGATTTGACTGAAAACTGCCGTTCTGGCGACTGATGTCGTGGCATTTCGGCGAGTGGTGCCCTGCAGGTGGGGACATAAAAGCCGGCTGTTCTGTATGCGTTTTTACGACGTGCAAATTGGAGATCCTCCAGTGCCTTTCCAAATTGGGTAGGCCATTGTGTGCCGGTTCTGTGACCCAATTTCCTGCTTGAGATGAGCTCTATAATTAGCACTACCAGCTTGGATGTGGCATGGATGTAATGGTCCGAGCGGCTTTTTCCTGTGCCTTAATTACCTTGTATTGCATCATATCTGTAGACAGTGGTGTTCACAGGGAGGGTTTGTATACAAAAGCCTTTGAAGTGAATGGGACAAGACACCACCCGCTGTAGGCTCTCCCTTGCCTTAGAGATATGCCAACCATAGGTGGTGGAGCACCAAAAATCAGTGTCATTGTTATTATTAACGTAGCCATTTTTGTGTATATATATATAATGAGCTCGGTCTCTACGTACGCCCATCCGTCCATCCAGCCATGTGACTGTCTATTATTTACGTACTATTGGAATGTACCTTTCGACCCTTGAGACTGCTGAAACCCCTTGGACCTTTGAAGGCCGTCTCAGGCCCTGAGGTCCCTCAAGATGCAAAAGGACCCAAAAATGTGACTTCAGGTCCCTAACCCCCCACACCCACCCACAATCCCATGTCCTTTACACTCCTCCCACCACACCCAAACTCTGTGCTCCCCTCCACCTTTCTTCAAATCCTCAAACCCCTTGATCCCAACTTTGCACCCTCTCTGCCCTCCCTCCCCCAAGCCAACTCTGTCATCCCCTCTGCCTTTCCTCTTGAAGTCCTCAACTGCTCCAATATCCAAACCCCAAGTACTCAATTCCCCTTCCAACTCCAGGTTCATCTCCCAACCCCCAGACCCCCTTCCAACCGTCTCAATCTCCCTCTTCGAACTCCATGCACCCTTCACCCCCAACTCTGTCCTCCCCTCCCCATTTTTCTCCTGTTCTTAACAACGGAACACAAAGATACATGAGGAATTGTGGGGCATGAGAAGGCCATTTGGCCTCTCATGCCTGTGTTGCTCCTGTTCCCGTTTTTTTTTTTTTTTTTTTTTTTTTTTTTTTTTTTTGTATACCTTGGTCGAGGCTCGTATGAGAGCTAACACACAACTCACAGCAAGGAGGCATGAGACAAGAGGGGCGGGAGTGGAAGGGACAAAACATTGGGGAACAGACACAGGTGAACTGTGGAAGGGAGAGGGATGGGGATGGGACGGGGAACATGGCGAGGGGAAGATGGACATTAAAGGGACTTTCAGGAAGGAAAGCAGGAGAATTGAAGGAAGTGGGCTTGGGTGGATTATCGGGGGTAGAAAAGATCGAGGATTTGGATGGGGGAAGATAAGAGGTGGTGGTGAACAGCTGTTTTGAAAGCCTGGAGGGAAGAATGGGAAAGAATAGAGTGAGGAAGTTTATTCCAAAGGCGGGAAAAAGAGGAATGAAAGAGTGAAGATGAGCAGTGATTCGTGATTTTGGTAGTTTTACCAGAAGGGGGTTGTTGGCGGACCTTGAGTGCCCTGTGGAAATGTGGTTGGGACAAATCACAGAGAGAGCAGGGGGGCAAGGCTGGAGAGGAGTCGGTAGAAGACAGAAAGACCACCGACCAACCTGCGGTGATTGAGTGAGAGGCCCAAAGACTCAGCTTCATTGCGGGAGATGCCAATGATCTTAAAAGCCCTGGTTTCGACAGCGTGAAGTCGAGAAAGGTGGGAGGCAGGAGCACCAGCCCAGAGGGGAGAGCAGTACTCCATCAGGCTACGGACAAAAGCTTTGTAAGTGGTCAGGAGCTCAAGAGGGCCGAGGAAGGACTTTGCACGACGGAGGATTCCCAGTCGGCGACTGGCTTTTGAGGCAAGGTTGGAAATGTGACTTTCCCAGGAAAGGTCATGGCAGATAGTGAGACCCAGAAGCTTGAAAGAAAAGACTTCTTCCAGAGGATTGTTGAGAAAGTGGATGGGGGGTTTTGTAAACGGTCCTTTCGAAGAGACATAGTGAGAGTGTGAGATTTGTCTGGATTGAAAGACATGTTCCACGTGTTGGACCAGTTTGTGATTTTATCCAGATCTGCAGTGAGCGAAGAAGCTGCTGCTTGCCGGTCTGAGGGATGACAGATGGTACGGCAGAGGGTGGAGTCATCGGCAAAGAGAAATAGAGGATTTTCCAGAGAGTCCGAGAGATCATTGATGAAAACCAGAAAAAGAACAGGGCCCAGAACGCTACCTTGAGGAACTCCAGCCTGCACAGGAAGAGGGGATGAAAGAACTCCATTTAGGGCCACACGTTGACTGCGACAGGAGAGGAAGTCTTCGAGCCATGAGTGGAGATGGCCTTGAATACCATGGGAAGAGAGTTTGGTGAGTAGGGCAGGGTGCCAGACTGTGTCAAAAGCACGTGATATGTCCAGGGATACGGCTCGGATTTCCTGTCTGGCATTGAGGACCTCCATCCATTGATGGGAGAGCAGTAGCAGCATATCTAGGGTAGAGTGACCTGGTCTGAAACCAAATTGATGATTGGAAATCAAGCCATTGGAGAAGAGGAAGGATTTCATGTCTGAAGCGATGATGGATTCCATAACCTTGCTGATGATTGGGAGAAGGCTGATTGGTCTATAGTTACAGGGATCTGTTTTTGCACCTTTTTTATGCAGGGCAGTGATGTTAGCAGATTTCCAAGCAGATGGCAGATGACCTTGGGAAAATGAGAGGGTGAATAGAACAGAGAGAGGGTGAGCAAGAGCAGAAGAGCAGGCTTTGAGGACACGTGGGCTGATGCCGTCTGGACCGGTTGCAGAATCTGACTCGAGGTTTGAAAGCAAGCTCTCCACCTTGTCAGGAGAAAAGGATACAGAGTCCAGGGACAGTTGGGTGCGACTGGGTAAAGTGGGTAGAGATAGTGATGGGTTTGGGACACAAGATTTAGCTGCAAACACCGAGTTTAGACATTCAGCTTTATCACGTGTGGAATCAGCAGTGCGGCCATTTGAGGTAAGGGAGGGGATGGAGGGGGAACATACACCAGAAACAGATTTGATTAAACGCCACCAGGATTTTGAGGAGGGAGAGAGGTTTGAGAGTTCAGACTTCAGATGAGAAAGATGTTGTTTTCTGGCTCTCCTGAGGGCAGCTACACACTTGTTCCGAGCTTTGTGGAAAGAACTGAGATTGCCCTCAGTTGGGTTTGCTTTCCATGAGGCAAAGGCAAGTTGTTTCAGGACAACTGCCTCGCCACAAGCTTCAGTAAACCAAGGGCGGGAGGAAGGGTAAGACAACTGAACACGAGAGGGGATAAATCTGTGCATGAGGGAGAGCAAGTTTCTTTGAAAGAATTCCCAGGATGAGTTGATGTTTGAGAAAGTAGTGATAGGAGACCAGTCTGTAAGTTTGATGGCTGCTCGGAGACCCTGCCAGTCGGCTTGAGTGAAATGCCAGACTCGACGGCGGTGAGGTGGTTCTCTGATAACAGCCAGAGAGATGTCCACTTTAACAAGGACGTGGTCAGAAGAACCAATTGGAGCGAAGGAAGAGCAGCAGATATTGTCAGGGAAATTTGTCAAAATCAGATCCAGAAGAGATGGAGTACCATTGGTTGAGATCCGGGTCGGGAAGTTGACCGATTGAGTCAGTCCCAATGAGTCACAGAAAGCTTTTGCTGATGTCCCATGGCAGGTGAGAGAGGTACCCACACCTAGCCAACTGGCGTGATGACAATTGAAGTCGCCACATAAGAGGAAGAGAGAGTTTGGATGAGAAGATAGAAGATGGTCCATGTTTTCGGATAGTGAGGTGTAGATGGAGTCATCACTGTTCGGTGGACGGTACAGTACACATATAAACATGAGGTGGGAGTGGAGGGGAAGCCGAAGCCAGAGGTATTCCTGGGGGTGTGGGGGAGTGAGAGCAGTGCAGGGAGAGTGAGGAATAGAGTCTTTGATGAAGAGAGCAACACCTCCACCAGGACGAGGCTCAGGTCTGTCATACCGTAAGAGGGAGTAACCAGGGAGAGATACTTGGGAGTCAGACACGTCTTGGGAGAGGAAAGTTTCTGTTAGGCAGATAATGTCTGGTTTGTCAGTGGCAACCTGCATGGAAAGATCTGAAAGGTTTGAGCGAAGGCCCCGGATATTTGAGGTCCACACTTTTAATGAAGAGGTAGGGGAGGAGGCTTTGGGTGCAGGAGGCGGAGGGGGCGGGGGAGGGTAGGACGAGGGACGAGGGGGAGGTAAGGAGGGTTGCTGAAGGAGTGTGGGGTATTGCAGAATAGCGAGGGGAGGGGGCCGAATGAGGAGGAGAAAAGGCTCTGTGGTGCTGGGAGAGAGGGGGGACAAGAGACAAGGAAGATGGCAGTTGAGTATTTGAGGAGGTGGAGTGAAGAGATGGAGGTGAGAGGGCAGTGGAGGGAGGCAGGTTGGTGGATGAGAGGGGGGCAACTTAGAGAAGGAAGAGTGAGGGGGATGAAAGGTGGGAGAAAGGTGAGGGGGAATTTTTGAAAGAGGTGAGAGGGAGGCTTGGAGGGAGAAGAGTGGGATGGTTGCTTTGAGAGTGAGAGTGAGGGGTGAGGGGGTGAGTTGGCACTGAAGTTGGAAAAAAAGAATGGTTGATGGAAAGCGAGCATTCATGGCAAACTGTGGTTTTTAAAAGTTTTAGGTCAGAGATGCGATTTAACACAATTCTTGATGGATGCAATGAAGGCGAATTCAGAGCATGGAGAGAAGAAGCGCTGTAATAGTTGGATTTTTTAGGCAAGGAATGAAGGAGAGGTCGAAATGAAAGCAGTCTGTTGAAATAGCAGAAGAGTAGTGCATTGTGAAACAGTAAAGAGTACCACATGTGTGAGAGAGGAAGATGAAGCATCATAAGATCGTTTTTGTTGTTAATATTAATGTATGAGAGAGTTCAACAGATTAGGTCATGGAAATGTAAAAAAAAAAAAAAAAAGAAATCGAGGAAGACGAGGAGGAAGACGAGGAGGAAGTTGTTCTTAACAATGTCAAAAGTAAATAAAGATGCAACGTTAAATTCACAATCACGTCCCCCTTTCTTCCCTTGTTCGTTCTACAATTCACGGACCAGTGTTTGTGTGTTTGTTTGTTTGTTTGTCACGCCACTCCTTCAGTTGTGGGCCAATTCCATCCAGACTTGCCACATACGATCAGCATGACCCCAATTAATGTATCGGGGTGTTTTTATCTTTGCCGGTGGTCTTGGTGGGATGCAAATTCTCTATGGAAATGTGTATCGTGTAGCGCCACCTGGAGGTGAGGGTCTCCCCCATTTACAGTATGTACAGTATTCCTGTCCTCGCGTTTTCCAGTGCAGTCGGTATGTTTTTGCTTCAAACACATAACTTCATGGGTTATTTATTGATTTTGCTTACACAGCTGTCAGTTGCCTATACACCGCCCAAATCAAGGTACGCGTCAGAAGAACGTGCTGCACGCTTGGCAAAAGATCGCCCATCGGGCGACGACTCTGCTAGTTATACTAATATGAGTTCCCTTGCGAGGAACTTTGATGCATGAGGAGGCTGCAAGGCCCATCGAAGCCTTCCCTATTATTACCAACCTACGGTTGTTTGTCCATGCCCTATCCATTTAAATGCTGAGCATCAAGCAAGTGAGCAGCCCGTACTATTTTTAAGTCCTTGATATGAATCGGCCGAGGTTCGAACCACCGACCTTGCAGACTCGGAGCGGACGCTCGAACCATCACACCACCGAGGCTGGGATTGAACCCGTGAAGCACTTTTTACGCGGATTGAAAGCGTGCACGATGCGCCATGCTTGCGCACATTTCCTGTTATTCAGTGGTGCCATGCTTGCTGTGTCTCACACGCCGACTGTTGAGTCTTGGCTTCTTATCTGCGCTCAACACCAGCAACGATGCTTGATGGACTGTTTCTAAATGACGTTATCGTTGTGAAGCATCTTGGCCTGCAGCCCTGCATCCTGGGATCGGGATGGGATGGTGCTGCTCGTGAGTAGTCCGGCGCACCATTTCCAGACGTTGACATATGAAAAGCAGAACTTTGCGGTGGCGTATCTTCTTAATTTTTATTTATTTATTTTCGCCTGAGAGTTGAGAGGATTTGTACTTTCCCTCGTAGCCCTGGATGATCACCGGTGAAAAGTTTGTACCCTCAAGAATATCTCAACTTTTCAAAAGGCTCCCATGGTATCTTCTGAAAAGAGTAGGCCGTTACGTGTCGGTGTCCTGGATAAATTCCGAATTTTTCCCTGACTACCACTGGAAAGAGTAATGGAATAATCCCTCCCACTATTCTTTGCCCAGGGACTGCTTCGGCTGGGTGGACGTTCTGGAAAGGGCAAGATCATAAATGTAACAGTGTGGACCTCGTGCTGACAATCTGTTGGATGCAGGTGCATGTGATAGTTATTTAATTTGTTGTTGCCACTGTGTTGTCGCCCAAAGGTATCAACGTCAAGGCCCAAATAAGACCTTCCGAAACGGGGGATGTGACCGTCCAGCTACCACCTTCAAAACTCAAAGCAGAGACCATCGCTGTGGCGACGTCTTCCGTCGTTGCCCTATCAAGCCACCCGTTGCCTGCCAAGATTATGAGGATCCAACACCTGGATGCTCAGACGTGTGAGGTGCTCCCCCAGTCTGTTTCCGCATCTCAGAGACCACCCAGCGATCATGATTATCCTGGGGCGTCAGAGGGAAAGATTGGCTGTGGAAAGGGAAGAGGTTATAGCGTGCAAGCCTTTTTGAAGGCAGGAGGCGTTCGGATGCAGTCTGGTGTTATGGATGAAGACGCGGAAGGGATTCTGGACCCACAGACGGGGATATTCCATCGGTTCAGCAAACGAGGGGAAGCCTCGGTGCAAAGTTCACTCCTGAGAACACAGGTGAGAAGCAGGCCGGGATCAAGGTGCTCATGTCGTTCAATATTTATTTTCACCAATTTTGCTTCCTAAACAGGGTTCGCACAGACACTCAAAAAAAACTTTGAAATAATTTCTCAGCTTCCTGGGTACTCGAACATTAAATAAATCCACCAAAAAGAGCATTACGTTCCAAAACCTCTGGACATGATTCACCCATCAATGCCACACACACGATCGCTCACAACGCCGGAGGTCTAGTCCACGGTTTACTAATGTTCTTGTGAGCTGATAAGGTATTTGGGGGGGGGGGGGACTTTCTGCTCAATGCTCTCGGTTGAATCGTCCTCTCAGTTGGTCTGTGGATAACTTTGACCTGCAAAAGTGTCCACTCTTGTGATTGGATCCTCTTCAGCTCCCCTAGTCACACCCATCTGTTTCAAAACATCCCGTCCTTGGGAGAGGCCGTTGCGGAGCCCAGGCAGTTTTCCCCTGGAGGGATCCCGGTTGTTTTCCAATGATGGGCTTTTTTGCTTTGCCTTCACCCCACGGAAATGTTACACGAAGTGGTCCGTTCTACCCACAACGTTTTTTTTTTTTTTTTTTTAAATCACGGGCTACTGGGGAAAATTATATATTTACAGGGGCCTCTTGTCGGTGCCCCCAGGACCGACGAGATGATGAGATTGCCCCTGCTCCCATCGTCCTCGAGAAGATCCCAAGTCCACGGTCCCGACACCCCATTCTCCGGGCCTGGCAGCCTAATGTTAAATGGATCACTTGGTGTCATATCCAAGGGGTGCAGGAGACGCGAAAAGCTGACCGAAAAACAGCCGAGGACCCCCTCCTTGGCAAAACGGCCCGGGGTCTGCGAAAGGTTCCCAGGGTCCCAGGCGGCCTTTCCTCCGAGACCGGGTGGACTCCGCGGAACTGGTCTCGAACTTCAGCTCCCCTCTCCGCACCCACGTGTTTCCAACATCCCTTTTATAATCCCATCAGGTGCAGTCGTCACGGACGAGTGCTTGAGGATATGGAGTATAAATTGCAACGGCACCGGTTCGTTTCCTGCCCGTACTCACTTATTTTACATTCTTCGTGCTTCGGAATAATTCAGCTCGATTTCGGCCTCAGCTGCTGTACCAACATCGCCAGTGCCGTCTGAACATCCATTTAAATAGCGCAACGGAATTGTTCTTCAACATATTATCACGTGCTTTCCTCGAGATGAAGACGGCGCTTCCACTTCGCTCCGTCCGGTGCCGTTTCGTAGTTTGCCATGTTTGGCCATAATATTGAAAATGGTCGCACCGTCAATTAAGTTTGTCGGTTTGTTTTCTTCTTGTCCTGTCATTTTTTTTTTGTTGTTGTTTGTTTGTTTTTTTTTCTCCATTTATCTAGTGTTCTTCGTCGTCTGCAGTTAATGCTATTTGACGTGCAATGCACTTTGGCCAAAAGGGAGTTCAACGACAGGAGCACGACCAACAGGCGGCGATCTCCTCGTAAACGTTTGTGCAGAAATTCACGAAACTTGGTCGTTATGATCACCACATAGAAACGGGGCCCGGGACCCCGGATGCGCCGTCGACTTCGCTCCAGTTTGATTTTGTCGATGAACGATTGGACACGTTACTAAGGTTGCCGTTGGGAAGTCCACCCAGGGAAAGGAGGAAGAACTGAAAAACACTTCTTGCCGGTTGGACGACAAATTAAAGGCCTCGAGTACTTTTTCCCAATGTCCGTTCACCCTTTTTCCAACGTGATCCAGGTAATGTGGTTCCAAGAAAAGCCTTTGATTGTCTTTATTTTCCCATTTCCCTCCCGGCTGCTTAGCCCTGACTGAAGTGTATTATTAATCCCATAAATGGTGCCTGTTTTGAATATGTGGTGCATTGTGGGACCGCCATTGATCGAGAACGCCACAGCGATCTCTACGGGTCATTTTAAGATCGATTTTGCTGCTTCCTTGCACACTGGGCTCGAATAAATGAAATGAGAATCGAATTCCCACATCGTCTCTCTTCCACCCTGTCGTCATCTACTTTATGTCGTCTCAAACTTTAAACCGTTACACTATGCACCTGCAAAGTCGAACGTGCAGCGAAACGTTATTCGCGGACAGGGCCGTGATCCAGGGAACACCTGATGTTGCTCCACCTGCGGATTGCTGTTGAGTTGTCGTGATTAGATTGCCCAATGATGCCGTGTTTACCGATTTACTTCCTTGGGTCGAACATTTTAAACTCACAAGTGTGTTGCCATAAAGTTGTGGTCTCTTGGGGAATGGAAACACACACGTTGGGGGCGAGGGGGGGGAGCATCAGGGGTGGGAATGTGGGGCCAAGAGGGTAGGGGAGACCGTGGTCTCAGACTTTTCCCTGCAGAATTTCAAGGCACCCTCATGTTCTCTCCCATTTTTACCTCTGACTGACTTCCCATCACCCACTCTTAGCAAAGGACACCGCGGGGTCTTTAAAGTCAGCCGAGAACCCGGTCCCACCCTTCGCCCGTCATTCCTCCTCTCGTGCTGTGGCACATCCGTACGTCCTCATCCTGTTTTCCTTTCGCCCCATTTTTGTGTTTGTTGACTCTTCGGCCCCTGTTGGTCTGCTTTTCCATGAGCCTCCGATTTTATATATATATATATATATATATATATATATATATATATATATATATATATATATATATATATATATATATATATATACATGCACAAAAGACAGACAGACAAGCTCAACAGAAACCAGAGTCCAGAGTTGTGGGGCATCCACTTACCATATAGCAAGCATCCATGGTCGAGCCGTAAGTGATGGACGACACTAGATTTGGTCATTATGTTGCAACCTGGACCCAAAAGACGTGTGCAGCGTACCGTGATTACGTGAATGAGGAATCATCAGCAAAGTGGTCTCGGTGACTTTCGAGAGAAACGGGTACTGAACCGTTGCCCGGAACAACAGCCTCCACTTGAAGAACATGGGAGAAGATGCTACCGAGAGTGTAAACTCGTCGATAAACTAGAACGGCACTCGGTAGAGCACGCACCTCCGCCAGGCTGAGCAGTTTGCATGATGTATCCCACTGATAGGCCGCATCTGGGTCCGGACCTGAATCAAAATCTAATCGGCTTGTTCTTGTCGCCCACACAACTCATCCATCAAGTTTTGTCATAACCTGACCACAACTTTTTGAAATATCATTACACACACACACACACACACACACACACACACACACACACACACACACACACACACACACACACACACGTTTCTGGCCCGATCTCTCAACGGTGAAGAATCACTTTTTAACAAAACAAAACAAAAAAAAACATTCTCGCATCCGAATCCAGATTCGGAACCACCGAAATCAAATCGATTCATCTTTCCGTTCACAACTTTTTGGAATATCCTTCTCACAAACAGGAGTTTAAACATAAGCTTCATCCATCTTTGGTGGCGGTGGTAACAACTCGGTTCCTTATAATCCTCATCCTCCCTCCTCAATGCCCCCCCCCCACCCCCCAAACTTTCATTTACATGACCCCTCATTATCTGGTCTTTCTCCATCCAGGACAAGCACATGCTGAAGACAGCTCGGAGCTTGTCTTCTTCACTTTCTGCATCGACGCAACACCACATGGGCAGCATGGCCTTGCAGCATCCTTCACATTCTAGGTTTGTGCCTTTCTCATGTTTACACTTGGGGACCATCTCTCCATAACGTTTGCAAATATGTTGGGATTTTCTGCGGTTGCAGCAAAAGACGATTTGTTCTCCGAACTTGCTTCCCCAGAGGTTGGTGGGAAAGCTTTTTTGTTTGCCAGTTTGTCTCCATCTGTTTGCTCTGTTCAACCTCCAGTTGTGATTCATGATTACTTGGTGTGCAATGTACAAGAGGGGGCCCAGCTGGCAGGATGTCATTGGCATGCAGACCTGCCTCTGAGCTGTCTAGCCCGAGTTCTCATCTCGACCCAGCTGTAAAATGTCATCCTGGTGTTTCGCAGGCAGGGTGATTCGTCAACGTGTGTACCGTCCCTCGGATGGACGTCAAACTGGGTGTCCCATCTGCTAGCATTCGATGTGGACGTGACTATCCCATGGTGTCCTTCGCTAAGAGTGGGCGAGCTATCGCCGGCACCATGAGCAAATCGAAAACTCCTGCCATGACTACCACCGGGAAGGCAACGGCAATCCCACTGGTGTAATCCTTACTGTGGGCCTGCTTTGGAAGCACTGAACCTGCCTTTGGGCCGAACACCACGAAGAAAAGAACGTCTGAAGACGACTTGCCGACAAACCCGACAGAGCCAGATGAGATAATGGACTTGAACCTTGAGATGAGATGGAACAGAAACCCTTGGCGCAACTTGGATAGGTTGTGGAACAAAGCCCTCTACGCTCAACGAGCGGGACATTATCGATCACATTCTGGTCGGTGAAGACTGCACCACTGTCCTGATAATGGCCGGCATTGTTGTTTTTTTTTACACGATGTATGTTTGAACCCTGATTTGTAATGGTGCAACCTATGATGTGCAGCCCAATAATTTCGTTCCCTTCATTATGTCACGCCGAGTCTGAACAGCTGACCTTATCAACCATTTTGTGCACAGTTCCGTCATTCATTCCGGACAGCAGAGACCCTGTACTCCAGGAAAAGAGCCAGTTCACAAAGACGGCACGATGCAGGTGAGCTCCTGTTTGTCGGAAGGAATACGTTTGGTAGTTTAATTGATCCTTTAATTCCGTTTGTTGCCTCCGTCACTGGAGGCGGACGAAGATTGTGCTTTCATCCCTGGTTGTCTGTCTGTCAGCACAATATCTCAAAATGTTGTGGATGGATTCGGAGGAAACTTGGTGGACAGGTTGTGTGTGTGACAAGGATGAATGGATTACATTTTGATCGAAATTCGGCTCTGAATCCGAGAAGTTTTTTTTTTTTTTTTTAGTTATTTAAGTTTTTTAAATTATTTTTAATTTTTTTTTTTTAAGTGATTCTTCACCATTGAGAGATGGGCCCAAAAGCGATCTAAAGCACGATGTTTGTAAACATGGTGGATGGATCTTCACGTAACTTGGATGAGTTGGTTAGGTGACAAGAACAAGCCGGTTCGATTTTGGTTCAGATACGGAAGCAGATCCGGCCGATCGGTGGGATACGAAACGTAAACTGTTTAGCCTGGCGGAGTTGTGCGTTCTACAGAGTGCCGTTCCAGTTGGTCTTGCATCTCCTCCCAGGTCTTATTAACGACTTACCGCCCCTCCTTCCACCTCGTTAGGTTTCCCCTTTTCTTTCCTTGTCCCTTATGCTCCAGGTTATGCTTCCGAACGAAGCAAGCTCGAGGCAAAATGTCTGCAGCTATCCGAAAGCAAGCACATTGGTCATTGTTACCGTTTGCACCTCTGGGATAGTCGTGCCGAGCAGCACAGCTGCTGTGGGAAGAACATCGTCTCCCCTACACGTGCAGATACCAGGAAACTTTAACGCACATTTTCAAAAGCATTGGCATCCTGCCAGCCAACTCTACCATAGTGCGCGGAAGAACCCTCAAAAGTTTGTGTGATGAAATTTAACCAAGCTGGGCCAAAAATGTCAAGGTTATTATATTGTACGAATATCCTCGGCTTCGGCCGGGCAAATGCACATGCACACGGCGATTGCAATCGGCCGAAATAGAGTGCTTACTTTGATTAAACAGGAAGGGTTCGAGTGTGCATCACCTCCCTGCTGCGCATCCACACCTGTCGCATCGATGTGATATCTCCTGATGCCGTCTCCGTCGACACCTTGTGACCAGGACAGAGCCACTTCCCTTTTGATGGTCATCGGTTGTAAACTTGATGCTGTCCAGATGTTATTTGGAAGGTGATGATGCTGTACCTTTTCTGGAGGATTTTTTTTTGTATACCTTGTCGAGGCTCGTGTGAGAGCGAACACACAACGCACAGCAAGGGGGGGGCATGAGACAAGAGGGGAGGGAGTGGGAAGGACAAAACAGTGGGGAACAGAGACATTAGGAGATCTGTGAAAGGGAGAGGGATGGGACGGGGAGAATGGGGAATAGAAGATGGACGTTACAGGGACTTTCAGGAAGGAAAGCAGGGAATTTGAAGGAGGTGGGCTTGGGTAGATTATTGGGGGTAGAAAAGATTGAGGATTTGGATGGGGGATGATAAGAGGTGGTGAACAGCTGTTTTGAAGGCCTGGAGGGAAGAATGGGAATGAATAGAGTGAGGGAGTTTATTCCAAAGGTGGGAAAAAAAGAGGAATGAAGGAGTGAAGATGAGCAGTGATTCGTGATTTTGGTAGTTTTACCAGAAGGGGGTTCTTGGCAGACCTTGAGCACCCTGCGGGGACAAATTGCAGAGAGAGCAGGGGGGGGCGAGGCTAGAGAGGAGACGGTAGAAGACAGAAAGACCACCGACCAACCTGTGGTGATTGAGTGAGAGGCCTAAAGACTCAGCCTCATTGCGGGAGATGCCAATGATCCGAAATGCCTTGGTTTCTACAGTGTGAAGCCGAGAAAGGTCGAAGGCAGGAGCACCAGCCCAGAGGGGAGAGCAGTACTCCATCAGGCTACGGACAAAAGCTTTGTAAGTGGTCAGGAGCTCAGGTGGGCCGAGGAAGGACTTTGCACGACGGAGGATTCCCAGTCGGCGACTGGCTTTGGAGGTGAGGTTTGAAATGTGACTTTCCCAGGAAAGATCATGGCAGATAGTGAGACCCAGAAGCTTGAAAGAAAAGACTTCTTCCAGAGGATTGTTGAGAAAGTGAATGGGGGGGCGGTTTTCTAAACGGTCCTTTCGAAGAGACATAGTGAGAGCGTGTGATTTGTCCGGATTGAAAGACATGTTCCATGTGTTGGACCAGTTTGTGATTTTATCCAGATCTGCAGTGAGCAAAGAAGCTGCTGCTTGCCGGTCTGAGGGATGACCGATGGTACGGCAGAGGGTGGAGTCATCGGCAAAGAGATAGAGGATTTTCCAGAGAGTCGGAGAGATCATTGATGAAACCAGAAAAAGAACAGGGCCCAGAAGGCTACCTTGAGGAACTCCAGCCTGGACAGGAAGAGGGGATGAAAGAACTCCATTTAGGGCCACACGGTGACTGCGACAGGAGAGGAAGTCTGCGAGCCATGAGTGGAGATGGCCTTGGATACCATAGGAAGAGAGTTTTGTGAGCAGGGCAGGGTGCCAGAGTGTGTCAAAAGCACGTGATATGTCCAGGGATACGGCTCGGATTTCCTGTCTGGCATTGACGGCTTCCATCCATTGTTGGGAGAGCAGAAGCAGCATATCCAGGGTAGAGTGATCTGGTCTGAAACCAAATTGATGATCAGAAATCAAGCCATTGGAGAAGAGGAAGGATTTGATGTCTGAAGCAATGATGGATTCCATAACCTTGCTGATGATTCTGAAGGCTGATTAGTCTGTCGTTGCAGGGATCTGTTTTTGCACCTTTTTGTGCAGGGCAGTGATGTTTGCTTATTTCCAAGCAGATGGCAGATGACCTTGAGCAAATTAGAGGGTGAATAGAACAGAGAGAGGGTGAGCAAGAGCAGAAGAGCAGGCTTTGAGGACACGTGGGCTGATGCCGTCTGGACTGGTTGCAGAATCTGAGTCGAGGTTTGACAGCAAGCTCTCCACCTTGTTAGGAGAAAAGGACACAGAGTCAAGGGACAGTTGGGTGCGACTGGGTAAGGTGGGTAGAGAAAGTGATGGGTTTTGGACACAAGATTTGGCTGCAAACACCGAGTTTAGACATTCAGCTTTTTCACGTGCGGTATCAGCAGTGAGGCCATTTGAGATAAGGGAGGGGATGGAGGGGGAACATACACCAGAAACAGATTTGATTAAACGCCACCAGGATTTTGAGGAGGGAGAGAGGTTTGAGAGTTCAGACTTGAGATGAGAAAGATGTTGTTTTCTGGCTCTCCTGAGGGTAGATACACACTTGTTCTGAGCTTTATGGAAGAAACTGAGATTGCCCTCAGTTGGGTTTGCTTTCCATGAGGCAAAGGCAAGTTGTTTCAGGACAACTGTCTCACCACAAGCTTCAGTGAACCAAGGGCGGGAGGAAGGGTAGGACAACTGAACACGAGAGGGGATAAATCTGTGCATGAGGGAGAGCACGTTTCTTTGAAAGAATTCCCAGGATGAGTTGATGTTGGAGAAAGTAAAGATAGGAGACCAGTCTATAAGTTTGATGGCTGCTTGGAGACCCTGCCAGTCGGCTTGAGTGAAATGCCAGACTCGACGGCGGTGATGTGGTTCTCTGATAACAGCCAAAGAGATGTCCACTTTGACAAGCACGTGGTTCGAAGAACCGATTGGAGCGAAGGAAGAGCAGCAGATATTGTCAGGGAAATTTGTCAAAATCAGATCCAGAAGAGATGGAGTACCATTGGTTGAGATCCGGGTCGGGAAGTTGGCCGATTGAGTCGCAGAAAGCTTTTGCTGAGGTGCCATGACAGGTGAGAGAGGTACCCACACCTCGTCAACTGGCATGATGACGATTGAAGTCGCCACATATGAGGAAGAGAGAGTTTGGATGAGAAGATAGAAGTTGGTCCATGTTTTCGGATAGTGAGGTGTAGATGGAGTCATCACTGTTAGGTGGACGGTACAGTACACATATAAACATGAGGTGGGAGTGGAGGGCAGCCGTAGCCAGAGGTATTCCTGGGGGTGTGGGGGAGTGAGGGCAGTGCATGGAGAGTGAGGAATAGAGTCTTTGATGAAGAGAGCAACTCCTCCACCAGGGCGAGGCTCAGGTCTGTCATACCGGAGGAGGGAGTAACCAGGGAGAGATACTTGGGAGTCAGACACGTCTTGGGGGAGGAAAGTTTCTGTTGGGTAGATTATGTCTGGTTTGTCAGTGGCAACCTGTATGGAAAGATCTGAAAGGTTTGAGCGAAGGCCCCGGATATTTGAGGTCCACACTTTTAATGAAGAGCAGTTTGTTTAAATAGCAGAAGAGTAGTGCATTCTGATACAGTAAAGAGTACCACACTTGTGAAAGAGGAAGAGGAAGCATTATAAGAGATCGTTTTTATTATTATTATTAATGTTTGAGAGAGTTTTTGACAGATTAGGTCATGGAAGTGTTGTAGAAAAAATCGAGGAAGAAGAAGAAGAAGAGGAGATGAAGAAGAAGAAGAAGAAGAAGAAGAAGAAGAAGAAGAAGAAGAATTGAGAGTTGTGAGTGAGGAAGGAGAAAGGTAGCGTTTTTTTATTATTATTTTTTTAAATTTTATTTAAGATAAGAAATCGAGTGATTGGTTGGGAGGGAGGGATGGGGGACGTGACGAAAGTGGGGAAGATAGAAATTGAAGGTAATTGGAAGAAAACAAAACAAAAGAAAACAAAACAAAAAAAGAAGAAAAAACAAAACACGATCGTACACCGAGGGGAACCGGTAGGCCTCAAGCCTCAAGCGTTGGCCTCAAGCATCCGGTCAGACAAGGTCGACAAAATCTCACAAAATAGCACAATTTTTGAAACAAATCCGAACTAGGAACACACGGGAACATGTAAGTGAGAGAATGAACACTTAAAATGGGACAGATAACGACCGGAAACTTAACTTTGAGATCGTCAGCAGAGAGCCCTGAAGAAGACCTGTCAACGCTCCAAACCGGAACCGGAAGTCCGGAAGGATGATTCAGACCTTCCCAATCCCTCTCCGCTGGAGCAGTAGTCGTCACATTTCTCCTTAGGGCGAGCATCATGCAGCAAGGTCACCCCCCCCCCCCCAACACAGCATCCCTGACTGGTTGTCTGTAAATTTCTCATCACACCTCATAAGTAACTGCAGTACAGGTGAACCCTCTGTATTTGAACATTTACTATTCGCAGTTTTCACAATTTGTGGTGAATTCTCTGTAGTACGATTTAGCATCCGTAGCCCTTGGCTACTCATGGTCGCAAAAACGAAAAGTCCAAGCCAGCACAGCATCAGTAAAAGTGACGTCTCTTCACCAACGTTGGTCCAAGGCTGGTCCAATGGGAGCCATGTGACATAAACATGATGGGCCAAGGGTTAACACTTGGCAAATGGACAAATTTACGTTGGGCCAACAGTAGTGCTGACATTGGGCCAACGTTTACTCAATGTCCGTAGTGTGTGGAAGAACCCTCAAAAGGAACCCTCATCTTTCTCCTCTTTAGCACCATCATCATCATCATCATCATTATCATCATCCTCATCGTTAAAGGTAAGTTCAGTTATACAGTATGTGATAGGTTTATTCTTCCTTACGAGCCAAGCACCGAACCCCCTTTTTAACCCCATAGGCCGTCAGTCTTGGTATTCACGGTGTTTTCCAGGCACCGAGGTCTCTTCACAATCATTATCAAATATATAATTTCTGTCCTTCAGGTAGCATTTCCAGTCGCTCTGCTGCAATGGCCCCACGAGTTCCCTTTGTTTAAACGTGAAGTCCACTCACACCCAATCCGAATGAAATTTCACGAATGGTCATGAAGAACTTTTCCGAAATTGACTTCAATACCTTGATTCCCTTGCTCCGTCTGCTCGGTTGACAGAAGCTGGTTGCATGAGATGATGCTCAAGTCGCTTACCACCTAAACGCAGCGTGTTCCCTCTTCTTTCGTATGAAGCGTATGGCTGTGAATGGCGTCGTTGCTTGAGGGCACGGCTGTTGTCACTGTCGCAGTGCCCCCTGTAGGTTGTGGGCAGGAATATGTAATCTGTTGTTTCGGGTGTCTGCATTAGTTCGCCTGCTCTTCACAAAGGACATCGTGGGATCTTTAACGTCCACCAACTAACGCCGGCAGACGGGACGCCCGGTTTAACGTCCATCCGAGGGACGGGCACACTCATTGATGCCTCGCCGTACCTGCGAGAAGATGACAGTTTGCAGCTCGGCAAAGATTCAAACCCAGGCTCGACAGCTTATCGCCGAGTGTGCGGACATCCTGCCAGCCCGCACAAGCACGAGAAGGACAAGCATCATTTGTCGATGTGTTTGTTGCTTTTATTTATTTATTGCTTTCTCGAGGCCATGGATTGCTTCACAACTTTATTTGAGGACTTCATTTTCAAAAGAGGTATCAAAAGATGTGGCACGTGTCGCTCAACCCGTACCCCGGCAAAATAAACGGTGATGCAAAATGGACCGTGGGTGCGAAAGCATCGCCCGTGATAAATCACTCGCCCGGGGAGCGTCCGGGCGGCTCGGTTTATGACCTTGGGGCCGGATGACGAGAGATCGTGGGTGACCGGGGAAGCATGGTTTCCAGCAGCTTGTGTACGCGCGTAATGTTTGGATTTTCCGGATAGCAGAGCCGCCATCAATCAGGCCCGCGAGGTGAAGGACCGGTTTGTGGGACGTGATGGGAACGTTACAGATCCGTCCCCGATGGCCTCCACGTTCCATAAATGTCAGCCCAGGTCGAGTGCGTTTTATCACGATAACGACCGTTCCATCAAGACTAGTCCACAGGGGCACTGTATCCCAGCACCGCGGTGCTCAGCCTTCCTGGAGGAAAGGTACAAAACGTCTCTCGGATCGAGTTTACCGGTTTTTGCAATCGATGACGCACCGCGTTTGTGGCGAGAGGTCGAACCCCCTGATGGGGCATTCTTTCATTCCTCAATTCATCTGTCAGAGACTGCACATCATCATCGATTTATTCATTTATTTATTTATTTATTCCCAGGTTTGAGCTTTGCTTTTTGGAAAACAAAAAGAAGGAAGTGAAAGTGTATTAATTGACAAAACCTTCATGTGTCAGCCTTGTTGAGTAAACATGCAATTGAAATGAACATGCGATTGTATTACCAGCACTGGGAAAGTCCGTGCCATTTTTCTGATTTATAACACAATTCCCCTCGAACCCCCAAGCTGCACACGTCGTGGGGTTTCACCAGGTCATGCATCACGTCATAACATGAAGTCATCTTTTGTTTTGAACATACCTGGAATCTGATCACAAAAGAATCGAATACCTTGTTGTTTTTTTTTGGCACTGTTTGTCTGTGCGAGTTCTATCCCGTGTGCTCGTGTCTGTGCGTGTTCTATCCCGTGTGCTCGTGTCTGTGCGTGTTCTATCCCGTGCTTATCTGTTATTTGTTTTAATTGAGGTGCTTGACTGAACTGCTGTGCTCAACTTGAGAAACACAACACCACTTGTCTCGATATTCGGTCACGTGGGAGGAAAGGAAGGGAAGGGAAAATTGTTCTGAAGGGAAGGGGATATCGGTGCAGCTGGATCATGTGTACCTACGGCAAAGAGCATATTAATTTTCCAACAGGTAAAATCCCTCACTCCACCGTCTGTCATTGATACTCTCTGTTCCACTGCATGAAGACTTGTGGCCCTTCTGGATTCCCAAGGGCTGCCCATTGTCCATCTGCTCGTTGGGTGGTGCAAGAACAATGCCGATGAGTGCAACACCCCAGCGCAAGTTCCAGCCTGGCTTATCGGTTCGCAGCTGGGGGATCTTAACCACAAACTGCAGATTGTTTTTTGGGCTTCTTCATTCAAAAACAGGGAATTGATCTTGGTGGTGCTTTTATAATCTCTTTATGGGCTATTGATGTGCTTGAGACCTCAAAGGTGCATCTATTTATTAGATATTTGCTAGGAGGGGAGGGGGTTGAGGGTTGGTTGGGGGGAGGGGGGTGAGGGGTGGTAAGGGGAGGGATTATATTTGTGTTCCTTTGGTTGCATCATAATACACTTTGTATGCTGCTTTTGGTGTAAATGACAAACTCACTAATGCTCAACACCCTTTCACCCTTCTGTCCCTTCTCCATCTGCAAGGCGAGTGCAGCCAGTGTGGTGGTCGAGCCAAGTGGACTTCTCCATGTGGTTGCCTTCACCAGTCAAAGGCTTGAGGCTGAGGAGGCACGACCAGCACCACTTGGTGACAGCAGCTCTGATGAGGCGTAGATGAGACACTTCTAGTCTCTCTCTCTCTGTCTCTCCGACTCTCCGACTCTCCGACTCTCTCTCGACCTCTCTCTCTCTCTCGACCTCTCTCTCTCTCGACCTCTCTCTCTATCTCGACCTCTCTCTCTATCTCGACCTCTCTCTCTATCTCGACCTCTCTCTCTATCTCGACCTCTCTCTCTATCTCGACCTCTCTCTCTATCTCGACCTCTCTCTCTATCTCGACCTCTCTCTCTCTCTCTCGACCTCTCTCTCTCTCTCTCTATCTCGACCTCTCTCTCTCTATCTCGACCTCTCTCTCTCTATCTCGACCTCTCTCTCTCTATCTCGACCTCTCTCTCTCTATCTCGACCTCTCTCTCTCTATCTCGACCTCTCTCTCTCTCTATCTCGACCTCTCTCTCTCTATCTCGTCCTCTCTCTCTCTATCTCGCCCTCTCTCTCTCTATTTCGTTCTCTCTCTCTCTATCTCGACCTCTCTCTCTATCTCGCCCTCTCTCTATCTCGACCTCTCTCTCTCTATCTCGACCTCTCTCTCTCTATCTCGACCTCTCTCTCTCTATCTCGACCTCTCTCTCTCTATCTCGACCTCTCTCTCTCTCTATCTCGACCTCTCTCTCTCTATCTCGACCTCTCTCTCTATCTCGACCTCTCTCTCTATCTCGACCTCTCTCTCTCTCTCTCTCTCTCTCTCTATCTCGACCTCTCTCTCTCTATCTCGACCTCTCTCTCTCTCTATCTCGACCTCTCTCTCTCTATCTCGACCTCTCTCTCTATCTCGACCTCTCTCTCTCTCTCTCTCTCTCTCTCGTCCTTCACTGAGCTGGCCATATGGAGGCAGTCACATTCCTCAACCAGAGGTGTATAATCGGGACAGCAATTTGGCCAGGGTGCCAGACACCATGTCATGTTCAAGGTGCACCAGCAATCGATGCACACAGATGGGTCCTCAACTCGATGTTCCATTCGAGGGTTGGCACACTTAATCCAACACCCTGCTTGTGAAGTATGAACCTGACAGTTTGTAGTCGAGTCGGGAATCGAACCAAAAGCGCATGACCACTGCACCACCCTTTTGAACAGACTGTGACGCTCGGTGCGGATTGCCAGCGTTTTTGGATCATTTATTTTGTGACTATCTTGATGCCCAAAGTATTTACGTTTCTTGCAGCAATATAAAGGTAACTTCAAGTCTCATTCGTGCTTGGACATACATTTATTTTTGATCATGTGATTGCCCATGGGGAAGCTTTGGGGGCAGTGTGGGAGGGGGGGGATCGGGTTTATATATATATATATATATATATATATATATATATATATATATATATATATATATATATATATTTATATATTTATATATATATATATATATATATATATATATATATATATATATATACACAAGCCGGTAGGCGGCGATGGGTTGCCGAGCATGGAAACTATAAAATATCGAGCAAAATGGATGTCATATAGTGGATAGGGAATCACCTTAAGATTATGCATATCAAATCTCATCCAGTTACATCTACTGAAAACAACTCGGTATCCATTTGAATGAAAAGTATCGGAAATCCCCAAAGTTTGAGGGGGTGCTGTGGGTGAACAAAGATCTAGATCGAAAATCCGGCTCGATCGTTTGTGCACAATGTATTCCAGACGATTAGTGTGAATTTTCATGACCATCCTACCATAACCCCAGGAGAAGTAGCATTTTGCACGAAGGCACCTCCAGCTTTTTTGATCCACGCGAAGGCATATTATCGATTTTTGCACTAATTGACCTTTGACCCCTGACCAAAGCAAAATCGGTCAATATGTCCTGAGGCAAAGTTGTAGTACTCATTGAGTACCATGAACCTGCAAAGTTTCATTCGTATCGATGCACTCACCTGGTCGCTAGGGGGCCTTCAATTTTCGCCAATTTTCGCGCATACCCTAATTGTCGGGGGCGCTGTGGGTAAAGTGTTCCATATATCACAAAAACCGGAATATATTTGATGGAACATCACCTGTAGATCATTCGTGCCAAATTTCATAACCCTACGTGGGATAATGGCTTTCGGAATTGATTTCGCGTGAACGGTACCGATTTTGAAGGTTTTTCGGCTGTTGCTCAGGTACCAAAGCATCCCTAGTAACCATCACAATTTCCAAAGCGCTAGGTCATAAGATGTACCTACCACCCGAGTTTGGTCAAAATCCACCCACGCTTACTACCAATTATGCTGATGACAAACGAACAAACAGAATTACTGACAAAAAGGGTCACCTATTTCGGCGACCGTGTGTGTGTGTGTGTGTGTGTGTGTGTGTGTGTGTGTGTGTGTGTGTGTGTGTGTGTGTGTGTGTGTGTGTGTGTGTGTGTGTGTGTGTGTGTGTGTGTGTGTGTGTGTGTGTGTTGCATGCAAAGGAGGAAGGGAGAGGTTGGGAGCAAATTGAGAAAAGAGAAGTTTGAGACAAGAGGAAGGGAAAGGAGCTTGAAGCATGATTGCGTATGGGGAACAGTGTGGGGTACAGTGTGCGGTGAGGGGTTTACACCCTGCACAACATAGATGTGCCAAGCAGCATCTCTCTGTTGACTTAATCATGTGACAGTTTTGCTGCAATCTCATTCACAGGTGGGCAAGGTGCTGCTCAGTTACGCTGCTGGTAATCCGAGTTCAAGTCGATCCCATAAGCAGTCCATGATCAATAACAGGTTTACATGGGATTCTCCTGCGGTAATCTTGATATTTTACCATACTCTGACTCGTGATCTTGCAACACCGAGACGGTTATTTAGTTTGCACAGGTTATAAACTAATTAATAGTTTTAGGAATACAGCATCACTCGGTGTTGACTTCCATTCCACTCGACTCTCACTTACATCGGTTACTGTTTGGGTTTGTTTTTTTTTTCCACTCATGCCCACCCCCCATGATGTGGGATGAACATCGTGCCCATCCCCCCCCCCCGAGTTGCCACCTGTTCACATCTGGTCTGTAATAAACCTGCACCGGAAGTTGAGGGGTTTGAGCGTGAGCAGTATAGCTGGACATCAACCCACACTCGAGTCGAAACGATTCATCTCCGTCCCAGCCTTTCATCCAACCCCGAAAACCATTCACAACGGACGTGGCTCCGGCACTCTTTACCACCTCCCTGTTTGGCTTCTCACTCCAGCTGCTTCGACTTTCCCTGCCGACTCTCAGCTCTTCCAAACTCGTGCATTTTGGCCTGGTGTGGATGGAAACTCACCATGTACGACGGAATTGCAATGTACATCATTGCAATTGTGATTTAGCTGTAGCTCGAGCCGTGGAATTCCCTCGAGCTGATTAAGCTCTCTGTGGCTTTCCCCATGGAGCTCTCATCCCATCGGTATCATAACACATCTCATTTCTCCTTTTGTGACTGGATCGCTGGCGATGGAAACCCCCCCCCCCTCCCTCCATGTTGAGGAGGTTCACCTCGATGCTTCAACTCTCACTTCTTTATCCACTGCCCACACCACCCAAACGACTCGCCCACTCTTTGAGGAAATGGAAAACAAGGCATCATGGTGAACTGGCGTTTGATTTTTGTTTTCACTTTGTATGTTTGAGATTGGAGCCTGGTGTTGGCGCAGTGGTTAGGGCAGCGGCTTGGGATCCCAGTGTCCTGAGTTCAAGCCCCGTTGGCTGCTGAATTAACACCAGGGGGTTGACTCAGCCTGTCATCCTTCCGAGGTCGGCGAAATGAGTGCCAGTGTACTGGTCCCGGTGTATGCCCAGGTTAGAATAGGTGTACCATATCCCTGTGTGTCGTAAGAGGCGACCAGGGTTGGCGTCAGGAAGGGCATCCGGCCATAAAACATTGCCTCAAGAAAAAGCCTAACCCCTGCACAGCAGGGAAAAATGGCTGTAAAAACAGTCATTATTTTATATATTATATATGTTTGAGATTGGAAAAAGGCTTTCCTCCTGCAGTGGAGGACCGGACCCCTGGTGCGACAGCAGCACAAATTTGCTCCCAAAGCTTATCCAGCATAACATTTTGACACCTTCATACCCCCAGAGGGAGGGGATGATGTTTTATCAACAGAGGGAGCCGTGGTGGGCTCCGAGTTCCACCAGAGCGGGTCCTCCGAGTGAATCTGCGGTATCGAGCGCAATCACGTGTGCACAGTCTTGGCGGTATCAACGGCACTGTGAGCACGGTCACGTGTGCACATTAGTGACCTCATGGTATCAAAGGGACCGCTAAGTACTAAATTCGAAAGCATCTGACCCGGTTTTTTCGCCGCAAACGAATGTTGCAGACTTTATACATGCCCGTTCGGGGGAAACGTGCGTGCGTTGCGCACTGAGAGCCAAAGGGTTAAAACCGCAGGAGTGAAGTGTCCTAAATAAATGATTGTGACTTAAGGTTATAGCCTATCGGGGCACCGTGACCTACTTTCGGTCTTTTGAATGGAACGCTGCAATAAGCGTGATGATAAGAATTGGATTGCCCGTTACACGACGAGCAACGATCTTAAGGTTGGGGAATGAGGGTTGCACACTGATGTCACCGGTGGCCAAGCTTCTACTTTCTATATCGCTGGCTGAAAGAGGAGTTTGTACGTGCAGGGCAGACATGAGTAGACGTTGGACAAAAACTTATGGCATATGGGATTTGAACTTGCTTTGGCAACTGATTGACTCGAAATCAGAATTGTTTTAACAGAAAAAGGCAAATATGTGTGGTTGTGTTTTCATTTAATAACTTCTTTAATGAGGATTGTCAACGTCTGTCTGATGTTATGGATCGATTATGTATTATTATTTTTTTTTGTTTCCAGGTGTGTTGTGACATGTGATGTCACATTTCCAGCAAATGATGTCCCCACAAAAAAGTAGTGTGTTGCCTGGTTTATAGAGACCAAATCGGCGACGCCGGTTCAACGAAGCTTTAGGAAGACCAAAGGAAGGCAGCCACCATCGAGCTGAAAGGATTCATGAGTGGAACAAAAAGTTTATGGAAACTGGTAGCATCCTGCAGAGGAAGGGGGAAGGACGGCCACGCACGGATGGTGAGGATGTTGAACACGGTGGTGAGTCGTTCGAGCGCAGTCCCCAGAAGGACGTTTGGATTCGGATGATGATGATGATGTTAAATCCTGACAAAACTTTGAGAAATGTTCTTTAACAGGCAGAAAACCACATCTTTGTACCAATTTAATTATTTTTATTTTTTATTTTGGTTTTAATTTGGAATTATAATTTGTGGACACGTGTATCGATATTGTACCATGTAAAAGTTTGTGTGGGTTATTCGAAGTATATTTATATTTCAGGTTAAATTAGTCAAATTATAATTTGTAATTGTGATTTAGCTGTAGTGATATCGCCGATATCAGTGATAAGTGATATCACGGATAATTATCGGTGATAAGTTGTGTGATTGCATTTGTTTTGCATTGCTGTAAATTAACATCCTTTATTAATGCGTGTGGAACAAATTAAAAGTAGATAACAAGACCAGTGTCATTTTATAGTTTCAGTCAATACTCGGTGTGCTCCAAGTAAAAAAAAAAAAAAAGTGATAGCACTCAAGAATGCAAAAGGCAGACACAAAGTGTAACCTTGTTCCTACATTGGAGTGTGTTTTGGATTATTATCTTGTTGGATAATGAATCCTCTTCCGATTTAAACAATTTCTAATACTCATTGGAGCTGCATGGTGCTGCAGTATCTGCTTGTACTTCTCTTTTATTAGTGTCCCATTGATTTCAACAAGTTTTTCCGACGCCAAAAACTGATACGACCCCAGACAGTCACAGAGCCTCCCTGGTGTTTCACAGTAGGCTGCAAACATTGTGTATTGTAACGTTCTTCAGGTCTGGCATGCGAACTGGCGTCTCTTGAGTCTTTAAAAAAAAAATAACTTCGATTCATCAGACCAGAGTAATCATTTACACCATCAGACTTTTATTCATCAGATCATTGTTCAGTTGCCCAATGTTGGTGTTGCCTTGAAAACGTCTTTTCATCTTGTTCTGTGGTCTCAACAGTGGTTTCTTTGATGCAACTCTGCCGTAGAGACCTCCTGCATTCGGCCTTCTGTGCACAATGCTGAAGGAGATGTTAATGTTCAGGCCTGCTCTCATTTAGTTTGTCAGCTGCTGACTTGATTGTCTTCTGTCGTGTAAGCTGAACAACTTCAAGTGCTTGTCTTGCCTTGGGGAGGTTCTTCTGGGTCTTCCTCGCCTTTTCTTATCTTGTACCGAGCCAGTTTCTTCCTGGCATTGCAAAGTATGGATCTTCACATGCTGTTCTGTTGAAAGTTTCTTCCTTGGCCCATTCTGAAGCCACTCATGGACTTTCAAGCAAGGGAACAAGCAAATGAAAACTAATTTCACATTTTCACTAATTTGAAACTTTTTGTTGTGCTTTCTTGTAATTTGCATTAATGTACCTGGTGTTGATTATTTCAATCATTTTATTATCTATCTATAATTCCAGCAATCTATGTGTGTGTGTCTCTGTCTGTCTGTAAGTGTGTCTGCGACCGCCGTTTCTCGACAACCACCGGTCCGATCTGATTGAAACTTGCCAGGAATATTGCTGGGGACCTGTGTATGTGCCTTTTCAAGGTTTGATATTAATCGGACAAGCGGTTCCCAAGTTATGGCCATTTATTTATCAACCATTGACAGGACACTGTGCTGTGTCGTCACAATCACAATTCTTTTTTTTTTGATATGATGTCACAATTGATGCTGGGGACCTGAGTATGTGCCTTTTCAAGGTTTGATATCGTTCTTCTTCATCCGTTTCAGCTGTTTCTCAAGTGTTTCCCAAGTTATGGCCATTTATGATACGGTTGGTCTGATATAATTGAAGCAATGCCCCAATCCAGTCGTCGTTTACAAGAGCGAAGGAACGAAGCTGCGTGTCATGATGAAGTTACGAAACAGTTGTGGAACAAACAGACAAGTGGTTCCTATCTATAATTCCAGCAATCTCTGTGTGTGTCTGTCTCTGTCTATGTGTGTGTCTGCAACCACCGTTTCTCGACAACCACTGGTCCAATCTCATTGAAACTTGCCAGGAATATTGCTGGGGACCTGAGGATGTGCCTTTTCAAGGTTTGATATTAATCGGACAAGTGGTTCCCAAGTTATGGCCATTGATTTATCAACCAATGACACGACACGGTGCGATGACGTCACGAGTGTCGTCACAATCACAATTGTTTTGTGTTTTTTATGATGTCACAATTGACGCTTGGGACCTGAGTATGTGCCTTTTCAAGGTTTGATGTCGTTCTTCATCCGTTTCAGCTGTTTCTCAAGTGTTTCCCAAGTTATGGCCATTTATGATACGGTTGGTCCGATATAATTGAAACATTGCCCCAATCCAGTTGTCGTTTCAAGAGCGAAGGAAGGAAGCTGCGCGTCGTGCACGCACAATAGAATCGGACGAAGCACAAGCTGCTCGCTTGACACGCGACACTACGCGCGTGACAAGGCGTCGTGCAGCTGAAACGGATGAAGCTTTTGTGTGGAACGAGGACAGAAGAGGATTTTGCTGCAACCACGGCAAGATCAACCTAAAGCATGATCTTACGAATCCAAAACCCGGTTCAATTCCATCACAACCTCCAGATGCTATTAAAAACATTTTCCTCAACCAGGACTTTGTGAAGCACGCGAAACAGTACAACAATGCACTGGCAATGGCAAGTATTGGTGTCCGAGAGATAGGTATGCCTGGCTTCAATCCTGGAGTGCGCATACAAGGTAAGGTTTTCCATTACGTTGGTGCTCCTCTTGCCGATGTGGGTTGTACTCCACGCTTTGCTCAGATCTACTTTCACGATCCAGCCCATGAGTTGGAGTATCATCGTGCTCACACTTCGAACAGTAGCCTGAATGAGCAGTTTTTGCTAAGAGCACAACAGGCCATTCATGAGTGCAACCCATACGTCCAGCGATTCAAATCAGCCATTGAGTATGTGGTTCATAATGATAGCGCTAATGAACTGAAAATTGTGTTAACAGGTCGCACGTGGCGCCGAGACCTTCATCATGGTACCGTCAACCTTCCCTCACCAGACAGTGATGTGGCTGTCATTGCTCCAGGGTCAATGACAACAGAGCAGTTTGGAAGGCTGGCAGTCGGTGTTCACCTCAGAGGAGGAGGTTTACAGACAATAGACGCCATGCATCCAGCGTATGACCCTCTATCATACATACTTCTGCTACCCTGCGGCTCCCAGGGGTACCACACCGAGTTGGCAGGGATAACGCCAACATCTTTCTACCGCTACCATCTCCAAGTACGTGATCCTACTCATCACTTCAATCTACTACTTCATGGTGGAAAGTTGACACAGCAGTACGTGTGCGACAAGATGGCAAAAATTGAGTCACACCGTCTCAATTGGATTCGCTGCAACCAGAAGTCAATTAAGGCAGAAAAGTATAAGATCATCGTTGATGCGTTGAACGGTGACGCTGAGGTGCTACCTGGACGCCTCACCATTCTGCCGCCGTCAATTTATGGGTCGCCACGTTGGTATGCCAAAGAGTTTCAGGATGCAATGGCTTTGGTCCGAGTCAAGGGAAAACCTGATTTTTTCCTAACATTCACCTGCAACCCAAAGTGGCCAGAAATTAAAGAATCGCTTTTTGAGGGTCAGGCAGCCAATGAAACACCTGATATCATCGCCCAGGTGTTTCATATGAAGGTGGAAGCACTCCTCACAGACCTCCTCAAGCATGACATCTTGGGGCATGTGGACGCTTATGTGATGGTGAAGGAAACGCAAAAGCGTCACCTTCCCCATATACACATGCTCCTGACTGTGGTACCTCGCGACAAGCCCAGAACACCAGCAGATGTCGATCGCGTGGTCTCTGCTGAGATTTCTGACAAACGCACAAATCCTGAACTACACCGTATTGTGACATCACACATGATTCACGGCCCATGTGGGGAATGGAACATCTCGAGCCCTTGCATGGCAGACCGGAAGTGCACAAAGGACTATCCCAAAGCCCTATGAGAAACGACAAGCTTCTCTGATGACTCCTATCACCTGTACAGAAGACGAGCAGAAGCAGCACCTGGTGATCCCATCATGAAGATAATACGAGGCGGTGCTAACGTATTAGTTAACAATGCATGGGTTGTGCCTTACAATCCATATATTGTCCTTGGGTACGATGCTCACATCAACCTTGAGATTGTATGTGCTGTCACCAGTGTGAAGTACCTGTACAAATACCTTGAAAAGGGCCCGGACCAGTGCCTGGTCAGACTAGAGCCACATGAGAGGATGTGAGAGGCATTACGACATGATAAGTGACACGATACGAACTAGGGCGTTACATCACCGCATCTGAGGGATACTGGCGCATATACGATTTCCCAATTCAAAGCAAGTACCCACCAGTTGAGATGCTGGCACTCCATCTACAGGATGAGCAGGTGATCACGTTCAATGACGAAGGTGCCATACAGAATGTGTTCCAACACTTCACCTACTTTAGGAAAAGGTTTCAATTGCGGAAGAGAAGGCTGAGTTTCCAGGATAACCGTAAGGCTGATACGGTTGGGCGGCTACCCATTATTTCCATCAAATCACATAATGCCGAGTTGGACTATCTACGTATGCTACTGTACCACGTGCCTGGCCGCACATGCTTTCAGGATCTCCGTCGTGTTGGTGGTAGGGTCATGGAGACCTATCGGGCAGCCTGCATTGCGTATGGCATCGTTGACAATGACCAGGAGGTGGATTCTGTTATGGAAGAGGCTGCAAATATTGCATTTGGCCCTGCAGTCCGCGAAGTATTTGCCAACATGCTCATATTCGTCCTCAGAGGCAACCACGTGCAGTTCTGGGAAAGGTACAAGTATGTGCTGTGCGAGGACTTCATGCGTGCAGCAGGTGTGAATGAGCCAAATGGACGCATTGTGAGTGAAGTGCTCCTGGAGCTGAGGGACAAAATTGAGAGGCACGGCTTTTCGCTCAGTCAGAGCTTTGGCCTTCCTGAGCCTGAACCAGTCCATATCAAATCTCGCATTCCCCGCGTTATCGAGCACAAAACAGGGCACAATATAGGAGAACTTGAGGCTCACGTCGCTCAAACAGAGTGCCTTCTTAATGACAAGCAGCGTGTTGTTGTCGATAAAGTGATGACTGGTGTGGAACACGGACATGGCCGGATGATTGCAGTTGATGCAAGTGGTGGGACTGGGAAAACATTCACATCGTCTCATATACTCAACAAAGTGCGAGCAAAGGGCAAAGTGGCTCTTGCGACTGCTGCAAGTGGTATTGCAGCTACTCTGCTGCCTGAAGGGGTCACCTTCCATAGTAGGACCAAGTGTCCTCTCATTCTCACTGATGAGTCCACTTGCAACATCAGTGAAAATGACACCACTGCAGCACTCATACGAATGACGAATATAATGGTGGTGGATGAGGTTTCAATGATGGATCGTCGTGCATTGGAGGCAGCAGATCGAACATTCCAGTGGCTTCGGGGCTCAGAGGAACCATTTGGCGGCATCACAATGGTTTTCAGTGGTGACTGGAGGCAGATCCTTACCGTTGTGCCACACGGTAGCCGTATTGACATAGTTGGAAGGTGCTTCAAGAGCTCATACCTGTGGAGAAAAGTGCAGATACTTCGTCTCACAGTAAACATGAGGATCATGCAGGGTGCTGGAGAACAACAGGACGAATCTGATTTTGCAAAATTCCTGCTGGATCTGGGAGAAGGGAAGATTCCTGTCAATCCAGAAGAGGGTGAATTTGCTATTGAGCTCAGGGAACCGCTCATTCTTCCAGGTGAAAAACTTCAGGATATTGTCATTTGGGTGTACGAGGGTTTGCACAACAACATTACCAACCCCAAGTGGCGATGCGAGCGTGTTATACTATGTCCGACCAATTCCGAAGTCGATCAGGTAAATGACTACATGACGACCATATTTCCAGGGGAGGAACATGTTTGCTGTAGCGTCGATACAGCGGAATCTGAGGGTGATCATTTGTATCCGCCTGAGTTCTTGAACACCCTTTGTCCATCTGGTATGCCTCCACATCGGATGACTCTCAAGGTGGGTATGGTGATCATGCTGCTACGAAACTTCGACCAGCAAAGCGGGCACTGCAATGGCTCAAGGTACATCATCCATCAGATCCTTCCAAATCTGTTGGTTGCAAAATCTGTGATGGGTGTCAATTCTGGACGCACATTGCTCATTCCACGCATAACCTTGAGTCCATCTGACAACATGTTCCCATTCACTCTGCGGCGTCGGCAGTTTCCGGTACGACCATGCTTTGCCATGACTGTGAATAAATCCCAAGTGCAGTCACTACACCATGTTGGTGTCTTCTGCACGAGAGACTTCTTCAGCCATGGTCAGTTTTCTGTGGCGACCAGTAGGGTTGGCAGATTCAGCAGCCTCCGCATTCTTGCCCTGGACGAGGAAACAAAGAAGAAGTGCCGTTTCCTCAACAATGTTGTTTATGAAGAGGTGCTAACGACATAAAGGTGTGTACATGTAGACAATTTTTATTATTATTTATTTATTGAAGAAAAATTGTTCCGAAAATAATTTATCAAAACATGACAACTATATTTCCAGGGGAGGAATATGTTTGCTGTAGCGTCGATACAGCGGAATCTGAGGGTGATCATTTGTAAAAGCCTGAGTTCCTGAACACCCTCTGTCCATCTGGTATGCCTCCACATCGGATCACTCTCAAGGTGGGTATGGAGACGGCTTGTGTGGTTGTTGTTTCTGGCACGCGGTTTGAGTTTTGTTTTGTTTTTTTGCACCTACGGGCATGCACTAGTTTTTTTTTTTAATGAACACAAGTTGTTTCCTGAATGCTTTCATTGTAATAATAAACCTTTTTCGATTTCCTAATTTGTTTTTATATACTCAAAACGTAACTGATATTAAATTGACTTTCACATAAATTTGAATTAATATCTACCTATCTTGCACACAAGTAGCTTCCCACGAATATTGAATGGGAAATAGCATCTGTGCCCAGCTGCCTCGTCAAATTAGGGGGTTCGATTCAGTTCTGTTAATGAGGCTTATGTGGTCACGAATAAGCGATCAACAGTTTGTTGTCCTGATGAGCCCACAACAAGGGCGAAATCAAGATCGACATCTCTGCCTTCGTCTACTCGAGACCGGAGGCTTTAATCTCGGCCTGAAAAGGCTTCAGTACCACAAGGATGCCTCCTAGTTTGTAGGTGGTGGTGTTGTAATGTATGTACATGACATCAGCATCATGTCATAGTCAGTGTGTTTCTTTAGTTTTTTTATATATATATATATATTTTTATATATATTTAAATATATATTTAAATATTTCTGTATTTTTTATATATTTCTGTATTTTTTTATGTATATTTATATATATATATATATATATATATATATATATATATATATATATTTTTTTTTTTATTTTATTTTATTTTTCGCTCTCTTTGTCAATATCAGTCTTTTTGTATGGCCGGTGCAGAACGGAGCCTTCCCCGGAAAGGCGGGTCTGCTTGCTCTCCCTGATAGCAGAGACCCAGCGAAGTGAAACAGCACGTGCTGGAAAAAACCACTGGCGGAAGCTTCAAAAAAATAAAACATTTGCGATCAAGTTCTTCTTTTCTTAGAAAGCAAAATCGTGTCAGAACGTTAGTGTTTAACCCCCAATCCTCCCCCTTCCCCCCACTGTGGGATCAGGTCTCAATTATGCTCCAAATAATCAGGTCTCTCGAGAGCAGCGTGCAGGTGACCCCTCGCGACATTACCTGTGACCAATCAAATCTGGGGATTGGAAGGGCCCGTGTTTTGAGCAAAAATCCCGATAAGCCACCGCGATGATGACAAGTCGTGGGATTCAGGACTCTCTGTGGCCAAGTGCAGACCACATTTTGCGGATGGTGGTTTCAATGTGAGTGGTTGCTTGTTTGTTCCTTGACTGAATCAGGAACAACTACTCCGTACTTCTTACCGCATCGAATAGTTCCTCGCATTAAATGAAGTCGAATAAAATTGCCAAAAGTGCAGCTTTTATCTTCAGTTCCACATTCTCAGGCTACTATCATATATCTGGAGTATATTAGTTAAATGGTTGAGGAAAAAGTGGAAATGATGAATGGCCAAAGACGGCTGTCAACTCTTGAAAACAGACAAACGTCTGACTAAGGACGATGACAGACACCACCAACCCCCAGATGATAATTCGAGCAAAATGGAAACATCAATCTCGTCAGATCACAATGGTGAAAGCCCTTTCCACATGGCGCTGTCTGGATACATACTCACTCGAAGAATGAAAGGTGCATGCACACACATTCATATACACACTTATTGTTGCAGGTTTGCCGGCAGGGTCATGAGTGGCCTCTCGGACCGCGTCCCGAACTTTGAGCCTGACGCTGACCAGCAGTAGTAAACTCCGCCGCACAGCGGGTTGCTAAACAACCACGGACGCAGTCTGAGCCGATTAACTTAGGAAGGGTCCTCGCGTCCACTTCCCTCGTTACCTTTGCGACAAGCTAATCCCCCCAGATAGGGAACCGTGCTCTCGAAGCCCCACTCCTATTTATCAATTAAGAACGGTGGAGCGGAACCTTAAGTGGGACGTCAGATTGTCTGACTGGAGCGGATCAGCGGGACAAAACTCCCATCCACTATTTGCACACTCGTGTCTAACCAATGGAGAAATGGCCAGTCGAGCAGGTTGGAAACTATAAAGGTCTTGTTAAACAAAAGCACGTACTTACAGCAATGCAGTGTCACAAAAGAAAGTCTTACCCTTATACATGTAAACCCCTCAGCAGTCACCTGATCATGAAACCTCAGACATACAGTAGGAGCCTCAATCGGTCTGGGAACATTAGATAAGCAAGGGTGAGAGACAGGAAGATGGAGGGCAGGGCTCGTTGGCAACCCCTCGCTCACCTGACGCAAGCCTGCAAGCTTACGTGGTCCCAAAATGAAAAGGGGAGGGGGATGTGGGGGGAAGGATAGACGGTGATGGTGTAATGTGCCGTGTGCCAGAGAAATGTGGTGAATGCTTCGTAATGCGAGGAGAAACTCGTAACTGCGTATCAGTACCCCTGCTCTGAACGAGTCGAGGGGAAACCGTTGATGGCTCTTTGTGCGTTCCAAGTGAACAATTAGAATTTGGGAAAGCAAGAGAAGGATCATGTAAATCGGTGTGTAACAGCCATCCATACAGGCAATGGAGCTTCGCAACTTGTCAGTGCACCCTCCGTGGCTCGCTCGCACTCACTGCCGACTGTACCCGTCTGCACGGCGACTTGGCTCGTTGCTGGATTACTTCTCTGACACTTGATATTCCCTGGATTCAACACAGCCTCAAATTCTGGGTGACCTGGGCTTATAAAGGCCTTCACCGAGACGTGGTCAATGTCCCAGCATACGTTGTTCCTCACGGCTGAAGGTCTTGTTTAACGGCGGATTAAGACTGTACATCGTCCGCCTTTACGTTGGTGCACAGCTGTTGCCAGGCCATGCTCATTGGGCGAGCTCCCGATTTGGAGATGCTGTCCTCTGATAACCGTGCCCATATGCGGTCCTTCCTGCTCGAGCGAGCCCTGGATGTTCTGGTGCTTTGTCCCGTTGAAGAGATTTGCACTCCCTGGTCCACGCCACTTTATTCCAATGGCTATTGGATTTGTAATGCATGTTGCTTGTGTGTATGGATACACTGTAAAGAAGTGTGAGGTCTCCTTTTACCTTCGTAGCACTCTTTACTTCCTTCTTCACCTACCCTGGTCTCTTTTTACCTTAATAGCATTCCTTACCTTGTCCTTAAATGGTACCCCACCTCCACCGTGTGGGGATCACAGGCTCAGAACTGAAAGAGGTCCAGTCCTGCATCAACCACCACCCCCCCCCCCTCAACACCACCACTCCCCGGGGGCTGATCTACAAACTAGGTTAAGAAACAATCCTGGACGAGATCTGGAAACATCTGTTTTTTCTCATTCCCTGACCCTCAAACAGTCTTCTCCATTATCGGCACTCCAAGTTGCGTTTGCCCCTATCTTCAGCTTCCATTCGATGTGATGCAACTTCCTTAACTGCCAGTGGACAGCGCAGCTGCGCTTTCCTTCCGCTGCCTGGTTTGAGTCTGGATATGGCCAATGGGGCATTGCTGGTGGCATCTTCATGACCGGACATTGCAGCGATCACACGCATTGCGTTTCCCAATGGTTGGGTGCTTTGATGTCACAGCGGACCGATCCCTCCGTGACGCTGCAGGTCCAGTCCGTCCATCGATCTCCATCCTCCTACGTTGCAACTTGGAAAAGTGAAACAAAAGTCCGTTTGGATACGCGAGAATTTCCGCTCCCAGGGCCCAATGACATGTTTCGGACATGGCTGCGGTCATTTCATCACAGGGGCAGGCACGATGGCCCCCACGTACGCATATTAGCCTCAAATCAGTTTAACCTGGGTTTGAATCCCGACCCAGTTATAAACTGCCATCCTGGTGTCTTGCAGGCAGGTCAAGGCATCAATTTGTGTGTCATCCCTCGGATGGACGTTCAACTGGGCGGCTCCCCAGTTGGTGGACATTAAAGATCCCACTGTGTCGTTTGTGAAGAGAAGGCGAGCTATCACTGGCACCCTGAACAAATGACCAATTCCTGCCCGAACCAAAGGTGCATAATCAGCGGCCAAGCCACGCCCTCGGGCCTCAACCAATGATGCCACGTGCTGCGTACTAAACAAGAAGACTCCATCAGATGTGCTACTTACTACACCGCCGCAGGACAGCTCTCAAGTCATGCAGCCATTTTGACTCGTGTTGTCAGGATTCAATTCCCCGGAGATGTGATGCGACCACAAACTAATTCTTCCTCGTGCTTCGCACACCAGGGTGTTGCATCAAGGAGTACGCCGTCATTGGAAGTCGGAAGCGGAAGGGGGCTGGGAGACGTTAAACCGGTTGTCCAGACTGTTCGCTCTTGCTAGTGGACGTCAATAAGACCTCACATCACCTCTTGAAAATGGCAGCCCTTGTTTGCCAGTGCCCATGAGAATAAACTCCATTGTGCTGTCATTGATCTTCTGGTAACACACCAGGTTGAACTAGCAGGGGTTGCAGGCATCACCAACCTCCATTGTGAATGGCATCACGGACACGATTCCTCCGTCGTCTGTAGCATGAAGGCTGCGGGGTAGCTTCATTGGCTGAGGGTACAGCAGTGCCCCTTGCTTGTTCGGGCAGGAATTTGTAATTTGTTCAGGATGCCAGACCCTTTCTTGACTTGACAAGACCCTTTCACAGACATCACACTCACCCAGGTGTGTGTTTAGTTACCAAGCTTCTTGTGGAGCACTCGCTAAGTGGCTTAAGCACTCCGTTCAAAACAGTCTACAAGGAACTGTTGGCTTGGCAAGCGCTAGCAAGCTGCTTCAGTAACTGAATCCACCCTTGATGCACCACTCAACAATCCATCCAAGGATGAGGATGAGTGTCAGGTGGCCCCGTGAGTGGTTCCTCGTTTTAATGATCAACATCCTCCCTCTACCCCCCCCCCCCCCGAGGTGTGTGCAAACGTGTCACAGTGAGTGAGAAGAGCTCGTTTGTGATGGTTTTCCAGGCAGCGAATCCTGGTGATTTGGGGTTGGTGGGGCGGGGGGGTCTAAAGAGTTTGGTTCCTCTCGTGAATGACTCTCTCAAACATTCCTCCTTCATTTCCTCGTACGTCTCAAGGTTTTCCGAAAATCCCTTTCGTGTTCCACGTTCTCTCGATTTCCTTTTTGCCTGCGTCTCGTCCTTGCCCAAAGGAGGGAATCTGAGTGATCTCGAGTCCCAGATCACCTCCAGACTCCCACCCCTCATCCAACCACAGCACCCCCCCCACCCCACCCCAGCTTGAGCAATGCACTGTGCAGTTAAAAAATCGCTTTGTCAACAGCCTCAAAGTGCTTGTCAATTATCATTTACAACATGAAGGTTTTCCTTCCAATCCCCATGAGCTTCGTACAACCCACATCTCTCGCCATGCACACTTTAAGCGACGTTGTTGCTAAAGAGCCTTGACCGTTTATTACAAAGTGCCCCGCAGCTCATTTCGTATTACAAAGTGCCCCGCAGGCACGCCATTTAATTCCAGTTGCCCAACTCGAACCCTTCGGCGCCAGGCCGTCGGGCCAGGCTTGCCCTGAGGCCTACGCGTGGGCCCGGACGCCCACCGGCCAAAATAAACTTTCCCTTCCCGCAAACTTACTTCCTTCATTCATGTTTAGTCCTGGTGCACGTTGTATTGTCTGACGCCCATTGATTCACTGCCCTGATTTTTCAGTTTCCAAGGTACAACGATGGTTTCTGGGGAATCCAGCCAACGGGAATGTTCGGGTTCCTTTGATGTCTGGTATTCCAGCTCGTCTGTTCGAGCTGAGCCTGTCAGTGTGTGCATGGATGGAAGTGTATCTGCGTTACATACATACGTTTGTCTGCAAAGGTGGAGGGGTGTTCCGCTGCATGGAAGTCGAGGCTCGTCGAAGAGCCCGACGACGGTAACACCAAAGACTTGAAAGTGGTATGAGCTGCTTCCTATGTTAGCAATCGTATCTACAATCTACTCAGGCTGCATGGACCGAATGGCCTCCTGGCATGTTGAACTCCTTCCTTGTATGAGATGTCAATAATGAGGAATGGCTGAGAATGCGGATGCGGCAAGACGAGCTGCGTAGTCGTTGGTGACCGCGAGGCCCCTGGCCTGTCTGTGGTGGGAGAGGAGTAGACCCTACACTTAAGCCTCTTGTTTTGTGACTTCAATCACCACCAGGGCATTGGATTCCACTGCTTCCAGGGGGTCCTCATGAGATCTCGATGCACTGACCCACAGACGAGAGCCTGGTTCCATGGCACTGCGGAAGCGCTTAGGAGCTGAGAGCAGCCAAGGAAAGACATGTCCACTGGGAATTCCAAGATGCTTCCATATATGAGTGGCTCGGGAAAGGTCACAGCAAATTGTTTATCCAAGGAGCTCCAAAGACTACACTTCTGCCAGGTTGAGGTTGAATGCAGAATTCATTCGGAGAGTTAGCGAGCGGGCTTTACGTAGAGACAGAGTTAATGATGTGGGATTTGGAGGGAATGAATAACATCGTCTAGCGATTGACCAGCCTCAAATTTCTTCCTGACGGGCAGACGAGCAAGCAGCCGGGGGCCTGCTCGTCATTCGTGTGAGGCACCGTCTCTCTCTCATATCTGGGGCCGACTCGTCATTTGTGTGAGGCAACGTCTAGCACAAAGTAGTCATCGGCAAGGTGAAACGGACGATTTTCTCGAGAGGCCAAAACCAGGAATGGGATACATCCCCGGATACTTCATTGAGGATCACCAGCCTCTGAGGATAGGGTGGGATATCAGATGCCTTTGAGGGCGACCCTTTGCTTTCTTGTGCAAACTGTGCAGTTGAGAGGATTCCAGCTTCTGTTGGCAGTTAAAGACCTCGCCTGGATTCCAGACGGTGTCAAATGCTCTCTGAGACTGCCTTGACCCCTAGATTGAGGAGAACGTCTCGGGTGCACTGGCCAGCATGGAAACCAAATCGATGATCCTATTTTTAAAGAGTTTGAGAAGAGATAGGCTTTGAGGTCTTCTGAGATTATAGATTCCGTTTCCTTGTTGATTATTGGAAGATGACTATAAAACCAGTCTGTCCTGTCCTTCAGAGGGTCTATCTCGGTGTCCTTCTCGTAGATGGAAACTGCATCGGCCAGCTTACATAGTAAGGGGAGGCGACCCTCCAACAAGAGTCCGTGGAAGAGTAGTGAAAGAGGAGCAGCCTGGCTCAGACGCTCCTTTATTGGTGAGAAGCTCACTCGCTTCAAAAATGAGGAAAAAAAAACCAAATAGAGAAAACTTGAGGAAGGTGGGGAGAAGAGGGGGAAGTACAGTAAAAGGGGTTTAAAAAGGCCACCTCCATTATTGTGCGTATGGTAATACGTAGATGGTGTTATAAATTTGTTTATGACCGTACAGTGAGGGTTTACAACCGAGCCTCACGTAATGAATCCCAGGTTCGTACGAAGCGAGGGGAAAGTTTATTCAAGCAAAACGTGTCCAACATCCATGGGGAGTTGAACTGGCCTTCCAAACCGGATGCCCTCGCTAAAGAATATTGTTGGCGTTTCCATCAACGGGTTTCCTGCAATAATGAATCAGCGACGTCGTGGAAGAAGCAAGTCACTCTCCCTAACCCCTCCTCTCTCACCACCAGGCCTGTAACAATGGCTGCCGCAGTCCCCCCATTGTGGCCAGCACATTTTATTTTGGAAAGATGGGGAACACTGGGGAGTGTCGGTGCGATCTTGGACACGATAACACTCCTTCCGTGAGCTCCGAAGCGTGCTCAATATCCGGGCACATCGCATGGCTGTCGGCATCAACCGTGTCATGACCCCGGTCTTAATGACCAGGCTTGCTGCAACCCTGTTAGAGTTGTAAGAGTGACCGGGTGGGAATTATTTGGCGCAATATGTATCCGAATGACCAATCCCGCTGTGGAGATCGAGTCAACAATTGGTGCGAGAATGAAACGGGTTACGGACCCACAACAAGGACCGGTTATGCCCGCAACAAGGACCGGTTATGCGAAACACGAACGAGAAGTCTAATTCACAATTAATTATATTTCAGCCATTTTGGATTTAAATGGATTTGAATTTAAACTCCCAAAATGAATGAAAGCAATCCCATGCAGATGCCAGAATGAATTTCAAGAAAGTGTTGAAGTTACAAACCTTAAGCACACAACACAAGCACGTATACGACACAAAGGGAAAGGAGGGCGATATTAGACCTCGGTGTTGTATGTGACACATACAGTCATGGCTCATGGAACAGCGAGTCCACTGAACAGACAACAGGAACAGTTGAGAGAAAGAGGTTAGAAACACCGACGGCTGAGTTGAAGGCCAACACAGGGGGATGCAGACAAAGAATGGGGGCAGGAAAGGACAGATGGTGTGGACAAGATGGATACAGAAGGAAACTCTCAGGAGAGAAAAACTGAAAATTTTGGAGGCGGAGCGATTGGGGTGCGGTTAATAATGTTCAAAAAGATCATGGTTTTTGGATTGTGGATGATCCCAGATGGTGGTGAACCGCTTTCTTGAAGACCTTGAGGGAAGGAGATTGAAGAGGATGTTGATTTCACAGGTTGGAGAAAAGATGAACGAATGAGTGGAGGTGAGCAGTGATCCTGGATTGAGGTAGTTTCACCAGAATGGGGTTGATGGACCATGTGAGCCCTGCAGAAACCTGGGGGGGGGGGACAAAGCACAGAAAGAGCAGAGTGTGCAAGACCAGAAAGGAGGCGGGAGAACACAGACCACTGACCTTTCTGTGATGGAAAAGCGATAGACCCAGAGACTCATCTTCATCGCGGGAGATTCCGATTATCGACATCGCGGGAGGCCAGGATGTTTTGTGTTATTACCCCATGCACGGTTCATTCTGTCTGTCCTTCTGTCTACAGACGTCAGCTTTTAATGGAACAACAATTTCATTTCAATTGAGTGTTTTATTTTGAACACGAATTGGAAAACGAACTTGCAGTTTCACACGACTTTGGCTCTGAATTTGTCCCGATCGCACATGCGCAGAGAGCAGTGAGATGACTTCTTTACTGTTGGCCTGTCGAGCAGTGAAACAAAATTGAAAATCATTCCAAACAGGAAACACCGTTTTTTTCATGACGTCATAAAGGACATAAACGAGCACAAAGAACTAATATAACGTGTTAGATAAGGTGGTGGATAAGATGCTGCATTAAGTAAACTTCCGGAATGAATTTTTTTTTTCTTCAACCTTTAAAATATTTATTTCATTCTCCACAAATCACCTTCTTTGCACTTTCACAACCCCTTCCATTTAGCAGCACTTGGAAAAAATATTACGGCATTTTACATAATCTCGACCAATCAAAGTTGCCGCTCGTAGACCTCGTTTCTCAAGACAGCGCGGGGTAGTGTGTCCTATGAACCCTGTCGTCATGGTTTCACTGTTTTCTTACTCTCCATCATCATCATCTTCCACCCGATTCATCTCATAAGCACCGAATGGTGCATGATTGCTCGGATGGTCATGTACCATGCTCTATATAGAGTGTAGGTAATGCGGAGGCAGTTTCTTGGTGAGGGTTATGTTCCTCGACGGGTCGCCACTCCGATGCAGTCGACTCAACTGAGTGTGCAGGCGTTTGGAATATGTTCAGGGTGTGTGAGATAACTCATTAACTCTTCATAAAAGGATACCATGTGATCTTTGAGATCCACCACCGAACATTAGCAGACGGAACGCTCGGTTTAACGTCTGCCGCAAACCAAACAACTTGTTTTACATCAGAAATATACTTTATTTGGAAAAAAGAGTGTGCAAGTATATGTACATTAAATTAACGCATTTTGGAGAAAACCAAACTCACGAAGATTCAAGGAAATCAACTTCCCCGCAACATCCCACACCCCCACCCTCGTAGTGCACATAGTGTCAGGAAGTTTAGTCATGGTCTTCAGGTTCAATAATAAACTTCACCAAATGCCATATAACCCCCAACTCTAGCCATTCGGTGTTTGCCTGCCCATATATATATATATATATATATATATATATATATATATATATATATATATATATATATATATATATATATATATATATATATATATATATATATATATATATATATATATATATATCCGTAGTTGGCACACGTTATGCACCAGTGCCATTGGGTCAATGGTCGATTGGACCTTGGCGCATCCACATGACATACTCGAGCTGGAAAGGAGAGAGAGCAGGCACCTGTTTATTATAGGTACGCATGAGGGAGGCCAAAACCGAGGAAAAATTATAATTGGCAAAGAGGAAGAGGGGCGACGATGACAAAAGGGGAGGGCAAGGGAGTTTGGGGAGAAAGGAAAGAATGTTGGCAGGAGAAAGGAGTGTGCAGGGGGGTGGGAATATGGGGGAAGGAGTCAAAAATTCCTTCATGTTCCATAGGTTATAATAAATAGATGATCCCAACTATCAAATACGGTCTTGGTTTTGTTTTGTTTTTCTTGCGAATTTCTTCAAAAACAACAACGTTTTTTATCCTTCATTGAACGACAGATAAATAGTGTGAGAGAGCTTATGCACACAAAACCATGGAATAACAGCAATGGTCACTTCCACTACTCGCGAGGGAAACTGTCCTTCGCTTTTCAACCCCTCACGTAGCAATGGTGGATCACAGGTCAGCGTCCAAAGGTATCGGTGAGCAGCGAATGCAAGCCTATGGGTCGGCTGCTCAGCACCGCGACTCCGAGTCCGACGCACAGTACACACAGGGACACCAAGGTGAGCACGGCCAGGTGTCCTCCCTTTGGGAGAGTCTCGTCCTGCGGCGCGTCCCCTCTGTGTGGACAACCCACTGCCCCGTGCTTGAACGGAAACGACATGGGCTCTCCCACTGGACCTTTGCACGTAGCCGAACCACGATCGGTGACGTTGATCTTGCGATTCTGGAGCACGTCGACCCATGCGAGGAGGCAACAGTTGAATGAGTTTCCTCCGATCTTGACGCTCAAGAGGCTGCGAGTGAGCTCGTTGAGCGGCGCAGTAGGAAAGTCGACTAGCGCGTTCTGACTCACGTCCAGGTACTGCACAGATGTGCGGAACACTGAAGGGGGGACACTGCGCAAAGCATTCGCTGAAAGGTCAAGGCTCCACAACTTGCGGAACGCTGCAAAGTCTAAGCTATTGTGCCAATGTGAAGACACGGTGGTGTGGCGTAGCACGAGTGAGGATAAAGAATGCTGCAGGCTATGGAACGCGCCGTTCATTGGCTGCAGCTTTGCGTTTTCAGACAGGTCCAGGTGCACTAAGGATGTGCCCCGGAAGGCGTCCGTGGGAATCTGTCCTAAGCTGCAGTTGCTCAGGTCCAGCGTTCGCAAGTTTGGGGAGTCGAATACGGAGATGCACGCGGAATGCTCCGGTCGCAAGAAGAAGCGCGCCGTGCCGCGCGGCTCTCCATGCGGGGAACACAGAGTCCCGACAGGGTTGTGACTCAAGTCGAGGGTGCGCAGGCTGGATAACGAGTGCAAGAAAGACTGCGGAAAGCGATTAACAAAGTTCATACTCAGGTTGAGCTGTCGTAGCGCATCGAGGCCGGTGAGGTCGACGTTGTGCAGCAAATTTCTCGACAGATCGAGAGACACGAGCGACGGTGGCCTCGGGTGCTGCGGATCGAGTGCGGAAGGAGCAGACACGTTTTCTAAACAGTTGTCGCTCAGGTCAAGTTTCTTGAGGGAAGGAAAGTCATCAAGGAAACCATCAGGTAGGGAAGTTACAGCATTGCGGCTGAGATTGAGTGTAAGCAGCGAGGAGAGGTTGGCCCCCAGGGTGGCGGAGATGATGACTGCTTGAACATTGTGAAGAACCCGGTACTCCATTGGCCCGTCTCCATTCTCCTGCGTGGCCTTGCGAGCTATCGGAGCATACGCATGTCGGCGCGACGTCTTCAGTGTGATGTAATTGCATGCCAGGTCCAGGTGTTGCAGGGCACTAAGACCGTGCAGCCCTGGGAAAAATAAGATGTTGTTATGGGACAGATCAAGCGTGCGCAACATGAACGGTCCTGCACTGTGATCGCTCTGGAAGCGCTCGAGATTGTTGCTGCTTGCGTTGAGCACGACAAGGCGCGTCAAGTTGAACTGAGTGAGGCAGTGCAGGGAATTGTAGGCCAGGTTGAGTACACTCAGGTACGGTATGACAGAGAAAGTTCCTTCCTTGATCTCAAAGAGCAGATTCCTCTCCAGGTGCAGCTCGCGGAGTCCCGGCGTGCCACGGAACGTGTCTGAGGATAGGCGCAGGATCATGTTACCGCTGAGGTGCAATATTTCTAAGGAGGAGAGGGGCTCCAGGAAGCGGGCGACGGCCTCTTCGTCCAGATCGTTGTACGACAAATCGAGGCGCTGGAGCGACCGGAGGGACCGGGTGAAAGCACGTGCGTTTGAGGTGGCGTGCTCTGCCGAGCCCACGTGGTTACGTGCCAGGTCAAGCACGCGCAGCGCCCAAGAGGAGCCGAACGTCCCCTCCTCGAGGCGATCGAGCTCGTTGCCGTGCACGTCCAGCGTCACGAGCTGAGAGTAGCCGACGAGGGTTTCCGTGGACATCTCCGAAATACGATTCTCCGACGCGTCCAGGTGCAGTGTGTCCGCAGGAAGCGTGTCCGGTACCCCGTAGAGGTCTCTCCTGCTGCACGTCGCTCGGCGGAGAGTCTGCGTTCGGAAAAACCAACAATGATATCACAATTATTCCTGCATTGTGCATTGCGAGCGTACGTATGGCTTTCATTGTGGACATTTCATGTGCAGTGCATAGGGGGCGACATGAGTAACCGGACCTTGATTTATCTCAGATGTGCAGGAAATTGTAGGAGGGTGGCAACGATGTCAACTACCTCCGCAAGCATCGTTTCACGCTCTGCCTCATGTCAGAACGAAGCACATGTTCCAAACTCTGCCAACAGCTTGCCCAGTCATTAAAACGAAGCGATTATTTGTCTGATGGTGCACGGAGCAATGCGGATGAGCACCATGTTCATAGCACGGGCAGATTGGACAGCCGGCTTCAGGGTAATCTATGAAGCATTACGTAAGCAAATATGGCGGAGCTTTTGACCTCCCACGTGACGCGCTCTCCCTTCCTTCCTCTTCCCACATTCCTTTCATCCTCGTTTTCCCCGATTCGGTCTCCAGTGTGAGCATACGTACGTAATAAATAGACGGGCCCCCCCGACGTTCCCTCGGAATGAAGGTGCCCTCGTTTACTTATTAGGTACGTGGTTAATTCGGACGCTGGTGATGTCCTCGGTGAACACATTTCGTTGTACAGTATATTATACAAATGGCATCATCGCATTATAATTGTGGGAAATGGTTCAGACGGTGACTACCGACCGAGTACCGACATGGTGACGAGGAATACCCGAGTCCGACCAAGGGGCCAACGAAAGCCGAGCTGTTGTCCGGCCTGGGTTCGATTCCCGACCAGACGACATCTCGACCGTCCGATTGTCGGAACTCGAACCCAACCGGAACTCCAACGGTCTAACGAACTCAACCTCGGGTCCAGAGATGCATCAAATGAGAAGGTAACGGACCTGTGCGTTTAGGGGACCGCGTGATGTCTATCCACATATTACGTATGAGAATGATTGCTGCTCTCAAAGACCTTTCGCGGAACCGGGGAATTCTCCGGTGGTCGAACTCGAACGGGTTCGTCCGAGTCCAGTGTGTGTCGACCATTTGATGTTGATACTCACGATGGAGCAGCCGCTGGAGTGCAGTGTCATCCTGGTGATCCGGTTGTCACCTTCTTTCGGCCGGAAGGTCGCCCTGGACCGACATTGCAGCGACCAAAACAGCGCCGAGATGAGGACGAGTCGCATGTTGCAGCGAAGCCTGCGAGGTGGCCAAGACCGGGGATGGGTGTTCGGGGTGACCCGCGGTCCAGGCTTCGGCGACGATGGCCGTGCACGTGGCGCGCTTTACAATTTGGCGCGAAAACGCTCGTGCGGCCAAAGTACTTACGGGCGACGAGACTCAGAGGGTAATGGAGACCCCCCCCCCTCCTGAATTAGCGCCTGGACCCCTCTGGGTCGTCTCTCACATTATGTACTCGCTCAATTCTTGCCCAGGGTTCCCGAACACTGCGTCTTTCTTCTCTTTTCTTCTTCAGCCCTTCCCTTGTATCCTTCCCTTGGTCTTTACGCACGCAGACCTCTTCGCCAGGGTCTCCTTGCCGTTTTCAATGATACTTTGTGGACCCAATCACCGTACATCTTCCACTGCCGGCGCGCAGCCCTCTTTTCCGTTCGTTATTTAAAGCCAGCCACGAATGACGTCACGAGAGGCGTGGCTTCATCGGTTTTTTTCCCACGGCAAACGCTTGTCGATTCAGCTGTCCGCACTGGGTTCGATTCCAGACAAAACTGTAAACTGTCACTCTGGTGCGTCACATCGGCGAGTTCGCCTATGTTCGTCACATAGGGGACCACGATACTCGGATTCATTTCATATGGAACCTGTGGCTGCTGGTTTTAGGCCTCGTTGCTGGGCTGTGCAGCTGATTCAGTGCCCCCCCGATAGGTTAGGGCCGGAATTCGTAATGTCTTCATGACTGTGCCTCTTCGTAACGTCATTCACAATTTGTTGAGGGAGCCGGCGATAGCTCGCCTACAATTCGTGAAGGACACCGCAGCGTCTTTAACGTCCACCAACTGATGCTGGTGGACGGAATGCACGTTTAAGGTCCATCCAAAGGACGGCACACTCACATTGATTCACCCAGCCTGTGCAACACCAGGATGACAGTTTATAGCTGGGCTGGGAATCTTACCAGGAGCCTTTCAATCTTGCCAGAAGTCAGTCACATCGCACCCAGACTCCACACACAGAGCAATCAGCATAACAGCTAACGAACGAACGGATAACCAGCGGTGTGTTTTATACACGGTTCCTATAGAAAGTGTACACGACCTTTCAAATTTTTCACCTTTTGTTGCCTTATAACCTCGAATTAAATTCCATAAAAACAGACTTTTTCCACCTTTATTTACACATGGTAACCCACAAATTAAACAAATTTCATAACATTAATTAAAAATACAAAACTAGAATATCCTGGTTGGATAAGTGTCCATCCCCCCTTGTCATCGCAATTGTAAATTATCTCAGGTGTAACTAATCACCTTCAAAATCACACACCAAGTTAATTGGTCTCCACCTGTGTTAAATTGTAATGATTCTGATGATTTCAGAATAAAATCAGCTGTTCCTGTAGGTTTCCTCTGCTGGGTCGTGCATTTAACAGCAAAGACAACCATGAGCACCAAGGAGCTTTCTAAAGACCTCTGGAATAAAGTTGTGGAAAGGCACAGATTAGGGGATGGGTATAAAAATATTTCAAAGGTCTTGAATAACCCTTGGAGCAGAGTCATGACAATCATTAAGAAGTGGAAGACGTGTGGTATCACCAAGACCCTCCCAATATCAGGCTGTCCCTTCAAACTGGATGACCAAGCAAAGAGGACACTGATCAGACACCAAAAGGTTATGGCAACTTTGAAAGAGCGACACGCCTTTACGGCAAAGACTGGTCACTGTGTGCATGTGACAACAATATCCCAAGCACTCCACAAGTCTGGCCTGGACAGTAGGGTGGCAAGAAGGATGCCATTACTCAAAATTCCCACCTTGAGTCCCATTTGAGGTATGCAAAAACCACTCCGGAGATTCTGAAGCCACGTGGCAAAAAGTTTTGTGGACTGACGAAACCAAGATGGAACTTTTTGACCAAAATGCAAAACGTTACGTTTGACGCAAACCCAACACAGCACATCACCCAAACAACACCATCCCCACTGTGGAGCATGGTGGTGGCAGCATCATGTTGTGGGGATGTTTCTCATCAGCATGGACTGAGGCACTTGTCAGGATCGAAGGGACAATGAATGGATGGAGCAAAATAAAGAAAAATCCCAGAGGAAAACCTGCTGCCCGCTGCAAGAAAGCTGAAATTGGGACGGAAGTTCACCTTTCAGCATGACAACGACCCGAAACACACAGCCAAAGTTACACTGGAGTGGATAAGGAACAAAAAGATAAATATCCCCAAGTGGCTCAGTCAGAGCCACGACCGAAATCCAATCGAAAATCTGTGGCATGACTTGAAGATTGCTGTCCATCAACGTTCCACACGCAACTTGACTGAGCTTGAACAGGTTTGCACAGGAGAATGGGTAAATATTGCCCAATCAAGGTGTGTAAAGTTGGTGGAAACCTATCCCAACACACTCACAGCTTGTTATCAAAGGTGCTTCCACCAAGTATTAACTCAGTGTGGGGGGGGGGGTGGACACTTATCCAACCAAGATATTCTCGTTTTGTATTTTTAATAAATATTCTGAAATATCTAGAATTTGTTTTTCACTTGGAAGTTGTGGGTTATGACGTGAAAATAAAGGTGGAAAAAGTCTGATTTAATGGAATTTAATTCTTGGTTAAAAGGCAACAAAAGGTGAAAAATTTGAAAAGGGGGTGTACGCTTTCTTTAGACAAAGTATATATTGTAAATGAATAGAAAATAAAAAATAATTAATTTTTTTTTTAAAGCAAAGACTTGCGGTTGGGAGCGAAATCCAATGAAATAATATTGACTTCTCCAACCTTTAATGAGCAAACAATTACTCGACGTTTTGATCAGCAACACGAAACAACTGTGCATCCACTGACCTCTCTCTCAAGATCGAATCCACTGACCATATACCATTATACATATGTAATAAATAGATGGCACTGATTGACACGTCAACTTTTACAAAATGTCCGAATTTGTTCCAAACTTGTGAAATCAGTGGTGTGTCGCCCCCTGGTGCTCACTTGGTCGTCCATCCCATTATCCTGGAGGGTTTGGAGTTGCATTCCGGATGGTTTGCTCTCCTCTTCATCATGGCAATCAGGGAAATAATTTGGAATCTGGCCACAATACCGGCACACAATGGCCTTCTCTTTCGAAAAGATACCATGGGATCGTAAGTGGGTCATCAGGACTGGAATCTGAGATATCGATCTTCCTACATGAAGGAAGAGTCATTCAAACCCGACGTGGGATGATGACGTACACGGTCCGAACTCGACGTGGGATGATGACGTACACGGTCCGAACCCGACGTGGGACGATGACGTGCACGGTCCGAACCCGATGTGGGACTATGACGTGCACTGTCTGAACCCGACGTGTGACTATGACGTGCACGGTCTGAACCCGACGTGGGACGATGATGTGCACGGTCCGAACCCGACGTGGGACTATGACGTGCACGGTCCGAACCCGACGTGGGACGATGATGTGCACGGTCCGAACCCGATGTGGGACTATGACGTGCACGGTCCGAACCCGATGTGGGACTATGACGTGCACTGTCTGAACCCGACGTGTGACTATGACGTGCACGGTCTGAACCCGACGTGGGACGGTGACGTGCACGGTCCGAACACTTCGTGGGATTGTGACGTGCACGGTCCGAACCCGACGTGTGACTTTGACGCGCACGGTCCGAACCTGACGTGTGATTGTGACGTGCACGGTCCGAACCCGACGTGTGACTTTGACGCGCACGGTCCGAACCTGACGTGTGATTGTGACGTGCACGGTCCGAACCCGACTTGGGACTATGACGTGCACGGTCTGAACCCGACGTGGGACGATGACGTGCACAATCCGAACCCGACGTGGGACTATGACGTGCACGGTCTGAACCCGACGTGGGACGATGACGTGCACAATCCGAACCCGACGTGGGACTATGACGTGCACGGTCTGAACCTGACGTGGGACTATGACGTGCACTGTCTGAACCCGGCGTGGGACGATGATGTGCATGGTCTGAACCCGATGTGGGACGGTGACGTGCACGGTCCGAACACTTCGTGGGATTGTGACGTGCACGGTCCGAACACTTCGTGGGATTGTGACGTGCACGGTCCGAACACTTCGTGGGATTGTGACGTGCACGGTCCGAACACTTCGTGGGATTGTGACGTGCACGGTCCGAACCCAACGTGCGATTGTGACGTGCACGGTCCGAACCCGACGTGTGACTGACGTGCATGGTCCGAACCCGACGTGGGACTATGACGTGCAATTGGCAAAGCATGACACAGGAACACGATGGTGTATTCACATTTATTTACATGTCTTTATTACATTCCGTTTGTGTGATTCTTCAAGCTTGAGCGAACCAGGTCACCTTGTTCGAGAATATGAGGTTTTTCATTGACCATATCAGCAACCTTTGACCCCTTCCCCCAACATATCAATAATCTATGAAACCCTCCCAATCCACCATTACACTTTTCATACTGTATATGTAGTCTTGTAATTGATTACGCAGAGTGGGATTTATAAAACATGTCATCCATTTTTCATGGACGTAAGTACACGTTCCAAACATGCTTCATTCTTTTCCTATCCTTTTTCTTAGGCCGACCTCCTCCTTAACCTCTTTCGTTTTTCTTCGCACACTCTCCTACCCTCCTTCCTATTTCTTATCATCTGCCCATCTCTTGCTGAACTTCATTTACCCTTCACACTCCATGCGTACGAAGTAAATAAATGGACTTAACCTAAAAAGTACAAAGGGTTTGACCATGCTGCTTGGACACCGAACACAATTCATAAACTGGAGAGTTCATAGAACCCGTTACCCGTGTAGTCTTGAGAAACAAGGACATAGGCGGGGTCCACGAGCGGCAAGTTTGATTGGTCAAGATGACGTAACACGACGTAATATTTTGTCCAAGTGCAGCTAAACGGGAGCGTTTTGAAAATGTCAAGAAGGAGATTTGTCTTCCACCATGTTCGTTTTCTAATTATATTTAAATAAAATAAATATTTTAAAGGTTGTAGAAGTTTTTATTTATTTTTTTTGTTTGGAGCTTTACTGCCATTGACGCAGCATCTTTTACACCACTTCATTTAATGCGTTACATTGGTTCTTCCTTCCTCTCGTTTGTGTCGTTTATGACATCATTAAAAAAGTAAATTTCCCGTTTGGAATGATTTTCAACTTTGTTTGACTGTGAGACAGGCAGACAGCCTAAAATATTATCTAACTCCTCTCAGGACAAATTCAGAGCCAAAGTACCGCTAAACTGCAAGTTGGTTTTCCGATTCGTGTTCAAAATAAAACATTCAATTGAAATGAAGTTGTCCCTCGATCATAAACTGATGGTTGTGGACAGACAGACAGACAGACAGAAGTGAACCAATTGCTTAACCCTGCTTTTCGTTTCACGCACGTGGGGTAACAACACGGGTAGACCAATCGACCAATCACCCAACCAATCAATCAACTTCTCAAAGTGCTGAACCCGCTGGTACAGTCCATTTGTATCGGCTGAAAAGTCCCTCAGTGATCGACATCATGACCCACAGGCCAAAAATAAATACATAGCAAATGCTAACACGGGCATTGTAAGGCAAACACACATTGGACCCGATACACTAACCCGGAAGGGAGGGGGGGGTCGATATCGATGTTTTTAACGACTTTGAAAAGTTTTGAACGTTTAAAATGTTTGCATACAGGTCGTTCCTCAGATCGAAAACAGTCAATGGGGATGACATGGGACACTAGGGCACAATGTACTAATCGGTTGAAACAAGCCCGTGCCAAGTGCACGAGACGGTGTGGCAGTAGAGGGTTTGAGGTGGTGTACGTTGAGAGTCCTCCTCCTCTGTCTCTCTGTACCTCGTGAGGTTCTTCGCCTCGAGTGACCCAGACCTTTCAGACCGGGGTTGCACCGGTGGGCCAAAGTCTTAAAGCCGATCCAGGTGCCTGGCTCAGTGAGGCAATTCCCTTCACTTCCCTGATGGGTGATGGGACGAGCATGTGCGTGGTGGGATGTGATGCCATAAATATCCGGAATGGACGCGAGTTCAAAGTCCACAAGCTGGCCTAAGACCGACAACATCTGGCGTCGCACATCCTTTTATCCTGGCCCTGAGGGTTGTGATGTGCAACAACCAGCTGGAGGAACGATGAGCCAAACCACAATCCGTTCCCTTATTTGTCATTCTCTGCTCAAATAGTTGTCTCCACCTCTTCCGGTCAGTCGCAGAGGACACAGCCTGTGCATATATATATATATATATATATATATATATATATATATATATATATATATATATATATATATATATATATATATATATATATATATATATATATATACATACACACTCACGTATAGATCTTCTATGAGCACTGGGGTACAAGGGGGGGGGGGGGAAGCATATGCATGAACAATTGGTTATTAATATTTCCACGTTGTTATATTTTAAACTTGTACATGTTGGAGAGCTATCAAAACATACTTAAGAGGTGAAAGTACTGCACAGGGATGCATTTTCTCGACACCGGCGGTTATTGAAGAGGTTGCAGCGTTCCGACCGAAGAGGCGAGAAATTGTTCCACAAGGGGAGTAAATTGAACTCGTGTGTGTGTGGAGATCATCGTGAAAGTGAAACAGGGCAATTATTCAGGCAAACAAGGAAAGATGGCTCCAGAGGAAGCTCGTGTCTTGAGGGATCTCCAGTGGACAATGCAATCAATCGTTGGAGTGCGTTGTTGTCCACGTATCGGACGTGTTTGGAGACCATAAGGTGCTACGAGAAGAGTCGTCCATGAAGAGCGAGTGCAGACGGACGAGTCAAGACGTCGGACCCTGACATGGTCTTCGTCCGGTGATGTTGGACTCGGTTCCAGGACTCGAGTCTTGAAAAAGGCTTGCCTTGAGGCCTGGTTGAGGCCGAGCCATGTTAAAGTTGCTCGACAAGCAACAACAGTTATGTCCTGTTGGGCGATCAGAGCAGACGATGCAAGTTTATGATCGCTGGATTATTCGAAGGAAACTTTGTGGACCCAGGACATCGGTATCGAAGAAATTCGTAGCAAACGCGTGAAAGAACTCGATGGTGTTCACAGAATACGTACCCACTCAGTCTTGAGAAGGACTTGGTCCGAACCAACTCTTGGCTGAATAAAGCACAATAAAGGCTGAAGCGATTACAAGCAAAAAGCAAAGATGAAGTCATCAGTAGGAAACTGGATATGACTCGACGTTTCAACTGCTACTCCTCTTCCCGAAAACTCATCCAAGTGCAGCCAACTGAGTCTTATTCAAAAAGGAAAAATATCAAAAAGAATCCATATTCAAAAAAACTAAATAACTCTGGCTTCCAGACCGTGCGTCCGATCAAGTTGAAATTTAAAACATATAGATATAGATATATATATATTCCCCATCACTACCAGATCATCGTTTTGAAGTTTCACGTCAATTGATGCAGTGGTTCAAGAGAGGGGATTTTAAAGATATTTTCCTTCAATCCAATATGGGTGCCAGACCATGTGACCTATCAATGATTTGTGAACACCCTGGTATCCCCAAGGCGTGTGAAGTTTCCCCTCGATCTGTCCAGCCATTCTGGAGAAGAAGTTTTTTTTAAAAAAGGTTTTAAGGTAAATCCAATATGGCTGCCAAACCATGTGACGTTTCATATCATAGTTGGAGAACTTTTTGTTCTTCATGGATACGCGGTCATACCGATAACGTTTTGCCTCAATCTTTAACGTATTTACATCTTGTAAAAAAAAAGATGTTAAAGATGTTAAAGATGTTGGAGTTTAATCGGTAGAGGTACAGGATAAAGGAGAGGAGGTGTGGGTAAAGGTTGGATTTTTGGAGTTTAATCGGTGGAGGTAGAGGATAAAGGAGAGGAGGTGTGAGGTTGGATTTTTGGAGTTTCATCGGTGGAGGTACAGGATAAAGGAGAGGAGGTGTGGGTAAAGGTTGGATTTTTGGAGTTTAATCGGTGGAGGTAGAGGATAAAGGAGAGGAGGTGTGAGGTTGGATTTTTGGAGTTTCATCGGTGGAGGTACAGGATAAAGGAGAGGGGGTGTGGGTAAAGGTTGGATTTTTGGAGTTTAATCGGTGGAGGTAGAGGATAAAGGAGAGGAGGTGTGAGGTTGGATTTTTGGAGTTTAATCGGTAGAGGTAGCTGATAAAGGAGAGAGGAGGTGTGAGAAAGGTTGGAGTTTTGGAGTTTTATCGGTGGAGGGAGAGGATAAAGGAGAGGAGGTGTGAGAAAGGTTGGATTATTGGAGTTTAATCGGTAGAGGTAGCGGATAAAGGAGAGAGGAGGTGTGAGAGATTGGATTTTTGGAGTTTAATCGGTAGAGGTAGCGGATAAAGGAGAGAGGAGGTGTGAGAAAGGTCGGACTTTTGGAGTTTAATCGGGAGAGGTAGAGGATAAAGGAGAGGAGGTGTGGATAAAGGTTGGATGTTTGGAGTTTAATCGGTAGAGGCAGCGGATAAAGGAGAGAGGAGGTGTGAGAAAGGTCGGATTTTTGGAGTTTAATCGGTGGAGGTGTTGATAACGATCGGATTTTTGGAGTTTAATCGGTGGAGGTCGAGGATAAAGGAGAGGTGTGAGAAAGGTTGGATTTTTGGAGTTTAATCGGTAGAGGTAGCTGATAAAGGAGAGAGGAGGTGTGAGAAAGGTCGGAGTTTTGGAGTTTTATCGGTGGAGGGAGAGGATAAAGGAGAGGAGGTGTGAGAAAGGTTGGATTATTGGAGTTTAATCGGTAGAGGTAGCGGATAAAGGAGAGAGGAGGTGTGAGAAAGGTTGGATTTTTGGAGTTTAATTGGTGGAGGTAGAGGATAAAGGAGAGGAGGTGTGGATGAAGGTCAGATTTTTGGAGTTTAATCGGTGGACGTTGAGGATAAAGGAGAGGCGGTGTGGGTAAAGGTTGGATTTTTGGAGTTTATTCGGTGGAGGTTGAGGATAAAGGAGAGGAGGTGTGAGAAAGGTTGGATTTTTGGAGTTTAATCGGAAGAGGTAGAGGATAAAGGAGAGGAGGTGTGAGAAAGGTTGGATTTCTGGAGTTTAATCGGTAGAGGATAAAGGAGAGGAGGTGTGAGAAAGGTTGGATTTTTGGAGTTTAATCGGTGGAGGTAGAGGATAAAAGGAGAGGAGGTGTGAGAAAGGTTGGATTTCTGGAGTTTAATCGGTAGAGGATAAAGGAGAGGAGGTGTGAGAAAGGTTGGATTTTTGGAGTTTAATCGGAAGAGGTAGAGGATAAAGGAGAGGAGGTGTGAGAAAGGTTGGATTTCTGGAGTTTAATCGGTAGAGGATAAAGGAGAGGAGGTGTGAGAAAGGTTGGATTTTTGGAGTTTAATCGGTGGAGGTAGAGGATAAAGGAGAGGAGGTGTGAGAAAGGTTGGATTTTTGGAGTTTAATCGGTGGAGGTAGAGGATAAAAGGAGAGGAGGTGTGAGAAAGGTTGGATTTCTGGAGTTTAATCGGTGGAGGTAGAGGATAAAAGGAGAGGAGGTGTGGGTAAAGGTTGGATTTTTGGAGTTTAATCGGTGGAGGTGGAGGATAAAAGGAGAGGAGGTATGGGTAAAGGTTGGATTTTTGGAGTTTAATCGGTGGAGTTAGAGGATAAAGGAGAGGATGAATGTAGTGGAGAAGATGGACACAGAAGGAAACTCTCAGGAAAGAAAAACTGGAAATTTGGAAGGAGGTGGGCTTGGGAGTGACAAAGCTTGACACATGTATCAAAGACGAAGGTGCACGCTCAAGTAAAGTTTGTAAACGCGAGAAACATGCAGCTAAAGGGGAGACAGTCTGGGGGGAAAGGATCTTCCTTGCTCTTTTGCAAAGATGAAGGATTAATTCCCGAAATGTCAGGATCTCTTTGCTTCCCTTGTCGGTGAGCATACCTCAAACCATGTCCTGTTGATCTCATCCATCCTTTTACCTGTCCACCGACGCAGACAGACACTAGCCTTCACGAAAGACTACTTTTCCAGGATAGTGACAGTTCACAGTTTGGTAATTTAACCCAGCCGAGGCAGCTCAATGGCAGGTGCACTACCTCCGTAGTCTGTATCATCCTGTCGGAGTATACAACATATGACTGTTGCATGTTGTACATACACACGCTCTCCAAATTAGATAAGTACATATACAAATAGCATGCCAGGCAAAAATAGCATTCCTTTCCTGTAGTAATTCTCTGCCGACTACTGTAGTCGGACCTGTTACTAACTATGCTATACGACGGTACAACTCTCATATACTAAAGTTCTAACTGTGGCATTTTTGCCTGAGAGTGGACAAAAAAATGGAAACACCAGAGTACACCGGCCGTACAACATACGTGACTGGTGCGTGAAATGTACAAATATCTCTTCCTGGCAGTCCTCTCGTCATGTGCAATACATATAAGCGGTCTGCAGCTCGAGTCCAGTATATAAAGTATTAAGTAAGAGGAGACCTCAGTGACTTTGAAAGGGGTGTAATTGTTGGCGCGCACTTGGCAGTCACTTCAGTGACAACGGCTGCGGAAATTTGTTAACATGTCACGAGGAACTATCTCAATGGTGATGTCAGCCTGGGGAAAAGAAGGACGTCATCATCGAAGGGCAACAGCGGATGGAAGCACATAATCGACAAGCACGATGCACGAGCAATACTTTGGACGGCGAGGCGAAACAGGAGAGCAGTGGCGGACAAACTGTGTGCGGAGTTGAACGTGGGTCATGAGCATCCTGTATCGTCGAAATGAGATACCATAGCCGGTTTGTTATGCACAAACCACACATAACACCTGGCAACGCCCGTTTGTGGGTCCATTGGTGCAAGGAGCATCGGTAATGGACTGCCGAGCAGTGCAGGAATGAGATATGGTCTGATGAGTCGTCTTTCACCATTTTCTCAACTGAAAGACAAATGCACATGTGGTGGCAGCCCGGGGAGCTCTACCACCCTGAGTGCTTGGTTCCAAGAGTAAAAGGTTCTGGAGGTTCCATAATGATGTGGGTGCGTTTTCCTGGCACAGAAGGGTCCACTCATTCCATTAGAAGGCATGGTTGATGCCACACTACATTACCGTCCTGAGTGATCATCTGCATCCCATGATGCAGCATTTTTTAAATTGTATATGGTCTCATGGCAGGGCTAGGACACAGAACAGACCAAGACACAACATAACGGGAACAGCAGGAGAAAAGGGATCTTGAAGACCAGGAGAGAAGAATAAGATTGAAGAGAGCACTGAAGTTGGTTCAACAGGTGGGAAGAGGGGAATAAATGAGTGGAGGTGAGCAGTGGTTCTGGATTAAGGCAGTTTCACTAGAAGGGGATTGCTGGTGGACCGCGTGCATCCTGTAGATACTTTGGGGGAGGGGAGGGGGCAGGGAGAGGGCAGAGCATGCATGTCCAGAAATGAGGTGGAAGAAGACAGAGGGACCACTGATCTGTCAGTGATGGTGAAGTGATCGGCCCATAGACTCAGCTTAATCGCGAGAGATACCAATACTTTTGAAAGCCTTGGTTTCCATGACATCACGCTGAGCAAGATGTGAGGCATGACAGCCAGCGCAACAGGGTGGGGGGGGGGAGCAGTACTCCATCAAGCTACGGATGAAAGACTTGTAGGTGGAGAGGAGCTCAGGTGTGCCAAGGAAGGACTTTGCACGACAGAGGATGCCAGCCGGCGTCTGACTTTGGAAGCCAACTCTGAAATGTGGCTTGCTCAAGAGAGAGATCATGGCTGAGAGTGAGACCCAAGAGTGAGTGACTGAACCTCTTCGAGATGGTTATTGAGAAAGTACATTGGAAAGTTTGCGGAACAGGAGAGAGAGAGAGAGAGAGAGACAGACAGACAGACAGACAGACAGACAGACAGACAGACAGACGGGGGGGGGGGGAGTGAGTGTGTGGAATTTCTCAGGATTAAACGCCATGTTCCAAGTGTTTGACCAGTTTATGATTTGGCAAGGTCCGAGGAGAGGGCAGATGCTGCTGCCTGTCTGTCAGAGGGATGAGGGATGTCACTGTAGAGAGTGGAGTCATCAGCAAAGAGATAAAGAGGATCTTCTGGGAAAGTCAGTGAGATTATCGATGAATATTGGGAATAGGAGGGGGCTGAGGACACTGCCTTGGGGTACTCCAGCCTTGACAGAGGGAGTAGAAGAAAAGATTCCTTTGAGAGCCACACGTTAGCTATGAGACTAGAGGAAGTCAGTAATCCAAGAATGGAGTTGGCCTTGGATTCCAAAGGCAGACAGTTTGGAGAGCTGAAGTAGTATGTCCAAGGTGGAGAGATCATGTCTGAATCTGAATCTGAATTGATGATGTGAGATGAGGCTGTTGAAGAAAAGTAAGGATTTTATATCAACTGCGATGATGGATTCCATGACCTTGCTGATGATTGGAAGTACAGTAAGCTAATTGTTCTGTGGTTAAGAGGATTGGTTTTTGCACCTTTTTTTTATGTAATGCTGTGATGTTGATTGATTTCCAAGCAGATGCAAGATGAAGGGTGAAAACGGCAGACAGAGGAAGTGCAAGAACAGCAGAGCAGGTTTTTAAGACACGTGAGCTGATACTGTCTGGTTGGGTACGACTGGGAAGGGTGGGTCCAGAGAGGGAAGGGTTAGGGACACAAGATTTTGGAGTAAACGCAGAATTGACGCGTTCGGCCTTCTCACGAGCCAAGTCGGCTGCTATGCCGTTTGAGGAGAGGGGAGGGATGGATCGGGAGCACACAGAGACAGACTTGACAAGGAGCCAGCAGGTTTTCGAGGAGGGAGACAAGTTTGAAAGTTCATTCTTGAGATTGTCAGATGTTGTTTTCTGGCTCTCCGAGGGTAGACACACACTTGTTGCGGACTTTTGTGGAATGATCTTCGTTTTGGATTTGCCTTCCAGGAGGAGAATGCAAGTCGTTTCAAAGCAACTGTCTCACCATAAGATTCAGAGTACCAAGAGCATTTCTTCCATGCTGGTTTCTTCCAGCGATGTCTTTCAGAATGACATTGCTCTGGTCCACAGGGGACGTGTCATCACCGAGTGGTTTAAGGAGCACGAGGATGAAGTTATCCATCTTCCATCGCCCTCCCAATCGCCGGATCTCAATTCCATAGAGAATTTGTGGGACTGTCTGGAGAGGCGCTGAAGACTATGGCTTCCGCCTCCATCAAACCGACGTGAATTGGAGGACTTCCTTGTGGAAGAATGGTGCCACGTCATATCCAGGCCGTCTGGGGATGCACGTGGCGGCCCAACACCCCACTAATTGGCATTCTATTGGCGTTTCCTTTTTTTTGTCCACTTGCTGTATATATCTCACCACTAGGGGGCAGTGTTTAATCATTTTAAACCTTCCCATTTTGCACAGCTCGGAGATCACTTGGTAGGATATCAAGCAAAACTAATAAAAACTAGGACACTCGGTAGAGCACATCCCTCTGCCAGGCTGAACAGTTTACATTTTGTATCCCACTGATAGGTCGGATCTGAATCCGCACCTGAACCAAAATCCAATCGATGTGTCCTTATCACTCACCCAACCTGTCCACCAAGTTTCGTCCGAATCCGTTGACAATGTCTTGAGATATTGTGCAATATTCATCAAACGGAAGAAGGAACCCGAAGAAGCAAAGGGCAAAGATGGAGTCATCGGGAGGAACCTTGATAGGATTCGGGTTTCGGTTGCTACTCCTCAACCCTCAAACCCTTCCAAAACCCTTCCAAGTGAGCCTTACAGAAAAACTTCTGCAAGAATTCACTTCTCCCTGCACAGAAAGATAAAGAAAGAGAGAAACAGAGTAAAAGAGACAAAAAGAAAAGAAAAAGCAAGAAATAGAATGAACAAAGAGAAATGTGAAAAAGGTAGAAAGAAGTGTGAAAGGAACGAAAAACAAAGATGTCAGGAAGAACCCGGACAAATAGATTTCATCAGTTACTCCCCAGGCTCGAACACAGCAACACGTACAAACTACCAGATGTCCGTCAGTGGGGAAGCACAGTCCACACGGCATCAGGATATGGTACAAACATAATGAAACGGAAGATCGGTTTTATTTGGTTTTCAGTCCGATCACTCATTGGTGAACAATCACTTTGAAATTCTCGGATCCAGATCTGGATTCGTATGTTCACCAAAATCTCATCAATTTGTCCTTGTCACACACCCAGCCTGTCCGCTAAATCCCGTTCGAATCTGTCCAACTTTTTTGAGATATCCTGTTCATAGACAGACGGGGGTGAAAACATGACCTCCGTCCACCCTCGGTGGTGGGGGTAAAAATAATAATCCACGCTGAAATCATAAAGATACTGTAGATCCTGTGTCAGTGTTAGGATTCTCAAGCACAGACAGCGAAAGGCTACAGCCTGTGGCTGCTGGTTGCATCATCTTCTGGGAGTGCGGCTGCGCCGCTGATGCAGTGCCCTCCATCACCAGTACACTGGTACTCGTTTCAACGACCTCGGAAGAACGACAGGCTGTGTCAACCCCATCTGGTGTTAATTCAACGGTGAAAACAGGGGCTCAAACTCGAGACCCTAAGATCTTAAGCCAGCCAACTTAACGGTTAAGCCAACACCAGGCTTTCAAGCACAGACAAGTGCTCGAGACCTTTCCACAAGAATGCACAGAGGATCACAATTAGCAGGCGTACGACACGAGGGATAAAAGCACAAGGTGTTTGGGCCACGTGACCCTTTTAAGGAGACCTTATTACCTGTTCACAAGGAAAGCATTAATAGTTCAAAACAAAGACTGTGACAAAATAGCCCCACATCTGTCCACACCTTCCTCCCCCTTTTTACCTCCAAAGCAAACCAGCTCAACATTTGGCAACTTTGGAAAGTTTTTTTTTTTTAAATAATGATTACTTTAAATAAGCTTTGTAATCGATTGCCCTGTAAAAAGGCTGCAGACACTCATAACCACAGTATTTTAGCATTATATAATTGTACCCTCACCCTGGGAACCTGTCGTGCTGCAGTGATGTCATCCGCCCTCAATCCGTGTGAGCTCTCCCTGGGGAAACGAGAGATGATTCACTTGTGGAACATGGAGGGTTAAATCAAAAAATCTTGTACTTCCAAATCACATCTACCTTCACAATCATGACGCGAGTCGTGCTCAAGGAGTGCTACTGCATATTCAATGGGGTTGTTGCACCGGTTGCAGAAGAAACCCGGATGTACCCTTGACCTGGATAGGAATTCTTAATTTGACCACGGTAGTATACCATATGGGGTACGTAAGGCTCATAAGTCAGTGCAAGTACACCGGACAAAGGGCTCAAAAGCTTCAAGGCCAGATTGCTCCGAGATGCAGCACCACCTCTTGGTACTGTCCCAATCTGGTAGTTGCACTCGTCGGATTAGTGTCCTGTTGGAGGTTTAACCCACAAACACAGTCCGAAAGGCCGAGCACATGATCGCAGCCGACAGATCACGGGTGTGTTCCGTTAGCAAGCGGCTTATCGCTTGACAAGCCAGCCGTTCCGTGTCAACCGCTTTGCAAGCTGCTTGCTAACGGAAGATGCCCCCCCCCCAGATCGAGCTCCTCAAACTTGTAAGAAAAGAACTTCATGACAATACTAGCGGGGTATGCTTACGCATTGTAAGCAATAACGAACCGTGCTTCCCCATTGTCTTGGGTCGCTCACCTGCATTTGATTTTATGTTTATTTATTTCCATTCATTTTTTTTTTCCCCCATTTATTTATATTTTCATTTACGGACGCTTTCGGACAGTTCTGTGATTTTTCCCGGTGTATCGGCTTCGATGTCCGTCGGCACGCAAAATTTCAGCTTTCTCCGTCACCCAGAACGTACCGATCTTTAATATCAGTCGGGTGAGTCGGTGGTTCGAATGAGCTTTATATATTAGATTAATAATATTAATAAATGATAATAAGAGCAATTCAAAAAAGATATATATATATATATATATATATAATTTTAATGCCACGTCAGCAAATACAGAGTTGCCCAAAATATATCTTATCCCATGATGACGGAGCTCGCCAATGCCCGGTTAAGCGCTGTGAAATGTTCGTTATTTCACGCGAGGATGTAAAACGAAGAACGCGACGACGATGATCTCGGGTAGTTTTCTGTGTTCTTGAAATGTTCCTCAATCACGTTTCGATGTCAGCCACAAATTGATATACACAGTCATCACCAGAGAAGCATAAGTGTTTGAAGAGGGAGACTCACCCTTCCTTCATCTCCTGGAAAACAGGAAGAGGTTTGTTGAACCCCTCTCGACCTACAAGCCAAAAGGTTTCCTCCACACCTTTACCCTGCAAACACAAAGCACATCGTTCTTTGTTTTTTTTTTAGGGTTCCACACAATGGCTGCACGTAGTTCCCATGAGGGCTGAACGATGAGCTTCACTAAGAGAAGTGAGTCTTCTATCCATAAACTCAAACCCACTGTGTTCTCCTTGGGGTTTTGGGAACTCGTAATCAGATCTTGTTCTTGTATCCGGGAATGTCAGGACAAAGACAGTCAAACAGCGCAAGAGAGTCCGACAGACTAGGGTTTCTGCCGCGACAGCAAGCGTTGCGGCTGGTCGAGCGGATTTCTTTAAGACGTCACGCAATCAGCTGCGGCTTGAGCACGTCTCTTTATGACGTCATGCGTGAGCGTCGTCTGCCGGAGATGGACACAAATGACACACGCGTGACGTTCGCTCGACATACAAAAAGATGTGTTCCGTGCCTCGTTGGCACGCGCCACTCGAGCCTGATTCGAGCCCGATCCGGGTTCTCCAACAACCCTCTCTTTTTTTAAACTCAACATTTTATTGGTCAGAGTTGTGAATGTACTCCAACCAATCCTGTTTCAGCCCACTTTGGTAAAGGGTATGAAAAGAATAGGCCCAGCTCTAATTTCCAGCTGTTGTGGGTCGGTTAAATGAACGTGGAAACGCGTGATCAGGGACGGCCCGGATTCCATCCGGGGTTCGGTTGGGCATGCGTACGAGGCTTAAAAAGGAATCAAATCAGCGATTCTCACGAGTCTGGAGTCCGTGCAGCCCTGTCGATCCCGAACAGTTCACACAATTTCGGTCGACCCACTACGACGACATCAACTCTGCTTTGATTAATGACGGTGGAAACATCCTATGAGTGCGATGCAATGTGTCCTTGGCAAACCTTAAGCTCAGTCTTTCCTCGAAGCTCAAACTTGTACCCCTCACCAAGGCTGTTTAGTATGTTCACTGTTGATTGGTTCACGTGGATCCTCGAAGCTGCAAAATGATAAAGAATTAATGCAACACAGTGTATTCATTCTTCTTGTTTGGGGGGACAGCGACGTATTATTTATGTAAAATGGGGATGGTTGGGGGATGGGGGGAGGGGGTGGGAGGGGAGGAGGAGGTTACATACAGAAAAAGAACTCTGGGGGATTGGGAGATTTGGGATTGAGAAAGAGGAAAAGAGGTTCGGTGGAGTGAACGAGTGTATATAGGAGTAAGGTTAGGTGTAGTGAGTGAGTGTATATAGGAGTAAGGTTAGGTGTAGTGAGTGAGTGTATATAGGAGTAAAGTTTGGTGTAGTGAGTGAGTGTATATAGGAGTAAGGTTAAGTGTAGTGAGTGAGTGTATATAGGAGTAAGGTTAGGTGTAGTGAGTGAGTGTATATAGGAGTAAAGTTTGGTGTAGTGAGTGAGTGTATATAGGAGTAAGGTTCGGTGTGGTGAGTGAGTGTATATAGGAGTCAGGTAAGGTGTAGTGAGTGAGTGTATATAGGAGTAAGGTTAAGTGTAGTGAGTGAGTGTATATAGGAGTAAGGTTAAGTGTAGTGAGTGAGTGTATATAGGAGTAAGGTTAGGTGTAGTGAGTGAGTGTATATAGGAGTAAGGTTAGGTGTAGTGAGTGAGTGTGTATAGGAGTAAGGTTAGGTGTAGTGAGTGAGTGTGTATAGGAGTAAGGTTCGGTGTGGTGAGTGAGTGTATATAGGAGTCAGGTAAGGTGTAGTGAGTGAGTGTATATAGGAGTAAAGTTTGGTGTAGTGAGTGAGTGTATATAGGAGTAAGGTTAAGTGTAGTGAGTGAGTGTATATAGGAGTAAAGTTTGGTGTAGTGAGTGAGTGTATATAGGAGTAAGGTTAAGTGTAGTGAGTGAGTGTATATAGGAGTAAGGTTAAGTGTAGTGAGTGAGTGTATATAGGAGTAAGGTTAAGTGTAGTGAGTGAGTGTATATAGGAGTAAGGTTAGGTGTAGTGAGTGAGTGTATATAGGAGTAAAGTTTGGTGTAGTGAGTGAGTGTATATAGGAGTAAGGTTAAGTGTAGTGAGTGAGTGTATATAGGAGTAAGGTTAGGTGTAGTGAGTGAGTGTATATAGGAGTAAAGTTTGGTGTAGTGAGTGAGTGTATATAGGAGTAAGGTTCGGTGTGGCGAGTGAGTGTATATCGGAGTAACGTTGAGTGTGGGTGATTGAGTGTATATAGGAGGAAGGTGAGGTGAAGTGAGTGAGTGTATATAGGAGTAAGGTGAGGTGGAGTGGGTGAGTGTATATAGGAGTAAGGTTTCATGTAGTGAGTGAGTGTAATTGGAGTAAGGTTAGGTGTAGTGGGTGAGTGTATATCGGAGTCAGGTTAGGTGTAGTGAGTGAGTGTATTTTGGAGTAAGGTTTGGTGAAGTGAGTGAGTGTATTTCGGAGTAAGGTTTGGTGTTGTAGGTGAGTGTATATCGTAGTGAGGTTTGGTGTCGTGGGGGAGTGTATATAGGAGTAAGGTTTGGTGCAGTGATTGAGTGTATATCGGAGTAAGGTTTGGTGTAGTGATTGAGTGTATATAGGAGTAAGGTTTGGTGTCGTGGGTGAGTGTGTATAGGAGTGAGCTTAGGTGTTGTGGGTGAGTGTGTATTGGAGTAAGGTTCGGTGTAGTTGGTGACTGTGTATGGGAGTGAGGTTCGGTGTTGTGGGTGAGTATACTGGAGTGAGGTTGGGTGTGGTGGGTGAGTGTGTATAGGAGTAAGGTTAGGTGTGGTGAGTGAGTGTATATAGTAGTGAGGTTCAGTGTCGTGGGTGAGTGTGTATTGGAGTGAGGTTGGGTGAAGTTGGTGAGTGTATATAGGAGTAAGGTTGGGTGTTGTTGGTGAGTATATATGTGAGTGAGTGTATATAGGAGTGAGGTTAGGTGTCGTGAGCGAGTGTTTCTCGGAGTGAGGTTAGGTGTTGTGGGTGAGTGTGTATCGGAGTATGGTGAGGTGTATATCGGAGTAAGGTTCGGTGTGGTGAGTGAGTGTATGTATTAGTGACGTTAGGTGTAGTGAGTGTATATCAGAGTGAGGTTAGGTGTCGTGGGTGAGTGTGTTTCGGAGTAAGGTTCGGTGTACTGGGTGAGTGTATATAGTCGTGACGTTAGGTGTATTGGGTGAGTGTATATAGGAGTGAGGTTCGGTGTAGTGGGTGAGTGTGTATAGGAGAAAGGTTCGTGTACTGGGTGAGTGTATATCGTCGTGACGTTAGGTGCAGTGAGTGAGTGTATATAGGAGTGAGGTTAGGTGTAGTTGGCTAGTGTATATTGGAGTAAGGTTAGGTGTAGTGGGTGAGTGTGTATAGGAGTAAGGTTAGGTGTAGTGGGTGAGTGTGTATAGGAGTAAGGTTCGTGTACTGGGTGAGTGTATATAGTAGTGACGTTTGGTGCAGTGAGTGAGTATATCGGAGTGAGGTTAGGTGTAGTGAGTGAGTGTGTATAGGAGTAAGGTTAGGTGTAGTGGGTGAGTGTGTATAGGAGTAAGGTTTGTGTACTGATTGAGTGTGTATAGTCGTGACGTTTGGTGTAGTGAGTGAGTGTATATTGGAGTAAGGTTAGGTGTAGTGAATGAGTGTATATTGGAGTAAGGTTTGGTGTAACGAGTGAGTGGATAGAGGAGTAAGGTTCGGTGTAGCGGGTGAGTGTGTATTGGAGTAAGGTGAGGTGTAGTGGGTGAGTGTATATCGTAGTGACGTTAGGTGTATTGGGTGAGTGTATGTAGGAGTGAGGAACGGTGTCGTGGGTGAGTGTGCCCCGGAGTAAGGTTAGGTGTAGTGAGTGAGTGTGTATTGGAGTAAGGTTAGGTGTAGTGGGTGAGTGTATATAGTAGTGACGTTAGGTGTATTGGGTGAGTGTATGTAGGAGTAAGGTTAGGTGTAGTGAGTGAGTGTGTATTGGAGTAAGGTTAGGTGTAGTGGGTGAGGGTGTATAGGAGTGAGGTTCGGTGTAGTGGGTGAGTGTGTATTGGAGTAAGGTTAGGTGTAGTGGGTGAGGGTGTATAGGAGTGAGGTTCGGTGTAGTGGGTGAGTGTGTATTGGAGTAAGGTTCGGTGTAGTGGGTGAGTGTATATAGTAGTGACGTTAGGTGTATTGGGTGAGTGTATGTAGGAGTGAGGTTCGGTGTCGTGGGTGATTGTGTATCGGAGTGAGGTTCGGTGTCGTGGGTGAGTGTGTATAGGAGTAAGGTTAGGTGTAGTGAGTGATTGTGTATCGGAGTGAGGTTCGGTGTAGTGGGTGAGTGTGTATTGGAGTAAGGTTAGGTGTAGTGGGTGAGGGTGTATAGGAGTGAGGTTCGGTGTAGTGGGTGAGGGTGTATTGGAGTAAGGTTCGGTGTAGTGGGTGAGTGTGTATTGGAGTAAGGTTAGGTGTAGTGGGTGAGTGTATATAGTAGTGACGTTAAGTGTATTGGGTGAGTGTATGTAGGAGTGAGGTTCGGTGTCGTGGGTGAGTGTGTATAGGAGTAAGGTTAGGTGTAGTGAGTGAGTGTGTATTGGAGTAAGGTTAGGTGTAGTGGGTGAGTGTGTATAGGAGTAAGTTAGGTGTAGTGGCTGAGTGTGTATAGGAGTAAAGTTTGTGTACTGATTGAGTGTGTATAGGAGTACAGTTAGGTGGAGTGAGTGAGTGTGTATCGGAGTAAGGTTAGGTGTAGTGAGTGAGTGTATATAGGAGTGAGGTTAGGTGTAGTGAGTGAGTGTGTCTCGGAGTAAGGTTAGGTGTAGTGAGTGAGTGTGTATCGGAGTAAGGTTTGGTGTAGTGGGTGAGTGTGTATAGGAGTAAGGTTAGGTGTAGTGGGTGAGTGTGTATAGGAGTAAGGTTTGTGTACTGATTGAGTGTATATAGTCGTGAGGTGAGGTGTAGTGAGTGAGTGTATATAGGAGTGAGGTTAGGTGTAGTGAGTGAGTGTGTATAGGAGTGAGGTTAGGTGTAGTGAGTGAGTGTGTATAGGAGTAAGGTTAGGTGTAGTGAGTGAGTGTGTCTCGGAGTAAGGTTAGGTGTAGTGAGTGAGTGTGTATAGGAGTAAGGTTAGGTGTAGTGAGTGAGTGTGTATAGGAGTAAGGTTAGGTGTAGTGAGTGAGTGTATATAGTCGTGAGGTGAGGTGTTGTGGCTGAGTCTGTCTCGGAGTATGGGGGACGCAGAATGTATGGAACGTACGAGGGAGGAACAAGACTAAAATACAGGCCTTTTGGCTTTTGTAATATGTGGAGGGTCATTTTGCACCTTTCTACAGAAACTATTTTGTTTTGTATGTGGTGCAAGTGTTTAACTTCGTTCACTTATTTCCCCAATGGACGTTGTCTGCGGTACAGACAGCACTATGTTCCTTGCGTACAATGCATTATCCTTGTGCGTACAAAGAAAAATGAATAAGGACAAGACTTACGCAGACCCGTGGACTCCATCCGAGAAGTCGTATTCACCGTATCTCCAAAGAGGCAGTATCGTGGCATGGTGAGGCCCACAACTCCAGCAACACACGGTCCTACAGCAGGGACACAGCACACGTACCGTGTCCGATTCTGTCCTCCATAGTGATGTCCCCTGCTTTTTGTATGTGCCTTGGACAACCACATGATCATGATTTCCACCATCATGACACTCAAACTCGCTTTTCCATCCATCCAATCACCATGACCATTCAACCGATCACCTCCAAGACCACTTCGGCTCCTCTCCCCACCTGAGTGCAGCCCGATGCGGATGCGCACGGCGATGTTGGGGAGGTGTCGCATTTTGAATGATCCGACGGTACTCAGGATGTCTAGCGACATATTGGCGATCTCAGCTGCATGGCGGTTACCATTCCGCTTCGGTAGACCCGATGCCACCATGTAAGCATCTCCGATGGTCTCCACCTGTCCGATAAATGATCCTTTATCAGCAGCATTTATATTACTTGTTCTTATCCATTTATATTATTATAAATGTCTTATTCTCTCATCCCCCATCTGAAACCATGATCTTCCTTATCCTTGTTAACCTCCCCCAAGCTGACCTCTTTCCAAGTTTCCAGTTTTTCCTTCCTGGGAGTATCACTCATTTGTCAAAGTTTCCCTCTATTTAGATGCTCAACCTTGCTATTTGTACGTTTCTCTTCTTTCGACTGTTCCTTTTGATTTATTACGTCCTGATACGTTCTATGTTCCAGCTCCTCCACGAGACTTAACTTTGTGGACAAAAGAAAAACGAGGAGCAAATTTGATTGGTCGTAACGTGTCGTACTATTTTGTCCGAGCCCTCATAAACGGAATGGTTTTGAAAGCGTCAAAAAGGCAACTTGTGTTCGACACTGTTCACGTACCGGTATGTAATTGAATTGAAATAAAATAAATATTTTAAATGTTGTAGAAAAACAACTTTCGGAGGTTTATCGCAGTTGATGCAGCATCTTTTACACCACCTTATCTAACATGCTGCATTAGTTATTTATGCCTGTTGACAGAGTCGAACTAGAACGGCACTCAGTAGAGCACGCACTCAGACAGACAGAGCAGTTTACGTTTTGTATTCCACCGACAGGTCGGATCCACATCCGGACGTTAGCCCAAATGTAATCGGCTTGTTTTTGTCACCTACCCAAGTCATCCACAAAGTTTTGTCATAACTCGTCCACAACTTTTTTGAATATCGTGCTATCTCTTGTTTTTGCCCCCTTCTCTCAATTCTGAAGAATCAGTTTAAAAAAAAATATATTAAAGAAATTATTGTGTCCGAATCCAGATCTTCACCAAAATCGAATCAATTCATCCTTGGCAACCTGTCCACTTAGGTGTAGTGAGTGAGTGTATATAGGAGTAAGGTTAGATGTTGTATGCGAGTGTCCACACTCAGTGTCGTCCAAATCCATCCAGAACTTTTTGAGCTATCATGTAACCAAGTACGTTGTGTTTGGCACTATCACTCAACAGTGAAGAATCACTTGAAAAATTCTCGTACCCAGATCCAGATCCGGATCTTCACCGAAATCGAATCAATTCATCATTGTGACACACCCAACCTGTCCACCAAATTTCGTCCAAATCTGCGCATAACTTTTTGAGATATCCTGCTCACAGAAAGACAGAAAGACAGACAGACAGACAGGGGTGAAAACTTATCCTCCATCCACCTTCGGCAGTGGAACGAATAAGGATCTCACTCCTCTCTGCGCATGTGCGATCGGGACAAATTCGGAGACAAAGTTCTGCTAAACTACAGATTCACTTTCCGATTCGTGTTCCGATTCGCGTTCCGATCCGTGTTCCAATTTATGTTCCCATTCGCGTTCCCGTCCGCATTCCCGTCCGCGTTCCCATTCGTGTTGAAAACATAACATTCAATTGAAATCAAGTTGTTTCTCGATCATAAACGGACGTTTGTGGACAAAAAGACAGACGGACAGACAGAAGTGAACCAATTGCTTAACCCCGCTTTTCGCTTCGCGCATGTGGGGTAAAAAATGAAAGAACACTGTGGAAAGCGGAGAAACGCAACACTACCTGGGCAGAGGGGGGCACAACAGCGAGACACTTGGAGGAAGAATGGGTGAGGTGAAGAATGAGAGTAAGGGAAGTATGGGGGTAGCCATTTGCATTACTCAAGTTGGAGAACCTGTTTATTTGCAAATTGTTTGGTTTGCCAGATTCCCCGTTACGCGTGTAAACTTGATCGTCCATTTCACAGTTAAATCGATATCAATCAGCCATTGGCAATGCAATGTAGAATGCAATGCAATGTGTAAGCATACTGTCTGACCTTGTAAACGTCGTAGACGGCAATGATAGCATCGAAGAGGGTGTAGAGATCGTTGAGAAGGTCAACCACTTCAATCGGTTCACTCATCGCCGAGATGGTCGTGAAGCCGACAATGTCGCTGAAGTATATCGTGACCCCGTCAAAATGCTCTGGTTCTACAGGCGTACCGGTTTTCAGAGCCTCGGCCACCGACCTGGATATGGTCAGTGACGTGGTGTAGGATGTGATACATGACACAAAATGAAGCATTGTGTTAAACCAATTAAGGGAAGTGAATGTGATTGAGGTGGTACTGTGTGAGAGGCAGGAAGAGAGGAGCAATAAGGTGTGAGTCAACAAAAGTTGGATAAGGTGTGTTGAGGAAGGAGATTTGAGACTTAGAAGTTAAGTTTCCATATTGAGTGGAATTGTGAGATGAGACAACGCTCCACTGCAGGTGCTGATGCAGTGTGGAACTCACGGTGGCAGCATCTGTGTAAGTAGCTTGTCGGTTTTCTGCTTCTCTACCTCAAGCTCCTCGGTTCGCTCTCGAATCAGGTCCTCGAGGTTGCTTGAATACTGCTCCAGCATGCGCAGCATACTGTCTATGATGTTCGTTTTCTTACCCTTGTTGATGCTTTTGAACTGCAGAGAGAGAGAGAGAGAGAGAGAGAGAGAGAGAGAGAGAGAGAGAGAGAGAGAGAGAGAGAAGAAAAAGAGAGAGAGACACACACACACAACGACATAAACATACAAGAACGGCACAAGGTAGAGTGCATACCTCGGCCAGGCTGAACAGTTTACGTTTGTATTCCAATGATTGGTCCGGATGCAGATCCGGCCTTTCGTACATGTCACACACCAAAGTCGAAACTGGCGGTTCTCGTCACCCACCCATCTCATCAACCAAGCTTTCTCATAATCAGTCCTCAACATTTTGAGATATCATGCTCACAGAAAGACAGACAGACAAACCGGGGTGAAAGCAACCTCTGTCTACAACAACAGTGCTGCATCGCAAACATTGTGGCTTCTTGGAGAAATACCAAGTTGCTGTTCCAGCCTGGATTTGCTTGCAGAGGATATCTAAGGCATCGTAATTTTATCCGATACTTTGCCGATAGCTGCATATTCGAAGGCTACTCATTAGATTTCAACGCAACATCTGGTTGATCGTCCTTTTGTGACTGGTGACAATCTGGACTCCGGCCTAACACCGACTCCCGCACCATAATGCACGACCATGCCCCATTTCCTGAACATGGATGGGTTCCCGTGAGTTAGAACTAACTGACATTGTACAGGTCATCACACCATCGAAGGGTGCTGATGATTAAGGTAGGAAATTGGGATTTATCGAGGGTATGATCACACAAGGGCCGAATATTTTCGAAAGATACCATGGGAAGTGCCGAAAGATGTTTAGTGAATGCTAGTAGAGGGGACACCTTGTTTAACATCCCCGCCAAGGATGGTGCGCTCACTGGTGTAACGCCCTGCTCGTGAAACGCCGATCGGACAGCATAGTCGGGTCAGACGAGACGGCTCAACGGTTTAAGCACACGACCTCAGCAACATCCAGTAGGGTAAATCTGTCATTAATATTTTCACGGATTTCACTTCATTTATTTTTCAAGGTGTTTATTTCAATTAGTTACTTCGCGAAGAGTCGACGAGCTATCGCCGGCACCCTTACCAAGTTCAAAATTCATGCTGTAACCTATAGGGGGACACCGCGTCCGCAAGCCTCAGCAAATGATGCCACTCACAGCATCATGATGCTGCATACGAAAGAAGAATATTTACCGGCGAGCACGTGAACCGAAAAGCGGGGTGAAGCAGTTGGTTCACATTGTCTCGCTGCCTGGCACTGAAACAAAATGTAAAATTGTTCCAAACAGGAAAGTTGCTGTTTTTCAGGACGTTGTAAAGGACACAAACAACAGGCACGAAGAACTAATGCGACATGTTAAACGTGGTGGTGGAAAAGACGCTGCATCAATGGTGGTAAACGGGTTAGGGTTATTTGTTGTTTTTTTTTTTTCTACTACTTTTAAAATCTTTATTTAAATTGAATTAGGTACTTGTACCTGTAGAACACAAATCACCTTATTGGCACTTTCAACACCCTTCCGTTTAGCAGGACTTGGACAAAATGTTACAGCATTCTATGTCATCTGAACCAATCAAATTTGCCACTCATAGATCCCACCCATATCCTTGTTTCTCAAGATTGGGCGCCTGTGCGGGGTAAGGTGTTCTATGAACTCGAGATAGTCTCGCCCTGAAGGGGGATGAGAGACCACTGCAATGCCCGTGTGTGTGTGTGTGTGTGTGTGTGTGTGTGTGTGTGTGTGTGTGTGTGTGTGTGTGTGTGTGTGTGTGTGTGTGTGTGTGTGTGTGTGTGTGTGTGTGTGTGTGTGTGTGTGTCCGCATTTATATACAGGGGGCTGCAAAAGTAGGTATACAGTAAGGACTGTACTTTTATTCATTACTGTATACCTACTTTTGCAGCACCCTGTATATATATATATAATTGCTTTAAAAATGGTTTCCTCTGCAACCGCTTGTCTGATCAATGTGAAACTTTAAAACATAGGAAGCACTCACTCCCCATGGATAATATTTTATTGCCAACTCTGACATCATAGGTCACATGTTATGGCAGCCATCTTGGATGAAAGGAAGAAAAAAAAAATTGGACATCATTTTCTCCGAAACCGCTGAATGGAAAAAAAAATTTAAACTTGGCATATGTCATCAATGCCCCATGGAGTATATAGGGTGAAAACGATGACGTCATGGGTGAAGTGGTATTCGAGCCATACTTTGTTGAATTGAAATCCTTATCCAACAAGCTCGAATGAGCTAAGATCCTCGTCCTCTTAATGATGTCATAAAAACGAATACGACGTCATTGTGATGTATCAGGTTTGCGATAAATTATCTGTGCTAATGCCCGGCTTGATTCCCGCAAACAGAATTCAAACAGCTTGCCTAGTTTCGGAGATAATGGTATAGGCGATATTATGACGTCAACTTTTTTTCTCGGAAGAATTTCCAAATTCGGAGATGGTTACTGCCTGCGTGTGGGCTTTCTGCATATACATGGCGAGTTTCACGAAGATCCGATGAAAACTCTGGGTTGTAAAACAAAAAATGTCAAAAAATAGGAATGACGTCATAAAAATTGATATGACGTCATAGTGATGTATCATATGTGCGGTAATTCATCTCTGCGAATTCCCTGTTCGATTCCCGCAAACAGAATTCAAAAAGTTTGCCTAGTTTCGGAGATAATTTTTTTAGGCGATTTCCATTAGCGGAGATATTTTGAAGTCATAACTTTTTTTTTCTGGGAGGAATTTTCAAAATCGGAGATGGTTACTGTCTGCACAGGGTATTTTTACATAAATATGCCAAGTTTCAGGAAGTTTCGATGAAAACTGTAGGCTGTGAAACAAAAAAAAATGTCCACAAGAAGAAGAGGAAGAACAACAACGTGAGTAAGACTTTGAGATCCTCCACGAGGATCTAAAAATCTGAAACTTCATTTATCTGATATATACGACCGGATGTGATGGAAGAATTTAATGTATGGTGTTCATAACCCATGCCAAGAAACGATGTGACACAATAGTGTGCACGGATGATACGCGTATATGAGCCATAACAACAGCGGACTATAAGAGTGGTGTGTTCAGTTAACGATGGTATTATTGTTCAGAATGAGCGCACGCATGAGGTTAGACGAAGCGCTCTACGAGTACCGTTCTCGTTCAATCGCATGCGAGTATAAAAACATTCTCGATGCAAATGCATTTGGCTCTCTCCTTGTGACATCAGGTCGGCCACATGGGTCCCTCTTTCCAGCATTTGATACAAAGGTCAAACAGCGACATATCGTGCGCTCACAACGGCATTATGATGGGTTTGTGACCTTATTTGGGGGTGTGACCCAGTAATCTTGAGATTGAATGAAGAGGAAAAGAGTGGTGGTGGAAATGCAATAGCCTTCAATAAGAGCTATTAGGTTATTGGGGGTATAAAATATCATGGGTATGGCTGGGGAATGACCAGAGATGGTGGTGCAAAGCTTGTTTGAAGCCCTGGTGGGGGGAGAGAGGTTCCGTAGATGGGAGAAATGGGGAATAAACGAGTTGAGGTGCGGAGTCAGCCCGAATTTTGGTAGTTTTAACAAGGAGGGAGATACTGTAAGAACACGTGCATCCTGGACTCGCTGGAGAGAGAGAGCAAAGGGAGCAATATCAGAGAAGAGGTGGTATAAAAAAGAGAGATCACCGAACTGCCTGCGATGTGAAAGAAACTGACATCGTCCTTCGGCCTCATCATGGGGGAAAACAAAGCATTTTGAGCTTTCGATTCCAGGGGACAGATGTGATGCTGGTGCACCAGCTCATAGTCGAGAGCATTACTCCTTTGAGCTCTGCATAAGTGATTAAATTGTTCAAATGTTTACATTTACTCGAGCAGTGTGAGCAATATCGTTCATCGGTGTTGAAAGGCTGGCCCACAGTTTGTTGTTCATGTCTAAGTGCAGGGCTCACGATGCTGTGACCATGTTCATCTCACATTCTGTGTGGATTTGGCCAGTTTCCCAATGTTCTGGTAATGTATATATATATATACACTGATATCCTTGTCTCACAGTTCTTCCTGTCTCAGTTAAATAATGAAATAAAGGTATATTGGATCCACGTCTCAGCCATGTTGTATCGATATTGTACCTGTAATTGGTGATTCGTACAAGTACTGTTCCAGACACACTGGGCGACAAACTTAGTGCTTGGAACAGAAATATTTGCAACCTGGAGCTCAGGTTTTGTGCTTTAATGTCTCTTCCCCCCCCCCCTTTCTTCCACACCTCTTTTCCCTCTCATCCCAGTTCTCCATCCTCACCTGATCGAAGATATGGTCAAAGTTTGGCCTCCGCTCGCACTGCTCGCTCCAGCAAAGCTTCATGAGCTGAATGCACTCCATCGGCGCCTGGTCCACTGTAACTGAGGGTCGACACAGAGGGGGCGGCTTTCGCACCTTCCGGATGATTTCTGAGAGTGGCCAAGGTGGAGAGAGAGGTGGAGTGTGGCTGTGAATGTGAACAGGAAGTGATTTTGTTTATCATTTTATAAAACAATGTTGTACGATTTTTAGGAATCGGGTCGGTCACATTTTGGAAAAGAAGCACAATTCACAACGATTACAAAGCTGACGTGGACGGGCTTTGCATTTCGAGAAGATTTCTTGTGGCGAACTTGTAATTCTCTGTCTCGTCAACAATCCATTATCCTAACATTGTACTTTCTCAATCTTACATTGTGGTAATCCGAGCACGTGTTCCCGTACGCCATACAGGAGGGACGAGGGATACACATGTTGAATAGAAATAGTATATCTTGGTCCAGTCATTTTCAAAAAAGGTTCACGAAAATCAGGCACTATGGCCATTTTACATCCTTACGAACCCCACGTCCTCCGTGGCTTTGTGCTTTACCGGGATCATGAGGCTTTCATCTTTCGACGTGACATCGACACGTTTTGTCTGTTCGACACTCCAACAAATCTTGTCTTATCGACATTGTTTCATCTCACTGTTACTCAGAGGGCATTTCTGCAGCTGACCATAACACCACAAATAACTTTCAGTAACAGTTTTAAACTTTCACAATGAATGCCCCTCCCCATACCTGGGGGATCATTATGCTAATTCCTTCTGAGGTCATACCTGAGGGAGGTGGGGGTGGGGGGGGGAGAGGGGACAGGAAGGTCCTCCATTAACACCTTTATTCTACCGCCCTTATTATCTACCTTCATATCATTCCACTGTGCTGTTAGTGTTCTGTCTTAAGATTCAACACTATGATTGTGATGGTCCACTGGCCTAAAATTCCATTATGACCTCCGCCACCGAAGCTGGACGGGGGTTACGTTTTCACCCCCGTCTGTCTGTGAGCACGTTATCTCTAAAAGTTACAGACGGATCGGGACGAAACTTGGTGAACACGTTGAGTATATATGTGACAAGGACGAATTGATCCGATTTTGGTGAAGATCCGGATACTTGAATTTTTTTCAATTCCGGAAGTGTTTCTTCACCATTGAGAGATCGAGCTAAAAACGACAAACAGCATGATGTTTCGAAAACTTGTGGGCGGATAATTATTTGTGTTGGTGACAAGAACAAGCCGATTAGATTCCGGATACAGATCTGGCCTATCAGTGGGATGCAAAACATAAACCGTTCAGCTTGGCACAGGTATGTGCTCCACCGAGTGGCGTTCTCATCCTCGTTCCCCCACTCTTACTTGTAATCCCTCTGTGATTTATCTTTTCCACCATCTTCAACATCCAATTTTAGAAAAGGTCCCTCGTTAGTAGACTAGACCTAGTTTGTAGACCATTTAATTGGGAGATACATGGGCCTGTTGAGTGAAAAACACAACACAGGGTCAATGGGCTGTACACACCTTCCGCTGTGAGGTCAACCATACAGTACGGACGTCCTCGTACGATTAGCTCCTGCATGATGATGGCAAAGCTGAAGACGTCGGCCCTGGGTGTTCCGAGCCGACACAGTTCCGCGTCTCGCAGCAGCTCCGGTGCCGTCCACAACAGTTCTGCCGTCCAAAGGCATAAGGTGAGCTCGATATCGTGCCACTGGGCCTCATCAAACAGAGGAAATGTCATGAGTCTGCATGGTGTCCTCGAGGGTTTGTTTTATTCAACGCAAGTCAACGTGCACAAATCAATGCAAAAGACTAACAATTATAATGGGTGACTGTGTGTGTGTGTGTGTGTGTGTGTGTGTGTGTGTGTGTGTGTGTGTGTGTGTGTGTGTGTGTGTGTGTGTGTGTGTGTGTGTGTGTGTGTGTGTGTGTGTGTGTGTGTGTGTGTGTGTGTGTGTGTGTGTGTGTGTGTGTGTGTGTGTGTGTGTGTGTGTGTGTCTTCCCCCCCCCCCACTACCTCCTTTTCCTTGATGCAGCTTTTTCATGCCCCATTACCTCTTCCCCTCTTTATCCTTTTTCTCAATTTGTTTTCTTGCATAGCTAGCATATAGAGGGCTCCTTTGGCCCGTCCCTGCAGACCCATTGTGGATTTTCTGCACACTGCATCTCATTTCGCCATCACGGCCTTGTCACCGCAAGTTACTTTCGCTTGGCGTGTCCCGCTGTGGTGTAAATGTTACAGCCCCGCAGGAGATCTCGGTAACCACAACGTTTTCATCGAAAGGGAAGGTGACACCTCAGTGCCACAGGGAGATGCCTAATCCCACTTAAGGAAGGTGTTTTAATCAACTGGTGACGGATCAGTTAACCTGCACCTGCTAAACAGGCCTCTCAACCACGGACAATGTTTCGTTTCTATTGTCTGTCGTGTGTTTTTCTTGTATACCGGGTCAAGGCTCGTGGAAGAGCTGAACACTGAATGGATCAGGATGCAACAGAACAGGATGAGCAGAAGATTGCGGGTGGTGGGGGGGACACCAACAATAGGGTTGAATGACAAGATAGATGGAGACTTGGACAAATAATGGGTGTTGGGGGGGGGGAGGTGCAGGACAAGATAGATACAGAAGGAAATTCCAAGGAGGGAAAACTGGAAAATTAGAAAGAGGGGGGATTGAGATGGGGTGGAGGTAAACGACGGTAGAAAAAGATCATGGTTTTGGATTGGGGACGATCTGAAATGCTGATCAACAGTCTTGAAGACCTGGAGAGAAGAATGAGATTGAAGAGGATGTGGAAGTTGATTCCACAGGTGGGGGAAAAAAAAAGAGGAAAAAACGAGTGGAGGTGAGCAGTGATCCTGGATTTAGGTAGTTTCGCCAGGAGGGGGCTGCTGACGGGCTGTGTGTGCCCTGCAAGAATTAGTCACAAACACATCACCAAGACATATATTTATCGTGATCTAGTGTTCATTCATTCATCGTCATTGTGAACATGTCTGCAACCTCAACTTTCAAGTCTTTCAGGCCAAAGTCTCAAGTAAATTCGAAAGTCACAAAATTTGTGACTCGAGTCCGGGTCGCCGTCTCTGCCACTGACCTGTCTCTGATGGTGAAGTGATCGGCCCATAGACTCAGCTTAACCATGGGAGATTCCAATAATTTTAAAGGTCTTGGTTTCCACAGCAACAAGCTGAGCAAGGTGTAAAACAAGGGTGTCTAGCCCAGAGGGTAGAGCAGTCTTCCATAAATCTGCAGGTGAAGGCCTTAAGGAGTTTGAATGACAACTTCCTCAAGAGGATTGTTAAGAAAGTAGATGGGGTGGGTGGGTGGGGGGGCTGGGGGAGGGGGAGATGGAGAGGGGTTGCCAGATGGTCCTTTCTGGGAGAGAGATAGTGAGAGTGTGAGATTTGTCAGGATTGAAAGACATGTTCCAAGTCTTTGACCATTTTATGATTTTGTCAGAGATGAGGGTTGAAAGAACCTTCTCCACCTTCTCAGGTGTAAAACACACAGAGTCCAGGAGCGGTTGGGTACGACTGGGAAGGATGGGTGCAGAGAATGAGGGGTTTGGTACACAGGGTTTGGATGTCAAAGGGTGGAGAGATCGAAGAGACCTTTTGTGTTTAGAGATCCTATCGGGGGTGGATCCCGGGGTTCTAGAAGGGGCAGTTCGTTCGCGTGGGTTGTTTTGAATGTGGGGACGAGGTGGTAGCGGTGCGTCCACAAGACCACCCTCAACACATTCAAATGACGCCCTTTCCCAGAAAATATTTTACCTTTGTACAGTACATACACTATTCACGAAATTATTAAAATATATTTTTACAAAATACAATGACATCCCGTGTGATGTTTTTTTTTTTTTTTAATATGAGGGGGTGGGCTTCACCCAAACCTTGGAACTCTGCGCGGATCGGCCTCCGCTTACCCTCAGCTCCGGGTTCATCCCAAGTAAGCCTCTGCACTTCCATCAGTTCGTTGCAACCATGGTCGGTGATCTTGAGGACGAAACGTCCATCTACCACACAGTTTCGTGACTTCAAGCGCCCGTGGACCAGCTCACGGTGGTGCAGGTATTTCATTCCCTGTAGGTGCAGGTATTCAAGGAACGATTAAGAGCATCAGAATTTATGATTAAGTATGTTAGTCCTGGACAGCATTGTTTTTGCCTTGATGGCTTCATCAACAAAAACAGAGACCATCTCGGTTGGTGGTACTTCTCCGTAACTAAACGTAGCTAAAATATGAAGCACATAATTGCAGCTAAATTAGACAAGGCCGGCGGTGAGGGTTAAACTTGATGAGTGACACCCAAGCAAAAATTGAGAACCTCGAAGGATTTAAACCTGAACTCGACCTGCCTTGATGAGGTCGAGCAGCAACGAGGATTTGAACATCCAGTCGAGCTTCATATCTGCATTGTGGATGAGGTCCTCCAGGCTCCCCCGAGAGCACAGCTCCGTCACGACGGCCGCCACACCACAGTCGCAAAAGAACCCGAGGAAAGGGTTCACGTTCTCGTGTCGCAGGTCGCGAAGCTGTATGGGAGTGCGAGGAGAGGTGTTAAGGGTAGGCCTCAGCTCGCGTCACGTGGTCGATCATCGAAATTGTGACGGCAAGCAAACCTTGCGAAAGACTCCCGTCGTTGCCTGTCGCAGCTCACCAAACTTTCCTGCTGGTAACCTTTTCAGCCAAACCCAATCCCCCTGCCAAACAACACCGAGGGCATAAATCACCTGATGATGATATTCAGTCACATGATTGATATGATGATGATGTGGACAGTCATGTTTAGGCATAGACCTACACGTATGGCAGCATTACCCCTTGCACACGTACCTTTCCTAGTACGACCCCCACCACGATTCGGTTTATATCCACCTATTTGCAGTGGCAGCTTTCATTGTCTTGTACCCATTGTTTGTTGTTATATTTTATAATTAGTTACTCTACTTTAATCAGGGGCTTGTGATAGAGCTTTGTATATTAACTACTTAGAGGACAGAGACGAGTGGACACCATTGCACATTCACATGAATTGCAGACGTCGGTAGACGATGGACAAACACGTATGGTATATGGAGTTTGAACCTGGGTTCACCTGCATCATGAGCCAGGGGGTTTAGAAGGGAACACTAATAACACAACCCAAAATTTAAGCCTTTTAAACCCATTATTTAATTATTTCTCTTCACATGACGTATCATCCATGCCAAAGCAGCACCTGATCACATCATTACCAGGGAGGTGGATTAATGAACTGATGCAGTGCCCCCTCCCCATAGATTGAGGCACGAATTGAGAGTTGGGCTTTGATACCAGTCCAGGATGGCCCAGCATTGTCGAAAGGTATGACGCGCAACGTGATGATGTCATAGCCGAGAGATTATCGACTGAGGTTGTGCCAAAAAGATTGATTTAAGATGGAAAGTGAGAAGTTGATTTTTGCCATCGGGGGAAGTGAGAAGTGAGAATTCCTAGACAAAAGCAGAACCATGTTGCAACAATTTCCCTGAGCCAAATCAGTTGGATTTGAACTCGCAACCTCTGCGATGCCAGGCCAGTAGCCTCGCCACTAGGCCGTACTCGTGATACGATTGGTGGCGAGGGCACATTGAGTGAGTGCGGCGGTTGTGCTGGTACCTCGAAGAGCGCCACACACGAGGTCTCAGGGTTAGGTGGGATGCTTTTTTCTGAGAGCGAGTGCCGTGGGGTCTTCGTACCCTTCATGTCTATCAAGCTTCGCCCAGTGATGCTCGTCTTCCCATCTTCGGTGATGTGCTTAGACCGAGAAGACAATGCCACATTCAATTCGGTACACCAGGTTATGAAAAACTCCTCGTTGACTATCTCCTGCAAGTACAATGGAATGAAGGGGCTGTTTGGATCTAAGGCTCCAAATGAAGTCAAACATGTACACTTACCTTGCGGTTCAGCTGTGGGTTCACAAATGTCAGGTCATCGATGGTCAGTAGAATTCTGTTTGGTCCTTTGAACATCTGCAGCTGTTGGAGGCGCCGTCTGGGACACAAAGGTTTGAGTGAAGGTGGAGAACGTAGATGATGGAAACAGAAAACAAACAACAGGTGTTGTTGAGGTGGTAGAGCAAACATTAATGGCAGTCAAAATGCAAATGAGCTAACTGGGGAAATGCAAGAAAATGGTGATCTGAGAGATTGGCCATTGACCCATCACATTCTGTCCCCTTCTCCACTTACAACTTAGTCAGGGGATGACCTGAGGAACTAAAACACCTCCCCGGGTCATTACAATTGGCCGACACGGCATCACTGCTTTCGAGCTCTCTTCGATCCTCGACCCAACTGTAAACGACCAGACCAGTGTTCCGTAGGTAGGGCGCGGGCAGTTCGTCGGACGGGACGTTGAGCCATCGGAATTCATCTGCCATCAGCGTCGGTTGCCGGCATACATTCAAATCCCACGGTAACTATACTGAAGGAGTAGTGAGCGAACAAACAAATTGGACATTTTCTGTTTATGTAGTCGAGACTTACGTTATTTATTAAACGTAGTTATGTCATATCAGAGGCATAGAAACCTTGTGACATGCTCAAAACGTTTCCAATTTCCAGAAGTGCTCAAATGAAGCGGGAATTTTAGAATTTGACCAGGGTACCAGCACACAATGGCATTCCCCTTTGAAAAAGTACCATTGGATCTTCAACCTATATCTATAAGCAAAAGGAATGTAGCTGGTCACCCTGCCCCAGGTGACGCTCAACGCTGGACTGACTATGGCTGAACCGACAGTTGTTTTACTTTTTGAATTTAACCGACAGTCTTTAAGTACCTGATTACCGGTTACGGGATGGAGGAAACACTTCATTAATTAAGAACAAAAAAATCGGACAACAGCAAATGATTCGAGTGAAAGTAAGGAAAACATCAGGATTCAAACAGGTGAACTCCCAAATCAAAGTAGAGGACGAAATCACGTGACACTCGGGACAAATATTGAGAGGTACCTGAGCAGGTAAGTGAAAGCACCAGCTCCGAAAATAAGACAAAGGATGACCACGAATACCAAAAGGACAAACATCGGGTCCACACCTGGGGGAAAAGATGATTTTTCTCGATTACGTTCACCTGTTGGGATGTTGAAGCTTAAACGAGCTTCAAAACATTTATTTATTTATAAAATCTTCCATCTTGTGAGATTTCCTTCGTATATGATTGGTGAAAGATCTGAGCAACATCCAAGACTAGATACAAATAACTGTGGAAAGATAAAGCTCGCACCTCCGATGCATGCACCCGTAGGTTCAAACCAGCACTCTGCGTCCGCTCGTGGGGGTCGACCCCCAGGGAAGTGCACGGCGTGACCCGTGGAGCTCAGGATTCCGGAGCCCGTGTCCAGGGAGAAGACGCGTGCTAGGCGCCCGTCGCTCCCGTCAGTGTCCAGCACAGCATACCGTGTGAGACTCCCACCTTTCCGGAGACGCTGGTTAAAGCCAGGCACGTCCAGTTTCTCGGATGCCGCTGCCAGGGTCGTGCCGGAGATTCGGCCATCTCCTTTGGCATCACGTGACGCGTGCAGAGCAGAAGCGAGCGCATACAGCGAGCTGTAGACCGTGCCGAAGAACGGAGAGACCTGCAGGTGTACGAGGGGTTCAGAATATGGGAGAGTCAGTACCTAAACAGTGTCTTGTCAAAAGTATTGGGACAGTAAGAGAATACGCGGGACTTATTCAATGGCTAGTAGGATGCCCATTCGAGCTGGAAGCAACAAGTACACAGGTACATCAAGCATAACATGACACCAGTCCTCCTTAATAGTAGTAACAAGTGCAGGTCCGGTGGTAGATTGTGCTGTGGATTCCATGACATCCTATTATGAATTGGTCAGGCTTGAAACTGCAGATTTTCAACTTCGTCATCCTGAGACCGATTCCTCATGGACGCAACAGTCTGACAAGGAAACAACCCACAAGCCGTCTAAGGGCCCTCGCTGTAGTTTGGGTTTTTTCCACCTTTCCAAAAACACCTTTCCAAAGCACGTGCTGCTTTGCATTGCGGGGAAAAAGAATATGCACGTGCAGGTTATGGCAGGGTACATTTCAAGTTCGACTGTGCTGTCCCAATATTTTTCGTGACATGCTCCCACCTCTTGTGTCCTCCGAAGGGCAAATTAATAGAGTGCGAATATTTTAGAGGGTCAGGACATACCTGTACCGTAGTAGCAAGCTTAAATTAAAAGATGGTAGATGATGATGAATGATTATGACGTCATAATCGCAATTACACATGTGATTTGAATTATATTATTCGGATTTCCAATTTTTTTTTTGTTGACGACATCCATTTATTGTGCACTCTGCTCCGTTCCGAATTGTGCACGTTCTTATTCGTGACCCAAGTTGACGTCACACACTCATGTTCCGTCGAGACGTTGATTGGTTAAGCTCTAATCCGATCCAAACTCCACCTGGAGACCATTCATCTCACCAAATGGGGCTGTCATGCAGGTTATACTTCTGGAAGATTCAAGTGCCAATACCAGAAACTGAAAAGGGCCTAAACCAGCTCACTCCGAGCATAGTGTGCTCAAGCATGCGGTATCGCCCTGCTGGCACCACAAGAGATGTCGGGACTCGAACCCGAGAGCGCTTTTTCCCGAGAGCCACTCAGCCTAAGGCTTCCATTCTCGAGCGGAAGCATGCTTGCACACATTTCCCAAGCCTGTTTGCCACTGTTATTGTGATGTCACACATGTTACTAACATCGTTTTGTCAAAGCTCTTGAGTTACCAAACAAGTACAACGTGTAATGAGGAATCAAAGCAGTCACAGACATATCCCGACTCGAGTGACGTCATGTGCTCGCTCAACTTGCACAATGTCGTGCTTCACCCTCTGAGGGACTTGCGCTAACGGTAGTGTCATTTGGGCCTCGTACATATATTACGTATGCAAATATGGTGGAGTTTTCAACTGGCCCCTCTCCCTTTTCTGAGAATGCTTCCTTCCCTTTTTAATTCCCTATTCCTGATCAATACATCCCTCGGATTCAGGTTCTGTGTACGTAAGGGTGCAGTGGTGGTTTGGTGGACAGGAGGGGTGTTTGGTTGGGTCCCAGAGGTCGTGTGTTCAAATCCAAGTGAATGACACGGTATTATCGGGAATTGGATTGAAAGCTTCAGGATGACAAGTTAATGTCAGGAGAACTTCCCTGAATTGGTATGAACCCAGCTGGCTCATTAACAACCTTCAAGGTGTGGAAAATGTACATGTGATGCTAGTCCACTCACTGGATGTGGTTCACTCTTATTCTGTTCCCTTGTTTTATGGGAATCGATTGTTAGTGCGTACATATACGGACCCTAATAGTTATTTTATTTTTGGTTGTCGCTGTGAATTTGCATCCAGACGTACCTCGTGCAATGGGCCACCGATCCGCACCTCGCCCCGTCGCTCCGCTTCCTGGAGCTGTTCGTAAAAACTTCCATTCTCGGACTCCAGCGTGACGGTCAGAACGGCGTCGTATGCAGCTCGGAGTCGGCTGTTGTTGGTCAGAGCCGAGTAGCTGGCGCTACCGTATGGGAGGCTGTACGTGAGCGTGTCGTACGGTACGAACACGTGCTTCCCGCGCGTCATGCCCAAGTCACGCGCCTTTTCCAGGAGCACGCGCTCCTCAGGGCCCCCAAGCAGTGCCGACGGCATGCACATGATGATCACTGAAATATGAATGGGGTGGGAGCAAATCAGCACCGCGTGGGTGTGTAAACATATTCTCTCCACTCTGCAGACCCCCGATTCCCGCCCAAAGCCAAGGACACCCCGTGCCCATCTTGCCCTTTAAACGCGGCTTCGCCATCTGTCCCCGCTGTGCTGCACACTGCATGCGTTCGAGACACAGATAGAGGAGGAAACCTCACCGAGTTGTTTTCAAGGGGAGAGTATAGTATGCGAGGAGTGGGGAGATAAGCGGAATCAATTTGGAGGAGATATAACAGCAAGAAGAAGGGAAGGAACGGACATATATGAAACATGTGGGTGGTGGTGAAAATTGGCCAAATTGCAAATGTTATCTGTAAATCGCTCCTTAGGCTCTTGCGTGCAACCAACCGGTCACAATGAAGGACTCTTTGCTATAATAGTGGGTGTTCGACCAAAGGTCAACTTGGATTCCTGTAGAGGAACAAGAAAACTCACCACCGAACAGTTCAAAACAAAGTACTGTGTCACACTGTATGTCATCGCATTGTCTCATGAGTATCTAAATGAAAACAAGGTATCGTTCTTTGTGCATGTACAAGTGAAGATTGAACTGTCAACCTTTGATCAAAGTGTCGATCTTTGCACTTGTAACAACAAAAAAAAAGCCAGGCCAGCAATCCAAAAATTTCGGAGAACTGAAACCCCCCAGTCTTATATCGCATTCACTTTGTTCGTTGTCGTTTTGGTGACTTCCCTGAAATGTCCCTCCAAATTGCTCCAACTGTCTTCAAGAATAACAATGGTCGTTATTCTTGAGGACAGTTGTCACCCAGTTGAACTACCCAGAAAGGTAGTTCAACTGGGTGACCCGGGGTTAGACGAGGTAAAAGGTGATTATCTGTGAGACAAGGTGATTGCAAGACGTGTGTGTGTCTCTGTCTCTATCTCTGTCTCTGTCTCTCTCTCTCAGCGGTTACTTACAAAGCGAAAAAGAAATCCATGAAATCTGAATAACATCATCGTACCGCGCACATGCTGCAAGAGCTGCACTTCCCGCAACGCTGCCTCCGCCCCGGCACGTCCTTGACCCGTTCCGGCTACTAGTGCCACTGGTAGGCCCAGGATCCGAAGGGCCGATGCCAGTTCACGTGCTGTGCTGAGCCAGAATGCCCGGTCGGCCGCCAGCACGGCCAAGTGCGCCCATCGGAAGTTCTTAAACATGGTGTAGAGGACCCGTGCGTGCGGAGGAAGTGGGTTCCAATAGGTGGGAAAGAGATTCACGTCGCTCAGTGCTGGGTTCGGACACGCGGTAGTCACCATCGCTTTGTCCCAGGCTCCCGCCAGGAGTCCCGCGGCTCCACAGTAAGTAGGGTCCATCGGACCCACGAAGGCCGCCACACGGTCTCGCAGGGATGAAAAATCCTCGAGGGCATGGGATGCGCTGCAACTCTGTCGTACAACCACGGCCTCAAACCAAAATCCAAGGTCCATGGAGTGGTCGTCGTTGATCCGACGCACTGCTAGTGCAGCGGCAGCCTCCGGATATATGTTGGCAAAATGCGGTTCGCACGCCCAAGGTCCCAGTACGGCAGCACGGAAGGTGGCCCCGACGGCCAGTCCGCTGAACATCAGCACGCACAGCAATGCAAGAACAAGCAGTTGCTGCCAGAGCCACCGGTGGTCATGTGGTGATCCCGTTATCGGGGTCGCACCTTTTAGCATCTTCGCATGGTCCGGTTACCTGGCGAGTATGCTGGACCTGTGGAAGGATGGATGTAAGTGAGAATATATTAATTGGACATAATACATGTTCAATGAATTATGACCGTTTATCTTGCTTGTGACATCACAAGAGGAGCGAGACGTTATAATATAATACACGCGCTGTCCGTATAATTGTTACGGTTTGTCTTGCAGTTGATATCATAAAGACTGAATTGCCAGAACATAAGAATACCTCACTTTTTTGGGCTCATTACATTGTTGAGCGTTTGTATATGTATGTATACACACACACACACACATATATATATATATATATATATATATATATATATATATATATATATACATATACATATACATACATACACACACATACACATACAGAGTGTCCCAAAAAATGTACTCACATTTTGGCTCCTCATAACTCGTTGAATTTTTCATTTATTTTCAGATCAAATTGACCCTAATAATGGCATAAGTACAACTAGGTGTTGAAGAAAGAAAATGTATCATAAAGTGCTACTGGAAGCACGAAAACATCATGGAAGTGCAAAGACAATTTAGAAGACATTTTCACAAAGATCCACCAACGCGACGCACCATTGCTCGCATCCAAGATAAGTTAGAAACAGATGGAACTGTGCATGACGTCCATAAGGAGCGTTCAGGAAGACCACGGTCATCAACCACCCCCGCAAAGGAAAATCGATTGCTGGAAACCCTCCACCGATCCCCACGGAAATCTGTTCGACAAATGGCTCATGAGACAGGAATCCCAAAATCAAGCGCCCATCGCATTTCGAAGCGAATTAATTGGAAAAGTTACATTCCAACATTAATCCATTGGTCCGCGTTACCGGCTGTGTTTGGAACGTGATCGTCGTCAGTTTGAACATTTGTAAACATGCATTTATCCATTTATACATTTAACCATTATTCTTGTTTCTAAGTCAATAAACAACACATTTATTATCATTTAAAGAGTGACTACATTTTTTTGGGACACCCTGTATATATATATATATATATATATATATATATATATATATATATATATATATATATATATATATATATATATATATATATATATATATATATATATATATATATATATATATATATATATATATATATGATAAGAGCACAAGTGAATTTGGGTTTCAGAAGTGCGATAAATTAATATGTAAACGCAAAAGGACAAATTGTCCAAGGGAATTTTTTTGGCCAAAAAAGGTCTATTGGATGAATCACTCACTGTCAATGAGAGTGACTGTAAATAATAAATAGTGTCATTAAAGAGATCACGATCAACAGTGAAAGCGATCACGATAGGTTTAAAAGTGCACGGGCAAGTGGAAGAGTGAAAGAGATAAACCAAAAGATAAAAAAGCAAGAATTAGAACGAATAAGGAGAATTGTGAAAAAGTAGAAAGAAGTCTGAAAGGAGTAAGGAACTAAGATGTTGGGAAGAACCCGGACAGATAGATTTCAGCAGTTACTCCCCTGCATTTCCATGGATAATCACAATAAACAAGAAAACTAGAGAGTTCACAGAACACGATACCCTGCGCAGTATTCAAGTGCGTATATCCTTCAATTTTAATTAAATAATGATGAATGGAATCCTCATGGATAGGCGCTCATACTTGTAAAGTTTTCCCTCTATCTGTTCAGCCACTTCAAAGAAGAAGATTTTTGAAGGTTTTTTTTTTGTTTGTTTGTTAAACAATATGGCTGCCGAATCACGTGACTGATGACGTCATCAACATTTTTACTGTGAACCATTTTATTCCTCGATGACCCTCAATAATTTTCATACCGATCGGATGTCGTGTTCTGCATATGCAATTATGACGTCATAACGAAGGCACCTATGACGTCATTAAAAAAAAAATCGCACTTATTCCCCATGCGGAGTAATTGCCGTGTGCCAAGTTTCGATTTTCTCATTTGTGCGGTTTCAGAGATACAGACTACAGAGGTCCAAAGTTTTTCTGTTTTTCCAACATGGCTGCCACACCACATGACCTATGACATCACAGTTATCAATAAAACATTCTACATGAGGAGTCACTCCTGTGGTGAAAATTTCGTCTCAATATAACAAGTGCTTGTGGAGAAAAACACAAAAGTTGTGTGTGGGCAAACAAACAAACAGACAGACAGACAGACAAACCCAAATGCAATACCCCGTCCTCCAGCGAGGGTAAAAAAATCCCATTTTCTTAAATCTACACCAAAGAAGGTCCCAAACGTGCTCGAAAGGAGATAAATCAGCAATTCTTGCTGCCCATGGACAACTGCGACCCCAGCAAATGATGCCACCCACAGCCATGGGCTACGTACGAAAGAAAGAAAAAGAAGAAGGAGCTTCCCAGGGCAACGTCGTGATGGCATCATTTGGCAAGAAGTCGGGAACTGCACGAGGATGATTGGGTCCAGCATTGTCGTCCATGGATACAGGTCTTGCGAGAAGTGGGTGGTTGGCAAAATGTCGAACAACAACATGATCCAAAATGTCCTCACGGTACCTTTAACCTCTCAGGTTACCCTGTACAGGTCAAGTTTACAATCCTAGCAGACAGCCCCAAATCATAACGGATCCTCCACCGGATGGGATGGGACTGTACAATATTCTCGGGTGTGCAGGCCAGGCCATGTTAAGTCGTCATCAAATCAGAGTTGTCCTATCAGTCACTTGCAGGAGAAATGGTCTCTCATTAGATGAATGGATCTTCCTCCAGGATGCGACATTCCGGTGATGACTTGCCCGGCATCGTGCCAAGTGGGTTGCTTGGAGTTCTGGGGTGATAAAAGGGTCTTATCGATATGCCGGCTTTGTAACGTGCAGCACGAGGCCTCTTCTGGACGGTTCTACTGGATAACCTCCGAGGGAGATTCCATTCATTCAACAACACTGTGCTTGTGGCAAATGGGATACGTCTGACGAGCGTACTCAGAGATGTACTTTCTCTGGAGGTCACCTTGGGTTGTCCAGATCAAGGACTGTCTTTGATGTCATTGTTTTGTTGATGTTTGCGGACCAATATTGACCAATCCGATGGAAGCCATATTGACGTCCAATTTCTCCATGGGACATCCCAACATTATTCATTCCAATAATTTGCCCATCTTTGGGCTTCACCAACCAAGTCTTCCTCGGGCCATTGCAACACATTTGGCAAATGGGAGGACGCAGCTATATAGTTACCTTATCCAAACCCTGACGAAGTGTAAATGTTTTTTTTTCATGTTGATATCCCGACCGAGCTGTGCGTGCTTAGGTGTGCACAATGCCCTTGGTCTAGTGATGGATGGAAAGTACAACCTGCACATTGAGGGTTCTTTCATTGATGTTTGAAAGAAAATTTAAATTTCATTCAAATTCACAGTTTTTGCAAACTACTCTTTTGTTGGGGGTGCTCAACTCCCTTTTCCATGTGTATAGATCGTTATCAGTTCATTTAAAAACTTAGGTTTCGTCAGAAATAAACAAACAAACAAAAACTCCGGAATGGTTAAGAATAAATAAATAACATACCAGAGAGTTCATGGAACACCATACCCCGTAGTCTTGAGAAACAAGGACGTGGGCAGGGTCTACGAGTGGCAAATTTGATTGGTCGAGATAACGGAAAATGCCGTAATACTTTGTCCAAGTCCTGCGAAACGGAGGGTTTTGAAAGTGCCAAAAAGGCGATTTGTGTTCTTCAGTGTTCAAGTACAGTGTCTATAGAAACTCTACACCCTCTTTCAAATTTTTCACCTTTTGTTGCCTTATAGACTGGAATCAAATTACATTAAATCAGATTTTTTTTTCCACCTTTATTTACACATCAGGTGTAACCAATCACCTTCAAAATCACACACCAAGTTAATTGGCCTCCACCTGTGTTGTATTGTAGTGATTCTGATGATTTCAGAATAAAATCAGCTGTTCCTGAAGGTTTCCTCTGCTGGGTCGTGCATTTAACAGCAAAGACTCAACCATGAGCACCAAGGAGCTTTCAAAAGACATCTGGGATAAAGTTGTGGAAGGGCACAGATTAGGGGATGGGTATGAAAAAATTTCAAAGGCCTTGAATATCCCTTAGAGCACAGTCAAGACAATCATTAAGAAGTGGAAGGCGTATGGTACCACCAAGACCGTGCCAAGATCAGGCTGTCCCTTCAAACTGGATGACCAAGCAAGGAAGAGACTGATCAGAGAGGCCACCAAGAGGCCAATGGCAACTTTGAAAGAGCTACACGCCTTTATGGCAAAGACTGGTCACTGTGTGCATGTGACAACAATATCCCAAGCACTCCACAGGTTTGGCCTGGACAGTGGGGTGGCAAGAAGAAAGCCATTACTCAAAAAAGCCCACCTTGAGTCCCGTTTGACGTATGCAGAAAACCTATCCGGAGATTCTGAAGCCACGTGGCAAAAGGCTTTGTGGTCTGACAAAACCAGGATGGAACTTTTTGGCCGAAATGCAAAACGTTACGTTTGACGCAAACCCAACACAGCACATCACCCAAAGAACACCATCCCGACTGTGGAGCATGGTGGTGGCAGCATCATGCCGTGGGGATGTTTCTCATCAGCAGAGACTGGTGCAGTTGTCAGGATATCAGGGAAAATGGATGGAGCAAAATAAAGAAAAATCCCAGAGGAAAACCTGCTGCCCGCTGCAAGAAAGCTGAAATTGGGACGGAAGTTCACCTTTCAGCATGACAACGACCCGAAACACACAGCCAAAGCCACACTGGAGTGGATAAGGAACAAAAAGATAAATATCCCTGAGTGGCTCAGTCAGAGCCACGACCGAAATCCAATCGAAAATCTGTGGCATGACTTGAAGATTGCTGTCCATCAACGTTCCACACGCAACTTGACTGAGCTTGAACAGGTTTGCACAGGAGAATGGGTAAATATTGCCCAATCAAGGTGTGTAAAGTTGGTAGAGACCTATCCCAACACACTCACAGCTGTAATTGTTATCAAAGGTGCTTCCACCAAGTATTAACTCAGGTGAGTGGACACTTATCTGAGCAAGATATTCTCGTTTTGTATTTTTAATAAATTTTCTGAAATTTGTATAATTTGTTTTTCACTTGGAAGTTGTGGGTTACGACGTGAAAATATAGGTGGGAAAAGTCTGATTTAATGGAAATTGATTCCAGGCTTTCAGGCAAAAAAAGGTGAAAATTTTGAAAGGGTGGGGGGGGGGGTGGACTTTAAATAGGTGCTGTGAATAATTCAATTGACAAAAAATAAAAATTTAGAGGTTGTAGAAAATAACTTTTTTACCGTCGTTGATGCGGCGTCTTTTACACCACCATATTTAACGTGGTGCATTAGTTCTTTGTGCCTGTTGTTTGTGTCCTTTATGACATCATTAAAAACAGTAAGTTTCCTGTTTGGAATTATTTTACATTTTGTTTGACTGCCAGACAGGAAGACAGAGTGAAACTATTATCTCACTCCTCTCTGCACATCTGCGATCGGGACAAATTCAGAGCCAAAGTACGGTTCAACCGCAGGTTCGTTTTCCGATTCTTGTTCAAACATCAACTGACGTTTGTAGACAGAAGGACAGACAAAATGAACCGTGCATGGGGTAATAACACAACACATCCTTGTACCTCAGGAAGAGTTCGCATGGGGGTGTGGAAGGGGTCCTCTTCGATGCTACAACGCAACAGCAGTACGAGACCGCAGACGCGTGGAGAACATCGTAATGGTGTCGATGACGTGCGAGATGTTTAACTATGATCGTGAACATTGTGAAAATCATGATTATGAAAGAGTAGGATTCTCACACCTCGTCAAGGTCATTAAATAGACATCGACGCAGGAAAGCCGATTATAGCCTAAGCTGATTCAAGAACCCGATGAAAGGCGGCGAAGCGTTAATCGTCGATCCGATGGAGAAAGAGAGCGCACCTCGAACCATAATGATCCACCTGCACCCGGGTTGCTCTGCATGGTCGCCTGGTTATAAGAAAAGGTCTTCCGAACCGTATGACATGTTTATGTGACTGAAAGAGGCTTGTTGTCTTTTGAGGGTACAAAACAGTCGATGTGACCATAAAATGCCGATGCAACGGTGAACTCATGCGTACAGTCGAAAAGCACACATATACAGCGCGCGTGCGTGCACACGCAAACACACACACACACACACACACACACACACACACACACACACACACACACACACACACACACTTAAACCTGGGAGAGCTGCCTTCCACCTTCTGAAATCCGCATTTGGAGATAACAACCAACGACACACATTCGTGGCGATGTTCCAAGGTGCTGCAGATTTTTCTCCACCCTGTAAGGATCAAAAGGAGACTCAGGTATCTGGGAATGCTCACCGTGACGGACTTGAGATCTTGGAGCCACGTGAGGTCGATTCGGAAGAAGAGGAGGAGCTGGACTTCGCTTTCAGTGGCAGTTACGAGGTGTCCATGCACCGGAGTCTTTACGGGATATCTGCTCGGAGGCATGACCTAGCAAGCAATGGTCCATGTTCCGCCGTCAGCTCAGGTCCCTGATCGTTCCAGAAGTATCGGTTCTCGCTTACATGGGACCAAAGGAGATGGAGCTAAATGATGTTGACCCTCGTTGTCCTTCTTTACACCGAAGGCGTCACTGTTATCCACACGATGGTCTCGTCTTCTCTGGCTCCTCACTCGCTCGGGGTTACCTCTCAGGTGTGCGCACGCGGGAGGACTGTTGCAAACCTCCGGATAAGGGGATGGTTGCTGAAGTTGCGAATCACGGTGAGAAGTGCGGTGAGTAGAGGGGTAGTCAGGTAGGGAGGGGATACGAGGCGAAGGTGTGGGAGGCTTTAAGCCGATTGGAGGCGGTGACCTTGCGTTGCGCAAAGCCCGCACTGCAAGCACAGGTCTCGCCCACCAGCTGCCACCAGCCAACTTCAGCCGAGCATGGAGGATGGGGGGCACGAAGATGTACAGACATGATAAAAGCACACACACACACACATCAGAGTATCAGACAGTTAGCGAACATCTAACAAGTTCAGGTATTTAACGCTCAGCACTTTCCTCGTGATATACTGCAACGATCACACAACTTCAAATCCTGTGTTGACTTGTTCACCGTCGATTCGTCTGACATCCATACATATGATATATAACTACTGTGTGTACTAGTGATATACGTACGAGTTCGTTCATCTACGAGCTTGAGATATGACTGTCAGGGCAGGGAAAGGACAAACCTCGCAGGGGGGAGCAAGACGTCAGAAAAGCGTGACGTCAGTAAAATGAAAAATCATAAAGATAAGAAAAAGAAAAAAAAAAACTTAAAATTTAGGTAAATTTCATCAAACGGAACCAAGCAACAAACGATAAAATCGATATCATGTGACAGTGCACTAATGTCACCTCTTCTCGTGAATATAAAGTATTCATTCAGTGTTTGAGGTTCAAGCACGATGCGTTTTTAGGAATGTGAGAATGGTTACAGAACTCCTGATATATAATCTGGGTAATACCGGTGTCGTGACACTCACCACAAATCCACTCCGCAGGTAACACCATTAGGTTCGTCTCAACTTCGGTAACAGGCATGCACCGTACATTTAAAACAAATAAATCAATGGGAATATTACTTTAAACAAAGTGTGTGTGTGTGTGTGTGTGTGTGTGTGTGTGTGTGTGTGTGTGTGTGTGTGTGTGTGTGTGTGTGTGTGTGTGTGTGTGTGTGTGTGTGTGTGTGTGTGTGTGTGTGTGTGTGTGTGTGTGTGTGTGTGTGTGTGTGTGTGTGTGTGTGTGTGTGTGTGTGTGTGTGTGTGTGTGTGTGTGTGTCTGGTGTTGGTGCAGTGGTTAGGGCACTGGCTTGGGACCCAAAAGGTCCTGAGTTCAAGCCCCGTTGGGACACTGAATTAATATATGTATGTATATAGTATATATATATATATATATATATATATATATATATATATATATATATATATATATATATATATATATATATATATATATATATATATATATATATATATATATATATATATATATATATATATAAACCAAGTCGAAAACACCAGGGGGTTGACTCAGCCTGCCATCCTTCCGAGGTCGGCGAAATGAGTACCAGTTGTACTGGGCCCGGTGTATGCCCCGGTTAGAATAGGTGTACCATATCCCTGTGTGTTGTAAGAGGCGACCAGGGTTGCGTCAGGAAGGGCATCCGGCGTAAAAACCTATGCCAAATCATTATGCGGACAACAAAACGAATTTCCATACCGGATCGGTCGAGGCCCGGGTTACCAACGACCGCCACCGGTACCGGTGGTCAGCAGGGTACCAGTGGAAATTGTGCTACTGCTGGGCGAAGAAGGAGACGGGGAAGGCGAGTCCGGAGGCAATGGGAGAGGGGGAAGGGTAGAAGTGTGGAGGTGAGAGTTGGAACTCTGAATGTTGGGACGATGACTGGCAAAGGGCGAGAGTTGGCTGATATGATGGAGAGAAGAAAGGTGGACATACTGTGTGTACAAGAGACCAAGTGGATGGGGAGTAAGGCGAGGAGCATTGGAGGTGGTTTCAAACTGTTCTACCATGGTGTGGATGGGAGGAGAAATGGTGTCGGGATAATCCTGAAGCAAGATTATGTCAAGAGGGTATTGGAGGTGAGGAGAGAGTCTGACCGAGTGATGAGTGTGAAGTTGGAAATTGAAGGGGTGATGATGAATGTCATCAGTGCATATGCCCCACATATGGGGTGTGAGATGGAATATAAAGAAGATTTCTGGAGTGAATTAGATGAAGTGGTGGAGAGTGTATCCAAGGATGAAAGAGTGGTGATTGGAGCAGATTTCAATGGACATGTTGGGGAAGGGAATAAAGAGGATGAGGAGGTGATGGGTAGGTACGGTCTCAACAAGAGAAATGTGGAAGGGCAAATGGTGGTAGAGTTTGCAAAAAGAATGGAAATGGCAGTGGTAAATACGTATTTCAAGAAGAAGGAGGAACACAGGGTGACATACAAGAGTGGAGGAAAGTGCACACAGGTGGATTACATCTTAAGTAGGAGATGCAACCTGAAAGAGATTAGTGACTGTAAGGTGGTGGCAGGGGAGAGTGTAGCTCGACAGCATCGATTGGTGGTCTGTAGGATGACTTTAGAGGTGAGGTTGAGGAAGAGAGTGAGGGCTGAACCAAGGACCAGATGGTGGAAGCTGAAGGAGGAAGACTGTTGCGTGAAATTTAGGGAGGAGGTGAGACAGGTATTGGATGATGATTGGGATGATTGGGCAACGACAGCAGAAGTTGTGAGGGAGATAGCTAGGAAGGTACTTGGTGTGACATCTGGACAGAGGAAGGAAGATAAGGAGACTTGGTGGTGGAATGAGGAAGTACAGGAAAGTATAAGGAAGAAGGGGATGGCGAAAAAGAAGTGGGATAGTCAGAGAGATGAAGAAAGTAGGCAGGAGTACAAGGAGTGGCGTCGAAAAGCAAAAAGAGAGGTGGCAAAGGCCAAGGAAAAGGCATATGACGAGCCTTATGAGAAGTTGGATACAAAAGAAGGGGAAAAGGATTTATACCGATTGGCAAGACAGAGGGACCGAGCTGGGAAGGATGTGCTGCAGGTTAGGGTGATAAAGGACGCAAATGGGAATGTGCTGACGAGCGAGGAGAGTGTGTTGAGAAGGTGGATGGAGTACTTTGAGGAGCTGATGAATGAAGAAAATGAGAGAGAACGTTGGAAGAGGTGGAGATAGTGAATCTGGAAGTGGGGTGGATCAGTAAGGATGAAGTGAGGACTGCTATGAAGAAGATGAAAAGTGGAAAGGCGGTTGGCCCAGATGGTATACCAGTGGAGGCATGGAAGTGCTTAGGAGAGATGGCAGTGGGGTTGTTAACCAGATTGTTTAATAAAGTCTTGGAAAGTGAGAGGATGCCAGAGGAGTGGAGATTAAGTGTACTGGTTCCGATTTTCAAGAATAAGGGTGATGTGCAGAGCTGTGGAAATTACAGAGGAATAAAGTTGTTAAGCCACACCATGAAGTTATAGGAAAGAGTAGTGGAAGCTAGGTTGAGAGGAGAGGTGACGATCTGTGAGCAGCAATATGGGTTTATGCCAGGAAAGAGCACCACTGATGCGATGTTTGCTTTGAGAATTTGATGGAGAAGTATAGGGAAGGCCAGAAGGAGTTACATTGTGTGTTTGTGGATTTAGAGAAAGCTTATGATAGGGTGCCAAGAGAGGAGTTGTGGTATTGTATGAGGAAGTTGGGAGTGGTAGAGAAGTATGTGAGGATCGTGCAGGATATGTATGAGGACAGTGTGACAGTGGTGAGGTGTGCGGTAGGAATGACGGACCGGTTTAAGGTTAAAGTGGGATTGCACCAAGGATCGACTCTGAGCCCTTTCCTGTGTGCAATGGTGATGGACAGGTTGACGGACGAGATCAGACTGGAGTCTCCATGGACTATGATGTTCGCGGATGACATCATGATCTGCAGGGAGAGTAGGGAGCAGGCTGAGGTGAGCCTTGAGAGGTGGAGGTACGCACTGGAGAGAAGGGGAATGTTAGTCAGTAGGAGTAAGACGGAGTACATGTGCGTAAATGAGAGGGAGGGTGGTGGTATGGTGCAGTTGCAAGGAGTTGAGGTGGGGAAGGTGGATTGGTTTAAATACTTGGGATCAACTGTCCAAAGTAACGGAGAGTGTGGGAGAGAAGTGAAAAAGAGAGTGCAGGCAGGATGGTGTGGGTGGAGAAGAGTTGCAGGAGTGATTTGTGACAGAAGGGTAGCTGCAAGAGTGAAGGGGAAAGTATACAAGACGGCAGTGAGACCAGCTATGTTGTATGGTTTGGAGGCGGTGGCGCTAACAATAAGACAGGAAGCGGAGCTGGAGGTGGCAGAGTTAAAGATGCTGCGATTCTCGTTGGGAGTGACGAGGATGGATAGGATAAGAAATGAGTATATTCGAGGGACAACGCAGGTAGGACGGTTTGGAGACAAAGTGAGAGAGGCGAGATTGAGATGGTTTGGACATGTGCACAGGAGGGAAACGGAGTATATCGGGAGAAGGATGTTGAAGATGGAGCCGCCAGGCAGGAGGAGAAGAGGAAGGCCAAAGAAGAGGTTAATGGATGCGGTGAGGGCAGACATGCGGGTGGTTGGAGTGTCAATGGAAGATGTGGAGGATAGAGCGAAATGGAGACGGTTGATCCGCTGTGGCGACCTCTAACGGGAGCAAGCCGAAAGAGGAAGAAGATTATATATATATATATATATATATATATATATATATATATATATATATATATATATATATATATATATATATATATATATATATATATATATATTGGGCGGAGGGGGGGGGATAGCGAGTTGAGGACTTAAAGTCACGTCCTACATATACCTGCTAGTATATGTACATATATATATATATATACCTGCACACAAATACATGTACACGTACACATACGTATAATATATTGTCACGGGTCTGCCGGTAGGGTCACAAGTGATCTCTTGGACACTTCCCGACCTTTGACTCTGGCGCCGACGAGCCGCAGATAACTCCGCAGCACGACGAGCTGCAAAGCAACCACACAAACGATGTCTGAGATGACCAGTGTAGGCATGGTCCTCGCATCCAATTCCTGCGTTGCCTTTTCTGCAAATTATTCCCCCGAGATGGGGAACTGTGCTCTCGACGCCCCACTCCAATAAAAGAACAGCGGAGCAGAACTGTAAGTGGGACGTCGGCTAATCTATGACCCTGGCGAAACTGCGGGGCAAAGCTCCCATCCACCATTCACACACTAGTGTCTTAACAATAGGGAAAGAGACAATCGGGCAGGTTGGAAACGAATGGTCATGGTTACGAATATACACATATTTACAAGTCAATGCAGTGTCACTAAAGAAAGTCTTACCCTTATACACACAAGCCCCCTCGACAATCACCTTTCCATGAAACTGGACATCAGTGCCTCGTTCACTTTGGGAAATTAGACAAGCAAAAGTGATAGACAGAGAGATAAAGAAGGCGGGGCTCGTTGGCGACTCCTCAATCACTCGACGTAAGCTTGCGGGCTTATGTTTCTCCCAACGTGAAAAGGGAAAGGGGGACAAGAGAAGAGAGGGTGATGGTGTAATGCGCCGTGTGGGGAGAAATGCGGCGAATGCTTCGTAATGTGGAGAGGAAATCGTGAATGTGTATCAGTAACCCAACTCTGAGTGAGTCGAGGGTGGGCAACTGTTGATTGCTCTTGTGCATTCCAAGTGAACGATTTGAAATGAGGAAAGCAAGAGAAAGACAGTGTATGTCATTATGTAATCACTGGCACCTCCAGGGAAAGAGCTCCGCAGCTTGTTCGTACTCGCTCCGTGGCTGGCTTGATCGCTCTCAACAGAGCCCACCTGCACAGCGGCTCGCGTTCACTCGGCTCGTTCCTTGAGGACTACTTCTGGTTCCCATTGTTCCCTGGATGCACACGACACCGAGTCCTGGGATGCCCGGACTTATAAAGTCAAGGGAGAGGCGTGGTCTCGAGATCTAGCGTTGCTTGTTTCTTGCAGGGACGCCTCCCCAATGGAGCACTACTTGTTCCTCACGGGATGCCTCCCTCATGGAGTGCTACCTGTTCCTCCGGGTGCTGCCTTCGCACTGGAGCGACGCCGCCGTTGCAAAGCAGCTCTCATTGGCTGCTCCCCTTGCTCTGTGTCGGAATCGATCTCCAACCCGCCCGGATGCGGAACTTGTTTCCCACGGGGACGCCTCCCCCATGGAGCGCGACCTATTCCTCCAGCTTCAGCCTCAGCTCCGTACTACTTTATGATGATGATGATGATGATGGTGGTGGATTTGTCATGAAATGTAATTGCAATGTAACGTTGGCTTTGTAAAGCGTGTTGTTTGTGCGTTTCGGATGTCCACCGATATGACGAGAGAGGTGATCTATCTCAACAAAACACTACCGATGAATCCAAACCAAAGGGTTCCTTTATGTGTTGGATGTAACTGCCCGGGGTCTTCCAAAACTGCAATGACATTCCTTTCAAGGTGTGCTAGAAAGTTTAAATTTTATATACGGATGGTAACTCGAAGGCACGATTCAGGAAGAAATCACAACACTGTTCGTAAATGTCTGTAGACGTCAATGTCTGCAAAACGAGAGTCAGCCGGTGCAGCCTCACTCCCTCAGCCTTAGAGGGGCGAAGCCTGGACTGAAGCTAAATATAGATCTCTTACTGTTCACTCATTGTTCATTTGATTGCTTGTGGAATGCAAGCACACTCCACCACGAAAACAGTATACACATTGGGTCATCCGATCAAGATGGGGTTATTAGGCCCCCTCCTTCCCCCACGCAATGCTCGATTGGGTTCAGATCCGGTGACTGAGAAGGCCATGACGTATGGTTAACGTCAGTGTCATGCTGGTGGTGGTGGTGGTGGTCGTCGTATGGCAGCTTAGCTGCCGGGGTAGCTATCATTTCTTGAAGCGCGACTGTGTCGCTCATTCAGTGCCCCTCTACCAGTACACACACTGGAACTGGTACTCATTTCACTGACCTCGGAAGGATGACAGGCTGAGTCAACCCCCTGGTGTATTAATTCAGCAGCCGACGGGGCTTGAACTCAGGACCCTAGGACCCCAAGCCGCCACCCTAACCACTGAGCCAACACCAGGCTCAGTGTCATGCTCATCAAACCATTGGGCGATCACACGTGCTCTGTGGATGGGGGCATTGTCATCCTAGAAGGCACCCCTCCCGGCAGGAAAGAAATTGCTGCAACATGGGGTGAAGATCTTTGCGCCACTGGACTCACAAACGTGCATTGCCAGGTGTGACGAGCGGTTAGCGCGTCGTGACCCGGCTGCAGCATCCCGCTCTGTGGAATTCTCGGCGAACCGTTTTTGATGAAACTCCAAGTTGAAATTTACGGTCAATTGATCTGTGGCCGTTCGCCCGCTTTGTCTTTCACTTCAAATCAATGCACGGATATCACGATCCTGGAGTATGCGCTTCCGCCCACTGTTGCCCTTCGCTGATGATACCTTTCCCTCGGAGTTCCATGCCGACATCACCTTCGACACCTGGCACACCGTTGCTCGTGAAACATCAGCAAGTTGAGCTGTCTTTCTTTACTGAAGCTCCTGCCAAACGTTCCCCAAACAATCACCCCTCTTTCAAAGTCACCGAGGTCTCCTCTTGCAGCCATAATTAATCGGCAACCAGGCCTGTGCGAAATTTTCATACATGACGCAAAGCATGCATGGGAAGTTATTTGCTTAATTAACGCATGTGCCCCACCTGTGTGGAAGCCGTTGCTTTCAATACACCTGGCGTCCCTCATTTACCCAGCGTTTCCATGTTTTTTTGTCCACTATGTCTGCAGCATTAATGTGTTTCACCCTTGTCCGTTAACGAATTTCCTCCTCGGAGGTCAACCTTTGTCAGGGATAAAACAGCACGAGGTTTCTCGGTGGGAGATCATCTGTGGTGGACCTTCTAGACCGTGGGGTCCTTGTTTGGAGTTATCTTCATGCAGCACATCCCGTGGTGCTCTTTCGGTCACTGCCTCTCTTGTTCTGGCATGACGCAAAAATGGCAGCCCCACCGAGGGGCACGAGGGGGCAGATCGCTTGTAACAATCCATGGAAAGACATTTAACGTCGGCGTTCCTTCCATCGTCATTTCTACCTGAAACCACGTTCGATTCCCACGAGCTGGCCGTGCAGGTCTCTTAAACACCTCAATTTGGGGCCCGACCTCCCGCATCAGTTCTTTAGTTTCGAGCGCCGATGACATCACCACTGACCAATACAGTCTTCGCTGGGGGTTTTGGGGAGGGGGGGGAGCCACATTTACTTCGTGTTACCTTATCGAACCTTTGTCGGTTAACACATACAGGTATACAGATTAGTCACTGTTGTAAAAACAATAATAATCCAAAGGTTCGGTGTGAGACTTAGGGATGCTTGGTCGCCCTGGGGGCACAAATGCTGATGAGCCCCAGGGGACGATAATTGATTTGTCCAATATGCTCACGAGCCAACGTCATGGAAACGGCCAGTCGGGAGTTCAGTGTCAGGCAGGACACCTTGGCCTTTGAGTTGCTCTTCTTGGACCCGTGAGCTGGTTCCAAGTCCCACAGTGTTTTGCCTTTTATTATTATTATTATTATTTTTAATGAAAATCATCTCCTCCTCCCTCTTCTCCTCTGTACGTGTTCAGTGCACACCACCCACATGCTCAACCTCACCTACTAGGGAGAGCAGTATAATTCCTGACAAAATATATTTTAAAAACCGGAATTCCTTCTGCAGCGAGTCACGCTCTAACCTACAATGTGGGCTTGTCTTTTTATTACGTACGCATTGTGTAATGGGTGAACGAGGAAAATGAAAATTGAGAAAAGGTTGAGGGACGATCATAGGAAGGATGAAAGAGGGTAGGTGAGTGTCCAGATAAATGAGGTTTGAGAGGAGGGATGAACAAGGGGACAGGAGAAAATGGTTGGAACACAATGGCAGAATGTGGAGTGGGGGGGGGGGGACCGGAAGTCTAAAAATACTCCACATGTGTACGTAATATATAGATATATATGGGCCGAAAGGTGTCGTTTAACTTCGAATAGGTCACATGGGGCCCACGTCACCAGCTCGTTGTATTTGAAGAGGAGGTGCGGCGAAGAATGTTGTGCAAGGGTCACGGTTGTCAGGACCCCGGACAGCTCGCAGATCCCTCGAGCGTGCATTTGCACTCGAGGACCTCTCAAGTGTACCTGTAGGAGAAGCTGAGGTGTGACGTGGATCCTGATAAATCTGGTAATCGGCGGCCAAGTCGGAATGGCTTGGTCGACAACATCTCAAGCCGATCTGGGTGACCATGGACGTGTCCTTGCGCTGCTCGTCCGGTAAGAAGGCAGTGCCGAGGTGTTTCGTGGTGATGGCGTCACCACCGGGTCCACGCTTTAAGCAATACCTGCATCCTCGGTGAAAACGAATCGAATCAAGGGCAAGAGCCAAGAACAAATGCACGGAGAGATTAAAGGTTTTAAAGGAGGTTTGACAATGACGTAGATCCGAACCCGGTGTCCGGATGTTATGAGTCCACCCTCGGTGGGAGTTCGTGACATATGTCCCAGAGACAGACCCCCCCCCCCCACAGAGTGCGCTTTGGAATAGGACTGGGATGTACAAAGTGGAGGAGGAGGAGGAGGAGTGGAGGGGGGGAACCGCTAAATTATTCACGAGGGGGGCTTGCCAATCATCATGATCCGCACGTGTGTGGACTTTCAGAGACCCCTCACGCGGCGTGTGGACACCCACGGAGCATCGGGGCACAAATTTTGGGTCTTAACGGCACCTTTCCCGTCACCCATATATAATGGGCTCGAGTACTGTCTGGGCAATCGGTGGTCTATAAACACCAATGGAGCACCCGATCGACCGACGGTGCCCCTCCTCTGTTCGACGAGGGTTGTGTAGTCCCTCCGGGCGTCCCTTGATTTGCCGGAGAGCACAGGGTGTGTCCCTGAGGATCACACGGACCTCCATGTGCCGAGTCGGCTGTGTGTTTGTGGTTTCAAACGAGGAACCATTAATAACATCCCTCCGAGCATTCTGCAAATGTGGAACTCCCAGTGTCATGAACAGGTGTATCCTCATGCCGACCCTCGAAGGGAGTCGGTGAGAAGCCGGAGATGTGCAATTCCCCACCCCCTATTACCTTATATGGGAAAGAGATTGATCATCCCATGATCTCTTTCCCAGACACATCGATGGCGAGTATGACCGGATCTCAACAAACAGTGCAGGTAAACACCTGGAAAAGAACAAGCAAAGTCGTACTTACAGGTGTAGCTACAGCAGCAAGTGATTGCTTGACGAGGTGTCCCTTCTGAAAAGGTGTTTCCATCACGTGATTTACCTTCACGTTGAGCTGATGAACAGGACTGCATTCTCCCTGGAGAAAGAAAATCGGTGATCAACCCTCAGAACCTCGTCTATTGATTCATTATGAACAATATTACTGTTAGAACCTTGTCTATTCATTCATTATGAACAGTGTTCCCATCAGAACCTCGTCTACTCATTCATTATGAACAATATTACTGTTAGAACCTCGTCTATTTATTCATTATGAACAATATTATCATCAGAACCTCGTCTATTCATTCATTATGAACAATATTACTGTTAGAACCTTGTCTATTCATTCATTATGAACAGTGTTCCCATCAGAACCTCGTCTACTCATTCATTATGAACAATATTACTGTTAGAACCTCGTCTATTTATTCATTATGAACAATATTATCATCAGAACCTCGTCTATTCATTCATTATGAACAATATTACTGTTAGAACCTTGTCTACTCATTCATTATGAACAATATTACTGTTAGAACCTCGTCTATTTATTCATTATGAACAATATTATCATCAGAACCTCGTCTATTCATTCATTATGAACAATATTACTGTTAGAACCTTGTCTATTCATTCATTATGAACAGTGTTCCCATCAGAACCTCGTCTACTCATTCATTATGAACAATATTACTGTTAGAACCTCGTCTATTTATTCATTATGAACAATATTATCATCAGAACCTCGTCTATTCATTCATTATGAACAATATCACTGTTAGAACCTTGTCTATTCATTCATTATGAACAGTGTTCCCATCAGAACCTCGTCTACTCATTCATTATGAACAATATTACTGTTAGAACCTCGTCTATTTATTCATTATGAACAATATTATCATCAGAACCTCGTCTATTCATTCATTATGAACAATATTACTGTTAGAACCTTGTCTATTCATTCATTATGAACAGTGTTCCCATCAGAACCTCGTCTACTCATTCATTATGAACAATATTACTGTTAGAACCTCGTCTATTTATTCATTATGAACAATATTATCATCAGAACCTCGTCTATTCATTCATTATGAACAATATCACTGTTAGAACCTTGTCTATTCATTCATTATGAACAGTGTTCCCATCAGAACCTCGTCTACTCATTCATTATGAACAATATTACTGTTAGAACCTCGTCTATTTATTCATTATGAACAATATTATCATCAGAACCTCGTCTATTCATTCATTATGAACAATATCACTGTCAGAACCTCGTCTATTCATTCATTACTAGTACGGGCCCGTAGGGGCGGGCCCGTAGGTGCATGCCCGTAGCTGAGTGCCAGTATGTGCAGCCCTCTCTCGCCCCTCTCTCGCCCCCCACTCTCATCCCCCCTCTCTCGCCCCCCCACTCTCACACCCCCTTTCTCGCCCCTCTCTCTCCCCTCCTCCCTTGCTCCCGTCTATCCCCCCTAGTCTCGCCCTTCCTCTCTCCCCCTCCTCTCTCGCCCCCACTCTCATCCCCCCCTCTCCCGCAGATATTGGTCGACAGATAAATGGCCGTAACTTGGGAACTGCTCGTCCGATTAATATCAAACCTCGAAAAGGCACATCCGCGGGTCCCCAGCAATATTCCTGTCAAGTTTCAATCAGATCGGACCGTCAATCGTGCAAAAAATAAATAAATAAACATTAATTGTGACATCATTCGTGATGTCATAGCACCGTGTCTTGTCATTGGTCGACAGATAAATGGACGTAACTTGGGAACCACTTGTCCGATTAATATCAAACCTTGAAAAGGCACATCCGCGGGTCTCCAGCAATATTCCTGGCAAGTTTCAATCAGATCGGACCGTCAATCGTGCAAATAAATAAATAAACAAACATTCATTGTGACGTCATTCGTGACGTCATTGCACCGTCTTGTCATTGGTCAACAGATAAATGGCCAGAACTTGGGAACCGCTCGTCCGATTGATATCAAACCTCGAAAAGGCACATCCGCGGGTCCCTTGCAATATTCCTGGCAAGTTTCAATCCGATCGGACCGGTGATCGTCCGGTTATTAATAAATTGGGAAAAAATTGGCATGATAAGGTGAGAAGGTGGAACAACACCTTCAGCTGCCATATATACACCTGTTCAACATTGAAAAAGCAGTAAAATGGCCGTAACTTGGGAACCGCTCGTCCGATTGACATCAAACCTCAACAAGGCACATCTGCGGGGCCCAGCAATATTCCTGGCATGCTTCAATCAGATCGGACTGGCGGTCGTCGAGAAACGGCGGTCGCAAATAGACAGACACACACACATTGCTGGAATTATAGATAGAGAAACAGTGTTCCCATCAGAACCTCGTCTATTTATTCATTATGAACAATATTACTGTCAAAACCTCGTCTATTTATTCATTATGAACAATATTACCATCAGAACCTCATCTACTCATTCATTATGAACAATATTACTGTTAGAACCTCGTCTATTCATTCATTATGAACAATATTACCATCAGAACCTTGTCTACTCATTCATTATGAACAATATTACTGTTAGAACCTCGTCTATTTATTCATTATGAACAATATTACCATCAGAACCTCGTCTATTCATTCATTATGAACAATATTACTGTTAGAACCTCGTCTATTCATTCATTATGAACAATATTACCATCAGAACCTTGTCTACTCATTCATTATGAACAATATTACTGTTAGAACCTCGTCTATTCATTCATTATGAACAATATTACCATCAGAACCTTGTCTACTCATTCATTATGAACAATATCACTGTTAGAACCTCGTCTATTCATTCATTATGAACAATATTACCATCAGAACCTTGTCTACTCATTCATTATGAACAATATTACTGTTAGAACCTCGTCTATTTATTCATTATGAACAATATTACCATCAGAACCTCGTCTATTCATTCATTATTCATTATGAACAATATTACCATCAGAACCTCGCCTACTCATTCATTATGAACAATATTACTGTTAGAACCTCGTCTATTTATTCATTATGAAAAATATTACCATCAGAACCTCGTCTATTCATTATGAACAATATTACCATCAGAACCTCGTCTACTCATTCATTATGAACAACATTACCATCAGAACCTCATCTACTCATTCATTATGAACAATATCACCGTTAGAACCTCGTCTATTTATTCATTATGCGCAATATTGTTACGGTTGTGGAAATTCGCATTACACCATAAAGGGTCCTCAGGTGAGATATATCGGTAAGTTCATGTGTAGTTAGCCCAAACCCATTGTATAGAGGGAATATGTGTGATTCATCCGGGCTGCGATGCTTTGAGTGAGCCATTTTTCTTTCTCTATTGTTATTTTTGACCATTAAGCCGCCAACAATGCAAACAGCCACTCCCTTTACCTTCACAACTCCATTCCACAAACATCGCTTCACCGCCATTCCCAAATGACGCCCGCCAACCACCAAACCACCACAGCAAACCCCCCACCACCTTCGCCTATCTCCTTCTACAACCATTGACCACACCACCAGTCAACACCAAACGTCGTGCTGTCCAGGGCCCGTTCGGTAATTGATGCCGAACGCATCAAGCCGTGGGTACGAATGCGTTCCTCTCAGGGAGAAATTTGGATCAAAAAGGCTTCACGCCCCCTTTTTCTCCGTCCAATGGGCGATCGTCAGGCGGTATGGCCCTGCCTCCAAGCGCGATGAACGTGGATTCTTTACGAGAGAGAATTTGGATCAAAAGAGGCTCACGCCCCTTTTTGCCACGCCAATGGCTGAACAGAGGGTGGCGTGGCCCCGCCTCCACTCGCGTTTTGATCCTGAAATTTGCATATAGGCTCCTCCTCCAGTCTATAAAGACGCGAGTGCAAGGCGACTCGCGCGGCTGGTCGGGTCGAGTGAAGAGTTCGAGTTCAGGTCGAGTGAAGACGGCGGTCGGCATCGAGGTTGCGGTGTGGGGGTCGCTCGTCTCGTCGTTGGTGCAGTCTCGTCGCAGGATCCAAGCCAGCCAGCCATTCCCCTCTCCCGACCCTGAGCATCAGCAATTTCCCCCCCCCATCCGCGCTGAGATCGTGCCGGGGGGCCCCGTTCCTCCCCCACCCTAAACGTGGTGCCAACCAAACTGCTTGCGCGGAGCATGCCGGAGAGGGCTCGCCGACCACGCCAGGGGCACGGAGTCGGGACGCAGCGGCGCGGACCTTGCGGCTTGCCCGCCATCGCGTCACGAGGACGTGGGTAAGACCTTCTCGGTCTCATGGACCTGGCCGCTCCTCCAGGTTCCACGCGCATTTGGTCCACGGACCTGTCTGCCTCCTTGTCTGTGAGGGTGGCTTTCTTTCCTTTGCTTTTTGAATGAGTGATGTGGCGCCGAGTCCCGACAAGTAGAACTGTTTAAGTGTTGTAAATAATTGCCCTTTTATTCGGTCGTATTGCTTTTGCTTTTGTTGCATCATGTCTTGACTGTGAATACGTGCTTGTCTGTGTGTGTGTCAATAAAGTGCTTGCTTGTTGAACTGTTTCCTGCTTTGCTTCGTCTCCTTCCTTTTATTGAATCTCCATCTTGCATCACGTAAGGGATTGATAGTGGGTTTAAAACGCCCGGTAAATAATCCGAACCGTCGAGGTCGACAATAACTCCACTCTGTTATCTCTGCAGCACAGAACGAGCCGCTTAAGCGGTTCGTGTCCGGAGTCGACCTGTGGAGTGGTACAACTCCTCGGTACGATACTCGCGCGAGTACTTACGTAAATCGACCATTCGGCGATCGGACCCGATTTCGCGCGGGTCGAATGCGGACCGAGTTGTGGTGAGGTTAAGCCCCCACCCGTGACTGGCTCCGGGCGGGAGTTCCCGGAGGGTCACGACTGAATTGTCTGTCCGGTGGGCGACGCGGTCGCGATTCGAGTTACGTGGCCGATCGCACGCCGGCGGGCGCGAATTCGCAACAATATTACCATCAGAACCTCGTCTACTCATTCATGATGAACAATATGACCGTCAGAACCTCGTCTACTCATTGATTATGAACAATATTACTGTTAGAACATCGTAAACTCATTCATTATGAAAAATATGACAGTCAGAACCTCATCCATTCATTCATTATGAACAATATCACCCTCAGAACCTCGTCGCCTCATTCATTTTAAACAATATGACCGTCAGAACCTCGTCTCCTCATTCATTATGAACAATATTACCGTCAGAACCTCGTCTATTTATTCATTATGAACATTATCACCCTCAGAACCTCGCCTATTCATTCATTATGAACAATATTACTGTTAGAACCTCGTCTACTCATTCATTATGAACATTATTACCATCAGAACCTCCTCCACTCATTCATTATGAACAATATCACTGTCAGAACCTCATCTACTCATTCATTATGAACAATATTACCGTCAGAACCTCGTGTATTCATTCATTATGAACAATATTACCATCAGAACCTCCTCTATTCATTCATTATGAACAATATTACTGTCAGAACCTCGTCTATTTATTCATTATGAAAAATATCACTGTCAGAACCTTGTCTACTCATTCATTATGAACAATATTACTGTTAGAACCTCGTCTATTCATTCATTATGAACAATATCACTGTCAGAACCTCATCCATTCATTCATTATGAACAATATTACTGTCAGAACCTCATCCATTCATTCATTATGAACAGTGTTCCCATCAAAACCTCGTCTATTCATTCATTATGAACAATATGACCGTCAGAACCTCGTCGACTAATTCATTATGAACAATATTACTGTGAGAACCTCGTCTACTTATTCATTATGAACAATATTACCGTCAGAACCTCGTCTATTCATTCATTATGAACAATATTAGTCAGAACCTCGTCTACTCATTAATTATGAACAATATCACCGTCAGAACCTCCTCTACTCATTCATTATGAACAATATTACCATCGGAACCTCGTCTACTCATTCAATATGAACAATATTACCATCAGAACCTCCTCGACTCATTCATTATGGACAATATCACTGTCAGAACCTCGTCTATTTATTAATCATGAACAATATCACCCTCAGAACCTCGTCTACTCATTCATTATGGACAATATGACCGTCAGAACCTCGTCTACTCTGATTAATGAAGAATATTACTGTTAGAATATCGTAAACACATTCATTATGAAAAATATGACAGTCAGAACCTCATCCATTCATTCATTCATTATGAACAATATCACCCTCAGAACCTCGTCGCCTCATTCATTTTAAACAATATGACCGTCAGAACTTCGTCTCCTCATTCATTATGAACAATATTACCGTCAGAACCTCGTCTATTTATTCATTATGAACATTATCACCCTCAGAACCTCGCCTATTCATTCATTATGAACAATATCACTGTCAGAACCTCATCTACTCATTCATTATGAACAATATTACCGTCAGAACCTCGTCTATTCATTCATTATGAACAATATTACCATCAGAACCTCCTCTATTCATTCATTATGAACAATATTACTGTCAGAACCTCGTCTATTTATTCATTATGAAAAATATCACTGTCAGAACCTTGTCTACTCATTCATTATGAACAATATTACTGTTAGAACCTCGTCTATTCATTCATTATGAACAATATCACTGTCAGAACCTCATCCACTCATTCATTATGAACAATATTACTGTCAGAACCTCGTCTATTCATTCATTATGAACAATATCACTGTCAGAACCTCATCCATTATGAACAATATTACCGTCAGAACCTCATCTATTCATTCATTATGAACAATATTACCATCAGAACCTCCTCTACTCATTCATTATGAACAATATCACTGTCAGAACCTCATCTACTCATTCATTATGAACAATATTACCATCAGAACCTCCTCTACTCATTCATTATGAACAATATCACTGTCAGAACCTCATCTCCTCATTCATTATTTACAATATTACTGTCAGAACCTCGTCTATTCATTCATTATGAACAATATTACCATCAGAACCTCCTCTATTCATTCATTATGAACAATATCACTGTTAAAACCTCGTCTACTCATTCATTATGAACAATATGACCGTCAGAACCTCGTCTACTCATTCATTATGAACAATATTAGTCAGAACCTCGTCTATTCATTCATTATGAACAATATTACCATCAGAACCTTGTCTATTTATTCATTATGAACAATATCACCCTCAGAACCTCGTCTAATCATTCATTATGAACAATATTACTGTTAGAACCTCGTCTACTCTTTCATTATGAACAATATTACTGTCAGAACCTCATCTATTGATTCATTATGAACAATATTACTGTTAGAACCTCGTCTATTCATTCATTATTAACAATATTACCATCAGAACCTCCTCTACTCATTCATTATTAACAATATTACTGTCAGAACCTCGTCTATTCATTCATTATGAACAATATTACCATCAGAACCTCCTCTACTCATTCATTATGAACAATATCACTGTCAGAACCTCGTCTCCTCATTCATTATGAACAATATTACCATCAGAACCTCATCTATTCATTCATTATGAACAATATTACCATCAGAACCTCCTCTACTCATTATGAACAATATCACTGTCAGAACCTCATCTACTCATTCATTATGAACAATATTACCATCAGAACCTCCTCTACTCATTCATTATGAACAATATCACTGTCAGAACCTCATCTCCTCATTCATTATTTACAATATTACTGTCAGAACCTCGTCTATTCATTCATTATGAACAATATTACCATCAGAACCTCCTCTATTCATTCATTATGAACAATATCACTGTTAAAACCTCGACTACTCATTCATTATGAACAATATGACCGTCAGAACCTCGTCTACTCATTCATTATGAACAATATTAGTCAGAACCTCGTCTATTCATTCATTATGAACAATATTACCATCAGAACCTCGTCTATTTATTCATTATGAACAATATCACCCTCAGAACCTCGTCTAATCATTCATTATGAACAATATTACTGTTAGAACCTCGTCTACTCTTTCATTATGAACAATATTACTGTCAGAACCTCATCTATTGATTCATTATGAACAATATTACTGTTAGAACCTCGTCTATTCATTCATTATTAACAATATTACCATCAGAACCTCCTCTACTCATTCATTATGAACAATATCACTGTCAGACCTCATCTACTCGTTCATTATGAACAATATTACCATCAGAACCTCATCTATTCATTCATTATGAACAATATTACCATCAGAACCTCCTCTACTCATTCATTATGAACAATATCACTGTCAGAACCTCATCTAGTCATTCATTATGAACAATATTACCATCAGAACCTCATCTACTTTTTCATTATGAACAATATTAATGTTAGAACCTTGTCTACTCATTCATTATGAACAAAATTTCCATCAGAACCTCATCTATTCATTCATTATGAACAATATTACTGTCAGAACCTCATCTACTCATTCATTATGAACAATCTGACCATCATAACCTCCTCCACTCATTCATTATGAACAATATTACTGTCAGAACCTCGTCTACTCATTCATTATGAACAATATTACCATCAGAACCTCATCTATTGATTCATTATGAACAATATTACCATCAGAACCTCATCTATTCATTCATTATGAACAATATTACTGTTAGAACCTTGTCTACTCATTCATTATGAACAATATTAGTTAGAACCTCGTCTATTCATTCATTATGAACAATATTACTGTCAGAACCTCGTCTACTCATTCATTATGAACAATATTACTGTCAGAACCTCATCCATTCATTCATTATGAACAGTGTTCCCATAAAAACCTCGTCTACTCATTCATTATGAACAGTGTTCCCATCAAAACCTCGTCTATTCATTCATTATGAGCAATATTACCATCACAACCTCATCTACTCATTCATTATGAACAATATTACCATCAGAACCTCGTCTACTCATTCATTATGAACAATATGACCGTCAGAACCTCGTCTACTCATTCATTATGAACAATATTAGTCAGAACCTCGTCTATTCATTCATTATGAACAATATTACCATCAGAACCTTGTCTATTTATTCATTATGAACAATATCACCCTCAGAACCTCGTCTAATCATTCATTATGAACAATATTACTGTTAGAACCTCGTCTACTCTTTCATTATGAACAATATTACTGTCAGAACCTCATCTATTGATTCATTATGAACAATATTACTGTTAGAACCTCGTCTATTCATTCATTATTAACAATATTACCATCAGAACCTCCTCTACTCATTCATTATGAACAATATCACTGTCAGAACCTCGTCTCCTCATTCATTATGAACAATATTACCATCAGAACCTCATCTATTCATTCATTATGAACAATATTACCATCAGAACCTCCTCTACTCATTCATTATGAACAATATCACTGTCAGAACCTCATCTACTCATTCATTATGAACAATATTACCATCAGAACCTCCTCTACTCATTCATTATGAACAATATCACTGTCAGAACCTCATCTCCTCATTCATTATGAACAATATTACTGTTAGAACCTCGTCTACTCTTTCATTATGAACAATATTACTGTCAGAACCTCATCTATTGATTCATTATGAACAATATTACTGTTAGAACCTCGTCTATTCATTCATTATTAACAATATTACCATCAGAACCTCCTCTACTCATTCATTATGAACAATATCACTGTCAGACCTCATCTACTCGTTCATTATGAACAATATTACCATCAGAACCTCATCTATTCATTCATTATGAACAATATTACCATCAGAACCTCCTCTACTCATTCATTATGAACAATATCACTGTCAGAACCTCATCTAGTCATTCATTATGAACAATATTACCATCAGAACCTCATCTACTTTTTCATTATGAACAATATTAATGTTAGAACCTTGTCTACTCATTCATTATGAACAAAATTTCCATCAGAACCTCATCTATTCATTCATTATGAACAATATTACTGTCAGAACCTCATCTACTCATTCATTATGAACAATCTGACCATCATAACCTCCTCCACTCATTCATTATGAACAATATTACTGTCAGAACCTCGTCTACTCATTCATTATGAACAATATTACCATCAGAACCTCATCTATTGATTCATTATGAACAATATTACCATCAGAACCTCATCTATTCATTCATTATGAACAATATTACTGTTAGAACCTTGTCTACTCATTCATTATGAACAATATTAGTTAGAACCTCGTCTATTCATTCATTATGAACAATATTACTGTCAGAACCTCGTCTACTCATTCATTATGAACAATATTACTGTCAGAACCTCATCCATTCATTATGAACAGTGTTCCCATCAAAACCTCGTCTATTCATTAATTATGAAAAATATTACTGTTAGAACCTCGTCTCCTCATTCATTATGAACAATAGTACCGTGAGAACCTCGTCTATTCATTCATTATGAACAATATCACTGTTAGAACCTCGTCTGCTCATTCATTATGAACAATATTATTGTTAGAACCTCGTCTACTCATTCATTATGAACAATATTATTGTTAGAACCTCGTCTGCTCATTCATTATGAACAATATCACTGTTAGAACCTCGTCCATTTATTATGAACAATATCACTGTCAGAACCTCGTCTATTCATTCATTATGAAGAGTGTTCCCATCACAACCTCGTCTATTCATTCATTATCAACAATATTACCATGACAACCTCGTCTACTCATTCATTATGAACAATATTACCGGCAGAACCTTGTCTACTCATTCATTATAAACACTATTACTGTCAGAACCTCGTCTACTCATTCATTATGATCAATATCACTGTCAGAACCTTGTCTACTCATTCATTATGAACACTATTACTGTTAGAACCTCGTCTATTAATTCATTATAAAGAGTGTTCCCATCAAAACCTCGTCTATTCATTCATTCTGAATAATATTACCATGACAACCTCATCTACTCATTCATTATGAACAATATTACCGGCAGAACCTCGTTGACTCATTCATTATGAACAGTGTTGCCATCACAAACTCGTCTACTCATTATTATGAGCAGTGTTCCCATCAAAACCTCATCCACTCATTCATTATGAACAGTGTTCCCATCAAAACATCATCTACTCATTCATTATGAACAGTGTTCCCATCAAAACCTCGTCTACTCATTCATTATGAGCAATATTACCGTCACAACCTCGTCTTCTCATTCATTATGAACAATATTACCATCACAACCTCATCTTCTCATTCATTATGAACAGTGTTCCCATAAAAACCTCGTCTACTCATTCATTATGAACAGTGTTCCCATCAAAACCTCGTCTATTCATTCATTATGAGCAATATTACCATCACAACATCATCTACTTATTCATTATGAACAATATTACCGGCAGAACCTCGTTGACTCATTCATTATGAACAGTGTTGCCATCACAAACTCGTCTACTGATTATTATGAACAGTGTTCCCATCACAACCTCATCCACTCATTCATTATGAACAGTGTTCCCATCAAAACCTCGTCTACTCATTCATTATGAGCAATATTACCGTCACAACCTCGTCTTCTCATTCATTATGAACAATATTACCATCACAACCTCATCTTCTCATTCATTATGAACAGTGTTCCCATAAAAACCTCGTCTACTCATTCATTATGAACAGTGTTCCCATCAAAACCTCGTCTATTCATTCATTATGAGCAATATTACCATCACAACCTCATCTACTCATTCATTATGAACAATATTACCATCAGAACCTCGTCTACTCATTCATTATGAACAATATTACCGACAGAACCTCGTCTACTCATTCATTATGAACAGTGTTGCCATCACAAACTCGTCTACTCATTATTATGAACAGTGTTCCCATCAAAACCTCATCCACTCATTCATTATGAACAGTGTTCCCATCAAAACATCATCTACTCATTCATTATGAACAGTGTTCCCATCAAAACCTCGTCTACTCATGCATTATGAGCAATATTACCGTCACAACCTCGTCTGCTCATTCATTATGAGCAATATTACCGTCACAACCTCGTCTTCTCATTCATTATGAACAATATTACCATCACAACCTCATCTTCTCATTCATTATGAACAGTGTTCCCATAAAAACCTCGTCTACTCATTCATTATGAACAGTGTTCCCATCAAAACCTCGTCTATTCATTCATTATGAGCAATATTACCATCACAACATCATCTACTTATTCATTATGAACAATATTACCGGCAGAACCTCGTTGACTCATTCATTATGAAGTGTTGCCATCACAAACTCGTCTACTGATTATTATGAACAGTGTTCCCATCACAACCTCATCCACTCATTCATTATGAACAGTGTTCCCATCAAAACCTCGTCTACTCATTCATTATGAGCAATATTACCGTCACAACCTCGTCTTCTCATTCATTATGAACAATATTACCATCATAACCTCATCTTCTCATTCATTATGAACAGTGTTCCCATAAAAACCTCGTCTACTCATTCATTATGAACAGTGTTCCCATCAAAACCTCGTCTATTCATTCATTATGAGCAATATTACCATCACAACCTCATCTACTCATTCATTATGAACAATATTACCATCAGAACCTCGTCTACTCATTCATTATGAACAATATTACCGACAGAACCTCGTCTACTCATTCATTATGAACAGTGTTCCCATCACAAACTCGTCTACTCATTATTATGAACAGTGTTCCCATCAAAACATCATCTACTCATTCATTATGAACAGTGTTCCCATCAAAACCTCGTCTGCTCATTCATTATGAGCAATATTACCGTCACAACCTCGTCTTCTCATTCATTATGAACAATATTACCATCATAACCTCATCTTCTCATTCATTATGAACAGTGTTCCCATAAAAACCTCGTCTACTCATTCATTATGAACAGTGTTCCCATAAAAACCTCGTCTACTCATTCATTATGAGCAATATTACCATCACAACCTCATCTACTTATTCACTATGAACAATTTTATGATCGAGGAAGAGCTTATTTAAATTTAAAGTTATATTTTGATCACAAATTGGCACATGAATAGGAGGACAAGTCTTTCGTTTTTACAGTACTTCTCTCTGAATTCATCCCGAACGTACATGTGCAGAGAAGAGAAAGAAAATATTTTTACTCTGTCTGCCTGGTCGTAAAACAAAATTGAAAATCATTCCAAACAGGAAACTTACTGTAATTAAGGACGTCATAATGGACACAAACAACAGGCACGAATAACTAATGTATCCTGTTCGATAGGGTGGTGTTATAGACACTGGGAAAATGGTGGTAAAACCTGGAATTTTGTATTTATACACCTTTAAACTTCTTTTAAACCTATATTTAAATTTGAATTATATACTTGAAGACTGTATGATACAAATTGCCTTCATAATACTTCCAAGAACCATGCTACATATCGATATTTCGCATTAGTGTTTCAGGGTAAATAAGAGGTCGCCATCATGGCTAATGAATAGACCATCATCTCCATCATCACCATAAAGACTTTTGAGCAATCTGATTTAATTTAAAAGTAAACACCATGACCCTGACCTGACCAGGGAAGAACTTTCAAAGCTGAATCTACGGGCATCGCAGACAGGTCCGCTGGTCTCTGTCTTCTACCGCCTCCTTTATGGTCTTGCAGGGCACACATGATCTACCATCAACTTCCTTCTGTTGAAACTACCTAAATCCAAGATCGCTGCTCACCTCCACTCATTCGTTCCTCTTTTTCTCCAACCTGTGGAATCAACTTTCACATTCTCATCAATCTCATTCTTCCCTCCAGGTCTTCAAGACCAGCATCTCAGATCCTCCCCAATCCCAAACCATAATCTTTTCTACCTTCACGTGCGTCTCTACTGTTCCTTTTGCATGCCGTTACATCCTGATCTATTCAGTGTACTGGCTTTTCCACGAGCCTCGACTATGTATCCAAAATAAAAAGGGTCCTTTATAGTATACATTCATCATACTGCTAGTCTTTCAATATTTGCCCCCCTATTCGACTATGTTTGTATTTTTAAAGGTTCCTGAGGTGTTCTACATGAAATGAAAAGAAATATGGGGAAAATGAACATTTTAAAAAAGAAATTACACCGTTTTGTGTGTTTGAAGCTAAACGCAGCACCATGGGCATGACGTGACCTCACGTGACCTCACGTGATCACGTGCTCTCTCTCCCTCTCACTCTCTTCTCATCCTTCTCTACCGTGACCGCCTCTATCACGCCAGACCATAAATATTCAAAACGGCTATTAAAAATGCATTTTTGTCTAAAAACGCCAATATTCATCCAATTTTTTGAAACCAAGTCTTAAACCATCTCAGAAACTATGAAAAAATGAAATCAGATGTCGAAGTAGAATGAGGATGAAGCCGTAAGGGAGTCTGAATTGACCTTACATTACAGGCCTTAAGTTTTTTAAATTTATTTTTTGTATACATAGTCAAGGCTCATGGAAGATCGCTAGAACAATAATACAAAATATCTTAACCCCATCAAAAGATTTTGTGTTAATGGTAATTGAATTAGTGACATTTTAAAGTCTGATATTTAAATATGATAAATGTACGTTGCATCCTTTTTGAATGAACTGATTTTTTTTCTTTTAAAACTTGTTCTAACCACAAAAACAGCTTAAGATGAGCAGTACATCGTAGTAACATGATTAAAAAAATAAAATGCAATGGAGCTTGGTTTCATGGATCCTGATCACGAAGTTTGGCTCTGTAGAAAGTGGATCGGATGGGATGCCACCGATCCGTTATCGTCCAACAAAACTGCAAGCGACGAAGCACTGCGGATTAACCAATGAAAATCGACTGTGTCAACGTCATCACATCGTTGTATTTCAAAAAGACATTTCAATTTTTTAAAATCTTGCTCTATAAGTGTGTATGGTGCATCCAGGGAAAAAAAAAAATCAAAAAATGAAGACAGCAGACATCAATTATTGCAGCTTTAAAAAACCCAACAAACGCAAAAACCCAAGAAGAACCAACCTTGTAGGTTGTAACGGTCAGAAACTAGAATGGCACTCCATAGAGAACATACCTCCACCAGGATGAACACTTTACCTTTTGTATCCCACTGATAGACCGTATCTGGATCCGGACCCCAACCAAAATCTAATCGGCTTGTCCTTGTCACTTAACTAACTCATGCACCGAGTTTTGTCATAACTCGTCCACAACTTTTTGAGATTATCATGCTATACAGTATATCGTTTTGGACCAATCGCTCAGTGGTGAAGAATCACTTTAAAAAAATTTTTTATCGTATCCGGATTCGGATTCTTCATTAAAATCGAATCATTTCGTCCTTGTCACACACCCAACCTATCCAGCAAATTTCGTCCGAATCAGTCTACAACTTTTTCAGATATTCTGTTCACAGATAGACAGACAAACGAACACACAAACAAGCAGTCATAGACTGGTACTTACGAAATCGTCAACTTGACCTCTGACCTTGTCTAATAAAAGCTGTCTCTAGAGAAGGTAGCGACGCAAACCAGAAGTCTCTACGATGATTCTGTACCAAACCATCAATAATCGAATGTTTGACCTCACTGTGACCTTGACCTTTGACCGATTTTGACCAAAATCTAATCAGCGCTAGCCATCACCCTCCTGAATCACGTGGTGTAATTTGACATTGGTAGCTTCTTCCGTTCTCGAGTTATCGTGCCAACAAACAAACACACAAACACACACACACAGAGGACGGAAGTCATCAATATACTTACGAAATCTAAACAAGAAAGACGTCGTGCAGAGCACGGGACTTGCGAAATCCCGAAAACAAATTTCTCCTTACAGATATTGTTGGTGGTTGAATTAATTGAACAAATATGAAAATCCTTTTCAAATTTCAAGTAAATCGGATGAAAATTGACGATTTTAGAAATTCGGCCGATGTCGACCTTTGGGCCAATGTTGACCTCAAAAATAATTGGTAGTTGAATTCAATTTTATTTTGTTTTTTTTGTATACATTGTCGAAGCTCGAATGGGAGCGAACACACAATGCACAGCAAGGGGGGCATGAGACAAGAGGGGCGGGCGAGGAAAGGACAAAACAGTGGGGAACAGAGACATGAGGAGATCTGTAGAAGGGAGAGGGATGGGGTGGGGAACAGGGGGGTATACAAGATGGACATTACAGGGACTTTCAGGAAGGAAAGCAGGGAATTTGAAGGAGGTGGGGTTGGGGTGGATTAACGGGGGTAAAAAAGATCGAGGTTTTGGATGGGGGATGATAAGAGGTGGTGGTGAACAGCTGTTTTGAAGGCCTGGAGGGAAGAGTGGGATTGAAGAGAGCGAGGGAGTTTATTCCGAAGGCGGGGAAAAAAGAGGAATGAAAGAGTGAAGGTGAGCAGTGATTCGTGATTTTGGTAGTTTTACCAGAAGGGAGGTGTTGGCGGACCTTGAGCGTCCTGCGGAAATATGGGGGGGGAGGGGGGTGAGACATAGTCAGCCTCAGTGAAATGCCAGACTCAACGGCGGTGAGGTGGTTCTCTAATAACAGCCAGATGGATGTTTACTTTGACGAGCACGTGGTCAGAAGAACCAATTGGAGTAGAGGAAGAACAACAGATATTTTCAGGGAAATTTGTCAAAATCAGATCCAGAAGAGATAACGTACCATTGGTTGAGATCCGGGTTAGGAAATTGAACGATTGAGTCAGTCCCAAAGAGTGACAGAAGTCTTTTTCTGAAGTGCCATGACAGGTGAGGGAGGTACCCACACACAGCCAACTGGCACGATGACAATTGAAGTCACCACATAGGACGAAGAGAGATTTCGGATGAGAGGCTAGAAGTTGGTCCATGTTTTCGGATGGTGAGGTGTAAATGGAGTAAATGACCAAATTTGTAAATCCTCTTGAAATTTAAAGTCAAACGGATGAAAATTGACAATTTTACAAATCCGGCCTATGTTGACGTTTTAGCCTAAGCTGCCTTCAAAAATAATGGGTGGTTGATTTTAGTATGCCTGGTGTTGGCTTAATCTTAATGGTTAAGGTGGTGGACTTGGGATCCTTGGATCCTGAATTCAAATCCCACTCGGCTGTTGAATTAAAACCAGGTGGGGTTGACTCTGCCCGTCATCCTTCCGAGATCGGAAAAATGAGTGCCAGCCTGCTGGTATCCTGTGTCGGAGTGGCGAGTCGTCCAGGATTGTAACCAATAGCCAGAGACTGCTTAGGCAGCACCAACGCTCTGCACAGAGTATGATCTAAAAAAGAGAGAAGAGAGATGCGCAAATCTTCTTCAAATTTCAAGTCAATCGGATGAAAATTGAGGATTTTAGAAAAATGTACCCAAGTTGTTGTTGACCTCAAAATCAATAGGCTTCTTGCTTATGACCAACTCTACCATGTGGTGAAGTTTTGTGAAGAACGGTTTAAAATTGTGACCTGCAGGCAATTAACGTACAGAAAAACAGACAGAATAACACACACGACCAACCAATATACTTGAAAAAAATTCCATTTTCGCAAGTAACAAATATAGACATTAAAAACAATCTCCATCCACCTTAGGTGGTGGAAGTAACTCGAACAGCACTCGGTCGAGCGCATACCTCCACCAGGCTGAACAGTTTTAAATGTTGTATCCCAATGATAGGCCAGATCTGGATCCGGACCTGAATCAAAAATTTAATCGGCTTGTTCTTGTCAAATACCCAACTCATCCACCTAGTTTAGTCATAATCCGTCCATAACTTTTTGAAAATACCATGCGACATATCGTTTAGGCCCATTTGGGAAAGTTGTGATTCCTAAAACATTTTTTAGACATTGTTTCAGTATACAAGTAACTTGTTGATTATCTTAACTGTTTAAATTGTGCATCACAGATGTCGTGATCAGGCTTGCCATCATCTCTGTCAATAGCATCCTGTCCAGGAGATTCCAGGACAATGGTTCATTGCGCCCTGGTGACTCCAAGTTCAGTGGTTCATTGTGCCCTGGTGACTCCAGGTTCAGTGGTTTATTGCGTCGTGGTGACTCCAGCTTCAGTGGTTCATTGCGCCCTGGTGACTCCAGCTTCAGTGGTTCATTGCGCCCTGGTGATCCAGGTTCAGTGGTTCATTGTGCCCTGGTGACTCCAGCTTCAGTGGTTCATTGTGCCCTGGTGACTCCAGCTTCAGTGGTTCATTGCGCCCTGGTGACTCCAGGTTCAGTGGTTCATTGTGCCCTGGTGACTCCAGGTTCAGTGGTTCATTGCGCCCTGGTGACTCCAGCTTCAGTGGTTCATTGCGCCCTGGTGATCCAGGTTCAGTGGTTCATTGTGCCCTGGTGACTCCAGCTTCAGTGGTTCATTGCGCCCTGGTGACTCCAGCTTCAGTGGTTCATTGCGCCCTGGTGACTCCAGCTTCAGTGGTTCATTGCGCCCTGGTGACTCCAGGTTCAGTGGTTCATTGCGCCCTGGTGACTCCAGGTTCAGTGGTTCATTGTGCCCTGGTGACTCCAGCTTCAGTGGTTCATTGCGCCCTGGTGACTCCAGCTTCAGTGGTTCATTGCGCCCTGGTGACTCCAGCTTCAGTGGTTCATTGCGCCCTGGTGACTCCAGGTTCAGTGGTTCATTGTGCCCTGGTGACTCCAGGTTCAGTGGTTCATTGCGCCCTGGTGACTCCAGGTTCAGTGGTTCATTGTGCCCTGGTGACTCCAGGTTATACGTCACAAGAACACCCCTCATAAGAAAGCACATCATGGAGGTTGGAAAGGTTCGTTTCAACTTCGCCTGTTCTGTCCCAACACTTTTGGCAATATGCAGTGTGCGTACAGCATAATTAATATAGCAAAGGTTCTTGTTGAACGCACAATTCCTCTGAAGCAGACACCCCCACCACGGACGGAGCACACACGGAAGCCTCACGGGCGAACACGTGTCGAGCCCTAACTGCCTCTAGGTAATTGCGGGGTCGGCTAGATTGGGAAACGTCCCCTGCCGTCTGACAGGCCGGGAGGTGAGCCCCCCACCATGATTATTCGACGTGACGTGAGGGTAATGATAGCGCGCGGTGCAGGGAAGCATCGCACGTGGTGTGAACGTGAGGAAGGAGCGCGTGGCACGCAAACCGCGCACGCGTGAAATGCACGCCACCCTCATCGTTCTGCGTTCTATGTCGTTATTCAATACAATTTCATGGGAACGGTTCCAGAGATAACTGTATCGGAAACCTGGAAGTCGGTTTTAATCGCAATGAAAGACTGACTGCCTGAAAGCTTTGTTTCCTAAACCGAAACCGTGCCTTGACGTAAACCCCACGCCATTTAATGCGATGTCACACTGGTCCAGGTTAACGAGACGTGATGAGGAATGTCATTCAAATTCATTCTCAACATGCTTCACCGACTGTGATCATTATGGAAGTGCAGGTGACACGATTCAAACCAACTCGGTGCATTCGACAGGTCAGTTGGTCCTTTGTCCCGAAAGTCGTCAGCGATATCCCATGTCTCGTGTCACGTCCATATAATACCAAGTTCAAATCCGACAATGAATTAACAAACGACGACATGTAATCTCAACTTCAAGCAGTTCCACCACTTTTGGGCCGAGCAGCATGCTGGCGTTCAAGTTATCAGGAGCAGTGACGTCAAGTCGTGTGTGACATCATTTCAGAGCTCGCTCGAAATGATAAACAAATTACGCGATTATGTCGGATTACTTCTGACCTGTTTCATTTACGTTTAAAGTTAGCACATCAGGTCGTACCAAGAGGCTGCTGCTGGTCGACGAACCATGTGCACCTGGCACCACTGGTCACGTGCACTTCGGTTATCCGCCGCTTGGAGCAATTCGAGAAGTCCCAGCATCAATGTGTTCGACTCGACCTGTTTGGCATTCCCATTCAAGCAGGCAACAGGTGACGGGTGAAGGGGATCACAGGTTCAACTCCCGTATGTACTTTGCGTTAATTTCTCCTTTGTATCCAAACGTCCTTGGAAATAATGCCAAAGAACACTGATGGACCGCTGTCCTCGTCACACCTGTGGACAAGCCCCTATACGAGTCAAATTAGATTCCCGAAGCAAAGGATAGGTGTCATTTATGGGAGTAACAGTCGATTTGCCAGTTGCATCCTCTTCTGGATCTCCAACTTGGAAGGGCAATAAGTGACCGACTGCACGAACAGGAAGGAATTAGTCTTACATGGTGATAAACGTTCCGAGAGATGGAGAACAAAAAGGGAGCCACATTTTTGGTTAATAGCTTGTGTGACGACACGTCAGGTCATCATTTTATGTGCAATATGTAGTGTACGGGTTTGCATCATTGCTGGGGGCACGGCCCCTGATGACATCATTGCCGTAGTGGTCCATGAAGGTTCGCTGCACTGCCAGTGGGATGCTCCTGTATGATTAGCCATGCCACTGGTGCAATGCCGCTGCCGGTGAGAGCAGGAATTTGGAACTTGTTCAGGTGCCGGTGATAGCTCGCCTACTCTTTGTTAAGGACACCGTGGGATCTTTAACATCCAGCAACTAATGGCAGCAGATGGGACGCCAGTTTAACGGCCATCTGAGCGACAGCACACATATTGATGAATTACACTGCCTGTGAAACACGGGAATTATGGTTAATGCAGTTCCTATAGAAAGTGTACACCCCCTTTCAAAATGTTCACCTTTTGTTGCCTTATCACCTGGAATTAAATTACATTAAATCTGATTTTTTTTTTCCACCTTCATTTCCACGTCGTAACCCACAACTTCCAAGTGAAAAAACAAATTCTATAAATTTCAGAAAATTTATTAAAAATACAAAACTAGAATATCTTGGTTGGATAAGTGTCCTCCCCCTTGAGTTAATACTTGGTAGACACACCTTTGACTGATTACAGCTGTGAGTGTGTTAGGATAGGTCTCTACCAACCTTACACACCTTGATTGGGCAATATTTACCCATTCTCCTGAACAAACCTGTTCAAGCTCAGTCAAGTTGCATGTGGAACGTTGATGGACAGCAATCTTCAAGTCATGCCACAGATTTTCTATTGGATTTCGGTCGGGGCTCTGACTGAGCCACTCGGGGATATTTATCTTTTTGTTCCTTATCCACTCCAGTGTAGCTTTGGCTGTGTGTTTCGGGTCGTTGTCATGCTGAAAGGTGAACTTCCGTCCCAATTTCAGATTTCTTGCAGCGGGCAGCAGGTTTTCCTCTGGGATTTTTCTGTATTTTGCTCCATCCATTGTCCCTTCTATCCTGACAAGTGCCCCAGTCCCTGCTGATGAGAAACATCCCAATAACATGATACTGCCGCCACCATGCTCCACAGTAGTGATGGTGTTCTTTGGGTGATGCGCTGTGTTGGGTTTGCGCCAAACATAACGTTTTGCATTTAGGTCAAAAAGTTCCATCTTGGTTTCATCAGACCACAAAACTTTTTTCCACGCGACTTCAGAATCTCCGGAGTGGTTTTTGCATACCTCAAGGTAGGCTTTTTTCAGTAATGGCTTTCTTCTTGTCACCCTACCACACAGGCCAGACTTGTGGAGGTCTTGGGATATTGTTGTCACACGCACACAGTGACAAGTCTTTGCCATAAAGGCATGGAGCTCTTTCAAAGTTGCCATTGGTCTCTTGGTGTCCTCTCTGATCAGTCTCTTCCTTGCTTGGTCATCCAGTTTGGAGGGACAGCCTGATCGAGGCAGGATCTTGGTCGTCTTGGTAGTACATGTCTTCCACTTCTTAATGATTGTCTTGTCTGTGCTCCAAGGGATATTCAAGGCCTTTGAAATATTTTTATACCCATCGCCTGAACTTTATCCAGGAGGTCTTTTGAAAGCACCTTGGTGCTCATGGTTGTATGAGTGTTTGCTGTGAAATGCACGAGCCAGCCTAGGAAACCTGCAGGAACAGCTAATTTAATTCTGAAATCATCAGAATCATTGCAATTTAACACAGGTGGAGACCAATTAACTTGGTGTGTGCTTTTGAAGGTGATCGGTTACACCTGAGCTAATTTACAATTGCTATAAGGAGGGTGGACACTTATCCAACCAAGATATTCTAGTTTTGTATTTTTAAATAATTTTCTGAAATTTGTCAAAGTTCATTTTCATTTGGAAGTTGTGGGTTATGATGTGTAAATGAAGGTGGAAAATGTCTGATTTCATGCAATTTCATTTCAGATTATATGGCAACAAAAGGTAAAAATTTTGAAAGGGGGTGTACAATTTATATATACACTGTTGCTGGGTCATGATTCAAACCCAAGTTAGAATGCATTCTTCTGAGCTATCCTGCCAGGCAGTAGTTGTAGTTATAGTCTGACGAAGAGTCAAACTTTCAAGTAGGACCGAAACCAGATGATTCAGAGCGATCAAGGTAAATACTTTATTTATTTTAACTTAACCTCATCCCACTGAGTTAGCTCGAGAGGACACATGGTGCCAGTTGTTAAGAAAAGCCAAAGACAGTACGTATTACATTCCAGGAACACGACACAAGTTCACCGAAACACCTACAGATTGAAAAAAAAAAAAAAAGTTATTTAAAAACTTCCAGCTTACAATGTCATCTGATGGCCTTTAGAGCACAAACATTAACGGCCGAGATAAAAAAAACCAAAAAAAAAACCTGGATTGCAGGAACATTCTGGAAAAAAGAAAAATGCTGGCTTTCCCCTCGCCGAATAAAATTAATAATTCCACTTCAACATCGTCCCGAAACAGACTCAAAAACTAACAAGTGGTTCAAATCAAAGTGCAATTGGGTAATGGAGTGAAGAGCACCCTGGAATGGCATGTTTCTTCAATAAGTCTTCTGCCGTACACTCAAACGATGGTGCACACCGCACGCCCCACCGTCGTGTCTCTGACTTCGACCAAACACGGCAACGTAGTGGTTTAAACAAAATCAAATATGCAGGAATACATTCCAAATGTCTTCATTGGATGAAAAAAAAAATCCGCCTTCCGTCTGGATCGATGATGTGCAAGCACTGGTTCGAAGGGGAGGTTAAACGTTCCTTTCCGATGCTACGTAACTACGGTAAATAACAAGTACGGATGTGCGACTACGTATATGTCTACGGGTTCCTTGGGTACGTCAACCGAGTGCAAACGATGATGGACTTTCCCCGCAGAGGTTTCGGCTTAGAATCCTGCTGAAGGTATAAACATGAAAAAGCGCGTGGAGTATAAAGCCGCATTGGCACCGCAAAGCATTCCATTGTGAACTGTTAGTAACCATTCTTGAGGCGTTCCAAGCTGTGAGCACGGCTGACCATTTATGCTTCGTCACGGGTTGCAGGTCTTCTTCGGCTTGCGCATGGCAGCTTGGCTGGTGTTTACTCAGCGGCCAACGGGGCTCGAACTCAGGAATCGAAGATCCCAAGCCACCCACCCTAACCACTAAGCCAACCTCAGGCATTACGGGCTGCAGGCGACACCTCTTGCAAGTCATAGTTGCTGGAACAGCTCGGGCGCAAGGTTAAGCGATTGTATTATATTCCGGCATTGCATCACCTAACGACGTACGACCTTGGGTACCAGCTGCGCTCACATGTGACCGAACACCTTTTCATTCCTTCAATTTGACGCCAGTTCCGGCCACGTATTTTCTCCTGCCCAAAGCTCCTCACAACTCTTCGAACCTAAACCGACGTCAACATGACGACTTTGCCACGTCCACAATTACGTCTTCCTCGGTGTTTCTGGGGCTGGGGCTGCAATGACAGAGAGCTGGGGAACATGACCACATTATTGCACCAAATAATCGCTCCGTCCACCAGAGTGAAATGGGAAAGTGTCGCTCAGGAACACTCCACTGTCCTGATGGGTGAGATTTTTAGCCGTTGGGAAAATATGGCACTTAGGACGTTTCAACACTGGAGGTATGAGCTTCTGGAGCCTGAGATAGTCCAAAGAGAATCATGATGGCACGACCAGATCGAGAGTTAAAAACCCAGCCGGCTCAAGAACAGCCTCCAAGGGAGGGGGTAATTTACCCGTTTCCTCCTGCTCTAGTCTCTGTGATGCAATTCACTCATACATCCAGAACATTATTCCAAAATAACTTCAACAATACTTATGCTCTTACTTGGACTTTTTGATAACTTGCTCATCCCTACTCAAGGGTCTACAAAAGGTGAAAGAAAAAAAAAAAAACACCACGCGAACACTCAGGATGACAACGAGGATGGTCTCAAACCTTACAATGGAACTCTCACCAAGGCCAGCATGATTTTCCACCTTTGGAACATCTTATGGCATTCCAAGAGCGAGTCTCCAGTGGGAGGAAATGAATACAGGTCGGAGTCAAGTGTCGCCACTCACTGCGGCGTCCTGGAGTGAACCTTGACTTTAATTTCTGAACAAACCTCATGACGGTGAAAATGAGCCATTGAAGTAGCCCAACTGGTTTTCCCATGCCACAAGGACGGTGCAACATACAGTGGCTGCAATGGTACTCGAGACCCTGATGGCGGTTCCACGGTTGCGATTTGTTCATTTTTGCTCTGCACGCATTGAGGGGCGTGTTTCTATCCAGCAGACTGCAGCGCTTTCTTCATTTTGGAATAAAAAACTAAGCTAGTAAATCATTTGAAAAATAAGGTATGATTTTTAGCAACAATCATCATTATCATGCAGGAGACAACAAAAGGTACATGGTTAGTGCAGTGGCACACTAGTTAACAAGATGGCAGAACGAGCACGCCTTCGCTCTACACACGAGCGCTCCCTAGCAGCATCTCCATCGACTATTCAAATCAAAAGAAGCTCCGCGAACACCGTGCCGAATGGACCGACTGGGTGCGAACTGACAATCGACCGATTCCCTAAATAAACATCAACGATTAATTTCCAAGCTTATTCGGCACATGTGTCCATCGCTGCCGTCTTCAGGATCCTTTTGCTTCGACGACGACCACCGGCAACACGCCGGCCACAAACTGTGTGAAACAGACATTTCATGAGAAGGTAGCTCTTCAATTCAAGACGTGAGGCAACAAGGTGGAAATATAAAAGTTTAGCAAAAATGACATGACATCGTTGCATAAAAGGGTTCACCCTAAAGGTGCCAGGTGGAATAGCTCCGACGGCAGTGAGCTCACCATCAAGACATCTACGTCTTCGTTCAATCCACAAATGTGAGACACATTTAACCAAACACTGCCGCCCTGGTGCGGCGCGAGCGAGGACCACATCAGCAAGGCATCTCTCGGGTGGCAATATAAAGCTGTCTGCACCGTCATTACGTATTACGCCTCTGACTCGAAGAAGGCCATCTTGGTGGTGCAAAATCTTCATCGAATTTTGAATATGAGCAACAGACAACAACAACAACAACAACAACAACAACAACAAGTCTTTCCCAAAAGATAAACTGACAACTAAATAATGGGGTTCCAAACTCTACAACCACAGCAGCGAAATCCCACCTGCAGATTTGTCAGGGCACAAAACCTTATTTATCTGCACTCCCTCAGTTCATCCATCCTTCAATCCACTCCTGCAATCCTCCAGACCCAGTTCTCGCAAACCTGTAGCCTGCTGTTGTCTCTCTGTCAGTGCCACAGTTTCCAGACTGTAAAGGTAGGCTGGCACTACACATGACATCAAAACCTTCCCTTCCAATTTCCTTGAAATCTTTGCCATTAATCCTTCCACCCTCCTCCACACATTTGCACCTACAGGAAACATCATCCGCACCTCTGCCTTCGACTTATCATCCCCGGTCATTGTCCCCCCCCCCCCACAGCACCCCCTCAATACTCAAACCTATTTCACTGTCTTATCTCCTTCCCCTCCAACCTGGTATTCATTTATTTTCTCTGCTGCCTGACCCACATCATCTGTCTTCTCCAAACTCATCTTCATCCTATGCTTCCCAAATGCCTCCTTCCACTTCCCCAGTACTTCCTGCATCTTCCACCAACTCTCCACCACAATAGCCAGATCGTCTGCATACACCAACCTCCCCATACTACCCCTGAAGTTCACTTTCCTGTTTACCAGCTCCATCACCATGATGAACATGAGTGGGCTGAGAGCGCTTCCCTGCCTCAAACTGATGTTCACACTGAACTCCTCAAACATTCCAGGACCAACCAAAACTCTTCCCTTCTTTCCCTTGTACATCCCTTCCACTAACCTCACTTCTGCTTCTGGCACTCCCATCCATATCAGTGTCGCCATCACAATCTCTCGCGGGACAATGTCATAGGCCTTCTCCAGGTCCACAAATCCCAATGCCATTTCACCTTGCACCTCCAACCTCTTCTCCACCAGCTGACTCAGCAATAACATCCCATCCATCATTCCACTACCCTTTATAAACCCCCTGCTGCTCTTCTCTCATCTCCATCTCCACGCTTTTCCTCCCATCCAGAATCCTCTCCAGCACCTTCATTGCACGACTCAGCCTGGTGTTGGCAAGGTGGTTAGGATGGCTGGCTTGGGATCTTAGGGTCCTGAGTTTGAGCCCCGTTGGCCACTGAATTAGCACCAGGTGGGGTTGATTCAGCCTGTCATCCTTTTGAGGTTGGCAAAATGAGTACCAGTGTACTGGTATAGGGGCACAGCATCAGCGGCATAGTCACGCCCCAACAAAATGTTAGCTACCCGGCAGCCAAGCTGCCATACGCAAGAAGAAGATTACTTGACTTAGGACAGCAATGCCCCTGTACTTCCCCAGATCTTGAACATCACCCTTTCCCTTCTATAATCGGCACCATTAACACTGTCCTCCAATCCTCCAGAACTGAACCCTCTCTCTCTCATACATATATTCAACAGCCTTTTCATCAAACTGACTCCAACTACCATCTCTGTACATCACTATCCACACATTAATGACTGGTGCTTTTCCCTTCTTCATCCACTTCAACGTCGTCCACACCTCCTCCTCCTCCTCCTCCTCCTCCTCCTCCTCCTCCTCCTCCTCCTCCGTGACTCCACCAGCTCCACTTTCCCCTCTACATAACATGGCAGCTCCAGCTCGCCACCGCCTCCTCCCCGGTTCAACATGAAAATCCTTTCTACACCTTTAATACTGCCCCCTCTCTGTCTCGAACTTCTACCCCATCCTTAATCACTGCCCCCACCCCCCTTCCCTTACTATCCTCATCCCTGTCACGAGGCAGTTTATATATCATCTTCCCACCATCCTCTTCCAACTTGTTGTACACCTCCTCCATAACAATCATCCACAGCTCTCCTTGCTGCTTTCTTCTTTTTCCCAAAAGGTGCATCAACTCCACAACTCCACGTCATGCCTCCCTCTATCCTTGATCTTCTCTATCCTCTTCACCAACTGCTTTCCTCCCTTTCATCAAACCTCCTTTTCACCAACTGCCTTCACGTCTTCCTGTCTACAATACCTGGTTTCTATCCCAAGACAATGCACCCTTTCCTGATGTTTTTCCACACAAAACTTCTGCAATTCCCCTAAGCGCCTCTCCGTACTTCTTCCGCTCCTCTAAACCTTCCGCTTCTTCGACAAGTTGCTCGTACATGGCTCTCAACCTCACCTTGTATTCTCTGACGACGTTGTCCCGACACTTCAGGTCAGGTCAGGTCAGGTATGGGAGCATGTGCCAGAGCAGCGTGTCGCTGCGTCCACTTTCCGCCGGTACTCCAGGGGCCTCCATATGATCATCCCCCAGGCAAATGCCTGGCTCATCCCCATCTCCTTGAGATGATGATCAACCTGCTGCAACCACGAGGCACGTGGTCGGCCCAATGGCCTCCTCCACTCATGAGACTCCCTCGCTGAGAGAATCTGGTGAGCAGGATCAGCGTCAGGAAAACGAGCCACATGTCCATACAGCCGCAACTGACGCTCACGGACTATGCAGGTAACAAGTCTCATTTGAGTCTCTCTCAGCAACCGCTCGTTGGACACAATGTCCGACCAGCGATAGCCAAGGATTCTCCGAAGAGACCTGGTACCAAAGGAATTAAGTCTACATCTCAGATCACTGGTCAGAGTCCAAGTCTCACATCCATAGAGCAAGACTGGAAGCACCAAGGACCTGAAGACTCAGACTTTCAAGCTCCTGCACAGGTACCGGCAGCGCCACACCCCATGATCCAGTCAATCCATGAGTCCCCAGGCCCGACCCAGACGTCTATTGACCTCTGGCTCACAGTCAGCAGAGACATGAATATCACTGCCAAGGTAAGCGAATCTCTCCACGACCTCAACATCCTCACCACAAACAGGCACAGACAGGACAGCAGCATCCAAGATGTCATTGAAAGCCTGGATCCTAGTGTTGACCCAGGAAATCCATAATCCCAGCAGCTCAGACTCCTCATTCAGCACCTCGATGGCTCCCAAAAGGATGTCTGGAGTCTACGCAAAGATGACTGCATCATCTGCGAAATCAAGGTCAGAGATCTTGACATTCCCAAATGATGCACCACAGCTTGATCTCTCTGACATCCTCCCCAGCATCCAGTCCATACAAGTGCTGAAAAGTGTGGGGGCCAGTACACACCCCTGACAAACTCCAGTAACAACTGGAAATAAGTCAGGGATGGTACCACCACATCTCAGAGCACTCTCAGTACCAGAGTAGAGTTCAGACATCAGATCGATCAGTTTTAGTGGCACCCCACGAAGACAAAGAACCCTCCAGAGGGCATCCCGATTCACTGAATCAAACTCATAACAGAGATCAACATAAGCTGCAAGCAGCCGCTGCCGAAACTCTCATCTGCGTTCGGTGAGGACTGGAAGAGCAAGGATACGGTCAATCGTTGACCTCTTTGGTGTAAAGCCCGACTGCTCTGGAGTGTAAAAAGCCTGATCTTCCCTCACCTAATAATCTTCCGACCCCTGCTCTGAACCTCCCTCCTTTTCTCCACCCATACCACAAACACCGCAGGACCATGCTGGGTGGTAACATGCTCTCCCACCACTGCCTTACAATCGTTAACACTCCACAACTGGCACTCCTTACCACCACCAAATCTAATTTTGTTATACGACGTCCACTCCTCCCCAACCAAATTTACCAACACATTCCTCTTCACCCGGCTCCGCCACTCGCACATGCGCTATTCGTCCCCTGCAATGCAAAGCATCACCCCCAGCTCGACCATTCCTATCATCCTCTGCAGTGTGTTCCAGAATCACTGCTTCTCTGCTCCAGTCCTTCCTATTTGCGGCCCATATACCGACATAACACACCATTTGCCTCTACCACCAACCATGCAACAACTATCCGTCCTTCCCATCTTCCCACTCTGACCACTTGCTTGTTGATCTCTTCCGATACTCCTTCCATCGCCACCTGCATGCAGCGCCTTGTATCCTCCGACCAACCTCACCGTCTCCGTTCCATTGGATCTCCTGTACACACAGCCCTTCCAACCTCCTTCTCTGCATCATCTCCACCACCTCGACCCCTCTCGATCCCATTGATCCCACATTCAAACGACCTAGCCAGACCTCGTTTCTGAACCACTGCCCGCCTGACAGTGCTCGTACTATCTTGATTAATTTGGGACCAATTTCACTTAAAGGGGTTAACTTGGGTTTGGAAAGGAATTCCATGCCCGTCAACAAACATCATCTCCCGAGGATGTTTTGCACGAAATGATGAGAGTTTTGATGATGTCATGCCGTGCGTGACAGGTTCACCAAGGGCTTTGTGTGGTTACATCGGTTCGCATTTGTTCTTGCATTCAAAATGGACAACAAAGACTTTCCAATAATCATTGGTAGGGACACCAGAACAATGCGAGACCAAAAGCTTGCCGGAGACGTAGCATCTGCAATTTGGCTGAAAACAGATTTTATCTTTTTATCACTTTGGTGAGGATATCAGCCCAATCTGGACAGAGGCAGCCCTCTGTAGACAGGAACTAAAGTATTAGCCAATTGCCCTTCCCAATGACGAATGTTCATCATTTCTGAAAGGAAAATAAAAGAAACACATTTCATTCTCAAAACGAAACTTTCACGCCGAATTACCAAGTGTGATGGCCCGGTAGTATTGGCCTAGAGGTACGCACACTCGCCTTCGAGTTGTGTGGCCTGGGTTTGAATCTCGACAAAGCTATAAATTGTCATCCTGGCGTTTCGCAGGCAGAGCGAGGCGTCGATGTGTACGTACCGTCCTTCAGATGGGCATTAACCTTCACATCCCACCTTCCGGCATTAGCTGGACGTAAAAAAAAAATCCCATGGTGTCCTTCACGAAGAGTGAGCCAGTTATCGTCGACACCCTGAACAAATTACCAATTCCTGTTCTACCTATAGGGGGGGCACTGCATCAGTGTCACAGCCATGCCTCAGCGGACGATTAAACCAGCAGGCCAAATTAGGAATCAAATCCCAGCCCAGTATGCACTCACTTACAAGAAGAACCCTGCGATGTACGCTACGTGCTTATTGACATCAGATACTCCACATTGCTCGCACTGCAAGTCACCACACATCGACAATTGCTCGAGTGTCAAAATAAGCGTCCTTGGTCTTACACACTATTTACTCAAGTTGAACCGGCCCTCAAATTGCCATACACATGAGGCTGAGGGCAAAGGTCAGGCACCTTCACTTCGAATTGCGATCATCGAGAGATGCACCTTTGTACATGACCGTTTTGGGTAGAAAAATAAGAAACTAGTAGGGCACTCGGTAGAGCGCACACTCCACCACGCAAAGCCTGATCCACGAGAACATATCTGGCCCAATACATATTTGAGCTATCAGGTTACATATCGTTTTTGGCCCCATCTCTCAATGGTGAAGAATCACTGAAAGAAAAAAATTAAATAATTCTCATATCCAGATCCAGCTTCAAATCTTCAAAATCGAAACAATTCGTCCTCGTCACACACCCAACACGTCCACCAAGTTTCGTCCGAATCCGTGCACAACTTTTTTGGATATCCTCCACACAAACAAACAGACAGACAGACAGACAGACAGACAGACAGACAGAAAGGGGTGAAGAGATAAGCTCCTTCACCTTCGGTGGTGGAGGTAATAAAGCAAACGGATCGTTCTCAACCAACCTCGGTGTCGCCCGTCCTCTGAGTGTTTATCAGAAAGAAAATTCAGAGCAATAAAACACCAACTGCCAACTCTAAGCAAATATAACAAGGCTGATAGATGCTGAGTGCAAAGGCAGGTTCACCTTCATTCGTGGCTTGTATTTCAGGTGCAGGACACGCACGTACAAGCTGAAAGCACAATCACAGCAGTTCAGCCAGGAGAATGACGACAACATCACAATAACATCTCTACGACTAATCACACCTGCCAACTTGCCCTTGAGAAACCCCTGCCGACGTCTCACCTGAACACAATGTGCAGGTAAGATCCGAGGCCCGTGAAGACGTGCCACCAAGCGTGGAACTGAGTCAGCACCCCAAGCACAGGCACTTTGCCTCGTACCTTCCTGGAAACGTCCGAGGTATATCATGGAACAGGACAGGCAAAGCACGTCATGTCATGGGCATCCCTTCCCGTTAGCGCAAGCTCTCAATCCCACGTCTACACCAAACTCAAGCCCACATCAGTCAAGCAATCAAAACACTTGAGCAAACGCAGATCGTGACATTATGGACAACACGACTGCGGCCATTTCGGTCAAGCATTACGACTGGACGGGAGAACAGAACACCAACTGCAGAAGGAAGCACGCACCTCCAGGTGCTGCAGAAAAGGTTGTCCACGTTCCAAAGGAGGAACCCCACAAGGAATATCCCCATAGCGATATAGACCAGTAGCTGGGCCTGAGGATAAATCCTGACAAAAAGCTTGCAAGGTTAAGATTTACAGACCCGTCGATCAGCATAACGATACGAACAGACTCCGCGATGCAGTCAAAGGTGCATTTACCAGTGGGCGATGTAGACAGAGCGCAGAATGAGAATGGAGACCAGCAGGGCGTACATCACCTGCAGATCAGGAAGACCCATCAACGTGCATTCGCAGATCCGTGACGGGTTAAACGATGCACTGCGGTTTCAAGGTAATCAAACTTGCAGCATCACTCAGACAATCTGACCGACAACTTTCACTTTCACCCAAAACTCCCTGCAAACCCCCGGTGGCCCTTTCGAGATGAACACCGCATTTGGGTCTTACCCCCCCCCTTCCCCCTTCCCAGACGCAAAACTTCCTTTTTGGCTTTAGTTTCAAACACAACGTTCAACCCAAATTGGACAAAAACACCACTTTGCAGGCCTCCCTGCCTGCATGCATCACCAAGACCTGCACGCATCGTCAGAACTCACCTGGTGAAAGATCGGCTCCTTCCATGCCAGGTAAACCTAAACATCACAGTAAAGGTGAGAGGGCAATTTAGACAACCATCAATTGGAACGTCCCAATAAAAATTAAATAAACATATAAACTCACAACAAAGCACTTTCGCATTGGTTCTTAACCTGCGGACAGACTTTACAACATCGCCGAAAAGGGGTCGTTGGACGTCGCGCACACCAAGGGCCGTACGAGTACATTAGATATATTTGCCGGATTTCCCGAGAACGAGCAGACACGAGTAACTTGTCAATGCCTGCCGATCAAGGTCAAGGTGCATCGGATCATCCGAACGAGAAGAGTCGGCGGCCTCGGTGCGATTCCGCCGGCCCTGGTGTTTCACGGCAGTCGCACTTTTGTGGCAACTTCGGTCACCGGTTTGTAAGCACTTCGTCGGCAAATCGTCTTAAGAACATGTTGATCATGCTGCATACAGAGAAACATGTTGGACAGGCATATGAAGAGTGGACAAATCAACAGCATGAAGGATTTTATCCCAAGATCACAACGCGAGACGAGATCGGCACAAATCTATCAACGATGGCTTCAGAAACTCAGTGGTTGACACGCCATCAGGAAATATAGGATTGAACAGGTTTTAAAAAAAAAGGGGTAAATAAATTGAGCAAAACTATTTTGAGCCAATTAAGCAAGTTCCCAGGTTGCGGCGCAATTGTGCCGCTGGTTAGATTTCCAAAAGCATCCCGTTTGTGGGGATACTCGGATGGCTTCGGTCTAGAGGCTTGCGCACTCATATCGGAGGTTGTTTTGTTTTTGTTTTTGTTTTTTTGTTATTTGAACCCTCCCCTTTAATTGCACCAAAAATGCAGACAAATATGTCAGTTTATGTGCTGCAAATTAATTAATTATCCTCGACAGCTACACCCTTCTGTGTACGGCTATTGACAACAGGAAAAGGACGCCATGGCTCGTCAAAGTATCAGGCAATCATAAACAAACAAAGTTGGGTCGAGAGGAGTGCAAGCAATGTGAAGAAGGGGAAGAAAAAATAAATTGTGGTGCGTCTACAACTCACCGCAGTCACCATCACGCTGTAGAGAAACAGGAAGATTCCCAAAGAGTAGTTGTTCGTGCTCTTCGATTTAAAGGTCTCGCAGCTGCAATGACAAGGCACAGACGAGGTGGAAACTTGGCAAGTCATCGCAAGAGGAAGGTGTGGACAAACCGGAGGGCGGGTGGAGCAACCGTTCTCCCGGAATGCCATGCACTGATAAAGGCACACCTGCCTACCTCGGGCAGGTGAACTCACTGATACCCACCTGAGAGAGCATCTTACGTAATTTATGTGCCCTTTTCTGCAATTTGCTGACATCGTGCAAAGGTCGTTTTCTTTGTGCTGGCGTTCGCTTGCCGTGGATTCCCCGTCATTGATCTCGAGAGGCGAACTCTACACCAGGCACAGTTCCCTTTCCCGTGGCGACATTAGTTTAAATTTTGCATGATAATTGTGAAATATGAGGTTTTTAACATTAAAAAAGAAAATCTGAGAGTCGAGTCGATCCGATTGTTGCCACTGATTAGCAGTGGCAAAAACCACCCGATTCCTGCAACATCAGACCTCTACAACTTTCCGAGCTTCTCGATACCTCCAGGACCTCGACGCGATTTGCAGACAAATGCGAGACAACCTGTAAATGTAGGCAGGTCGGAGCGTTATCCGACTAGGTACTCACAGGCAGTACACAAATATGCAGGAGCTGTAGATCATGGGTAGCTCATCCAGGAGCTGCCGTGTTACAACGAACGCATCATGGCAGGAAGAATTGAGAGGGTGGGAGAGGGAGAGAAACAGAAACACCTTTTGTAGTTAGCCATCTCCATGTGACACAAATAGAGTTGGTAAAACGATCATACAGGTCAATAAGTAACACCAACCAACCTGCATTTGGTACAGAAGAGTCATGTGAAACCACCAAGATCCAATCCCAACCACTGCGAATACATCACATGGACCAATCAGATGGATACACGACAAGATACCTCCCAGGTACCAAAAAATAAATACATTGTGAAAGAGGTCAGCCGATTGGCATTTGTGCTCTGAAAGTGGGCCGTTAGCATTCCCATCTGAACCCCTGGCTCATCATACAGTGAACCCGGGTTCAAGCCCCATATGCCGTACGTTTGTCCATCAACTCCTAATCTACCGATGATTCATGGAAAAGTGTGTCTACCCACGGCTTTGTCCTGCAAGTGATTCATGTACAAGTTCCTCCTACTCCTACATGGCTACATTCCTTCAAGCTATTAATAACCCTTCCTTTCATCCTGCTCACGATGTCCGTCTTCATTTGACATGACTTGGGATGCAGAAAATAAACCAGGTCTGCAGCGAGTGCCAGCTCACAATCGTTACCCCGGTCCTGTCTGTCCACTCAGTGCGTCCTGCCCCCCCTACCCCCACACACTTTTGCACCAAGCTACCCCCGTTGTGTGGAAATAAAGGATAGTGCAAGACCCGCAATGGCAACTTTTGCAGCGCCGCTAATGAAGAACTCGCGACCTTTACCACTGAGGTGAAAGCCCAGCATCAAGAAATAACTGATCTTTAGAATTACACGTACGTCGTAAACCGTAAAAGGTTTCCCAAAAACAAAACTCTCGAGTTCACTCCAGATTGTGAGAGTGTGGTTGCCATCTTGATCCCGTGGCCCAACGCAGGCGTTTGTCGCTTCACCCCTCCGGTCGCATCACGTGGCTCATATTGGTCTCCGAAGGAGACCACTCTGCAGACGAAATGTTCGACTTTCTAAGCCTTTCGCCTTTCTTGACAGAACCTCAAGTTGGTTACGCTCATCGATTCTCCCAGTGGCAAACTCCTTTTGGATGGCCTGTGTGCGACTTGCATGAGCCAATGAGAAACTCAGGATGATGTGTATATCCGGGGGGGGGGGGCGGACAAGAAGATATTATGATAGCAACACACAATACTCATATGGAACAAACTTCAGCACACGCACCGTTCATTATATTCAAGCATTTCCAATGCAAAGGTGAAAGCTGTCAATTTTGATGCGCCTGCACAGATTATTACTCGTTAAAATAAATAAATAAGATAAAATAAATCAGGCAAAAGCAGAGATCACATGTAGAAGAGAGTGCACACTCTTCCCACTGCACGACATCAGCAAACCCAACGTGATGGGATCACGTTTAGTTATTAAATGAGGAAGTCCACAAGCACGTTTGCCGTTTCCCCCAAGCACGGAGCCAGACATCTCCTGCCAGTTGAAGGATGACGGACCGAGCAGAAGAGCTTCATGAGGTGTGCAAAACATACCCGCAAGCCCCAGGAAAGCGGCAAGGTAGCGAATCTCCCGGATGGCACGAAGACTGTAAACAGAGCCGTACAACGGGGCGAGTATCATCAGAAGGTTGGACACGGTGTTCCCTGCGGACACGAGGAGAGAAAAACCAGGTGATCAAATCGATCCCCAAGAAAACGGGCACACCTGCAGTTTCTTCACGACCGGCCCTTTCCTGTGCTTTTCAGGCTATCAATATTTCATGCCATTAGTACATCCAGAATCCCATGCAACACGACTCGTACATTACCGCCATGCCCACAAGGATGTTTGAAAGTCGAAAGAAACAAAGTGAAAAGAAAAAAAAAAAAACATTTCCACGTCCAGGTATCAAAATGCGTTTCACTCGGAGGGAAAGGCACGTCTTGGTTTATGGAGTCGTAATAACAATGTGCCGGCGGGTCGTTCCTCGAAGTGAAGATTCCACCAGGAGACGGTGAAGGACATCAGGAAGCCATCGAAGATGTATTTCGACGTTTCATCTCGTCCAGGTACAGCAACAGGCAAAAATGACAGCAACTGTGGCCTCGTGGATTGAGCAACCGATCGGTATCCCAGAAGCCGCGCGTTAAACTACAGCATCAGGGATTCGGATTCCAACTTCGTGGTAACCGAGCTGATAACCTCAGGAGAACTGCGGCGTCACCAATCGGACCGTCAATGAAACCCGGCCCGTTACAACCGAGAACGACAGGTGTAACTGGCAGGTGGTGCGGCGTGCAGACCGTTTTAGTCACGTCCTCTGGTTTCACTCAAGCCTGATAGTCTGGGCAAAGCCTGGTGGTGGCTTAGTGGTTAAGGTGGCTGGCTTGGGATCTTCGGGTCCTGAGTTCGAGCCCCGTTGGAGGCTGAATTAACACCAGTCGGGGATGACTCAGCCTGTCATCCTTCCCAGGTCGGTGAAATGAGCACCAGTGAACTGGTAGAGAGAAGGAGGAGGAGAATGAGGAGGAGGAGGAGGAGGAGAAGGAGAACAAGTCCGGACAAGGTTCGACAATTCGAGCCAGTTCGATGTGGTAAGTTATCAATTGCACGTGATAACTGGTCACTAAATCAGACAAGTTTCATCATCTGGGGACAACCAATTTAGCAGTGAACCTCCACGTGATCTGCTGCCCTGGATGGACCTGCTGTTGGTTGGTACAGGTGTCCACACACCAACACACCAACACACCAACACACCACGAGGCCACGTCACCCCCCAGGTGAGATTGAGCCCGTGAACCGTTTCGAGTCCAATAAAACCTTCAAACAAAATCCCCTTCATGGACCTTGGCACAAGGATCGTCGCCGCCCAAACACCAAACACCAAATGATTCCCCTTGTTTTAATACCCGTACAAACGACGAGCCGTGAACTCACAGAACTCCGCGATGTAGTAGCTGACCACGTAGTTGTCCTCGCACCAGTCGAGGGTCGCGGTCGGTGGACCCCAGTAACCCGCGCGCTCCGTCGGTGCCATGGTAACGTGGAGATGAGGCCGACACACAAGGACGGAGATTCGACCCCGTCTCTCACGGACCTACCGAGAGAGATCTGGGTCCTAAGAGCTGCAGCCTTCCATGTCCACGACTCCACTTCTTGCTCATACTTCTGGGGAAAAATAAATCATCAGGAGGTGAAGAAGATTCATTTAATCTCGATGAAGAAGAAGAACAACACTTTAATAAGTCTTATAGGTCACAAAATCAGAAGAACTTCATACTCGTCTCATTTAAAAATATATAAATATATCTGTAACAACGCAGTTATGGATTTCCAAAATAGCTTTAAGCGAAGCAACTGAAGCACGTAAGCAATACACCTCCCCAGTGACGCCCCCGTCCTGTTTGCGGAGGCTTGTTGATGCCTTGCGCGGCCGTTGTGAACCAAAATCTGCCGACCTTGTGTTGTGTCGGAACCTTTGCTCTCCTACGTTTAATATAGCGCCGGCTGCAGCTGGTGACGCCGGTAGTTTATGATATTTTAAAGAAGAAGAGGTTAGGTGTGGTAATATGGCGCCTGCTGCAGCGAGTGACGCGGGTTTATAGATTTTTTTTTAAAGAAGTGGCTCGGTGTGGTAAGATGGCGCTCGCTGCAGCTGATGAGCCTAAAGAAGAAGAAGAGGTTAGGTGTGGTAAGATGGCGCCCGCTGCAGCTGATGAGGCTAAAGAAGAAGAAGAAGAGGCTCGGTGTGGTAAGATGGCGCCCGCCGCAGCTGATGAGACTAAAGAAGAAGAAGAGGCTCGGTGTGGTAAGATGGCGCCCGCCGCAGCTGATGAGACTAAAGAAGAAGAAGAAGAGGCTCGGTGTGGTAAGATGGCGCCCGCCGCAGCTGATGAGGCAGGCCTGTGTTTGGAGAATCTGGACGAGGCCGTGTTTGATGAGGGAAAGCTGGTAGGTTTCCGTTTCGTTTGCCATTTCCAGACGTTATTCCCTCGTGTGTGATCGGTTTGTTCATGCTCCGTTGATCTAGTTCCATTTCCTCTCCTCTACCTTCACGCCTCAATCATACGGACATTAATTAACAGTAGTGAGTGGACCCGTGTCCGTACAAATCGAGTAAGTAAATGCGATTTACATCTATCCTCGGCTCTCAGCATCACGCACCGAATGCAGTGCTCGGATGGGAACGACAAGCGAGCAAAACGCACAGGTGTGCACGGTTAGGATGACGGTGGAACGTGAGAGTTAAAACGATTAAAAAATAATAATTAATGATGTCCGTCAGGGCACAGTCGAGGCAGCACACTCGGCTGACTGTGTAGTCTGAGTTCGTTTGAAGACCTCATTGTAAACTACCGCCCTGGTGATGCACACACGAAGTAATGCATCGATGCAAAGCCGCGTGGGCTTTGTACTGTAACTCATTGTACATCTTATTAATTAGTGTTATCCATATTGTCATCATATATGTTTATTGGAAATGTGATGACAAAAGCTCAAATTGGTAAAGGAGAACGGACTTGGTAGAGCAGGTGGTGGTGGTCGGATGGTTGCTATCATTTCTTGAAGCGTGACTGTGTCGCTGATGCAGTGCCCCTCTACCAGTACACACACTGGTACTCATTTCGCCGACCTCGGAAGGATGACAGGCTGAGTCAACCCCACCCCACCCCCGCCCCGGTATATTAATTCAGCGGCCGACGGGGCTTGAACTCAGGACCCTAGGATCCCAAGCCACCACCCCTAACCACTGAGCCAACACCAGGCTCGGTAGAGCAGGTAGTCGTGCCTCGCCCGCTCATTGTGAACATCGTTAACTCAACACCTGACTACTAATGGCCCGTCTACCCGTATGGTACGTGCTCCCTATTGCGTGACATCATTTCTTGGTCCTAAATGTCATAAATTTAATTCTTCACTCACATCATCCGGTTGTGTATAAATCGGATAAATGAAGTTTCGGATTTTTGGATAAGGATTTCAACTCGACAAATCATGGCTGGAATACCACTTCACTGATGACGTCACCGTTATCACCCCGGATACCCCCACGGGGAGTTTATAAACAGATGGCAAGTTTCAATTTTTTTCGTTGAGCAGTTTCGTCAATATCCGCATTATTATTTTTTTTCCCCCCTTTATTCCAACATGGCTTCGATACCGTGTGACCTATGATGTCAGAGTTAGAAATAAAAAAAATGGTCTCCATGAGGAGTCTCTCCGATGTTTAAAGTTTCGCATCGATTGCCGATCGGACGAGCGGTTGCAGAGAAAAACATTGTTATAAAAAAATATGTGGACACGCACGCTCACACACAATGCGATAGTCTCGCACCCACTTCGGGGAGAAACTGAAAAGATATGCTCTGGACAGACACACAGAAGCGATTGTAAAGCCCCGTCTGTGGCTGCGGTGGGGGGTGAGGGGGTCTAATTATATTGATTAGTTAAGCATACCGTTCCTGGATGGGTCCCTCTGCACCGTCGGTTGCTGTTGGACGTTAAACATCCATCGGTGTTTTTTGCGGAGTTGGTGAGCTATCGGCAGCACCCTGAACAAATTGCTGCGATGACATGGCCACGCGCTTCGATAGGAACCACCGGGTCTTACTTTCTCATGGAATCGCTCACTGGGTAATATAACCCAAATCATGGGATAGATGATGGTTATTGATTTTTAAAAAACTAGTACGGGCCCGTAGGTGCGTGCCCGTAGGTGAGTGCCAGTATGTGCAGCCTCTCTCTCTCTCAAACCTCGAAAAGGCACATCCACGGGTCCCCAGCAATATTCCTGGCAAGTTTCAATCGTGCAAAAGAAATAATAAATATTAATTGTGATGTCATGTCATAGCACTGTGTCCTGTCATTTGTCGACAGATAAATGGCCGTAACTTGGAAACTGCTCGTCCGATCGATATCAAACCTTGAAAAGAACATCCGCGGGGCCCCAGCAATATTCCTGGCAAGTTTCAATCAGATCGGACTGTCGATCGTGCAAAAAAAAAAAAGAATAAATAAATAAACATTAATTGTGACGTCATTCGTGATGTCATAGCACCGTGTCTTGTCATTGGCTGACAGATAAATGGCCGTAACTTGGGAACTGCTTGTCCGATTGATATCAAACCTCGAAAAGGCACATCTGCGGGGCCCCGGCAATATTCCTGGCAAGTTTCAATCAGATCGGACCGGTGGTTGTCGAGAAACGGCGGTCGCAGACAGACACACACACAGATTGCTGGAATTATAGATAGATGAGGATGTGTGAGTGATGGTTTGAGAACCACGTATTTCCAAACCTCCCAAGATAAACCCTACCCCCTTTCTTCCTGGTTACCCTCCAAAAATCCAGGCTCACGACACACCTCCACTTTTTCGGTCCTCTTCTCACCTTTTGGTGGAATTGCCTTCCTGAGGTTTGTTCGATTAGTCTTCCCTCCAGGGCTTCAAGCAAGTGGTGCACCTTCAATCTCATGTGATCCCCCCAATGCCTATCCATGATCTTGTCTTTCCCCATTAACCCTGCCTAACCCAGTCCTCTGACTTGTAAGTTACTGCGTCCCCCTTTCTCTATCTCTTCTGTTCCTATTCGTTCACTCCCTTTACTTGTTTTGTCCACCTGTGGCCCCACTGTCGGTTCATTACCATTTCACCCCTCCCCCCCATCCCCTCGTTCCACCGTGAGCCTCTTGAAGACAAATAATTAAATAAATATCAGGGCCATTGCAGATGGTTAACATTTTTCTTGATGTCCCATTGCATTTGTTGGTATGTTTATCCTCCCTGCCAATGGCACGTGAACAACGGTTCCTCACTGAAGAGGACGTTACACCGGGACAAAAGCTCGCTCCACCTGGACATAATGACAATTGCTGTTTACCAAACTGTCCATCTCTCCCGAGAAGGACGATGTCGTGTCTGCTGTTTGAGACGTCACTCCTGGACGGTTGCATGCGTTGTTCATCCATTTTTCGCCTTTCTCTGCAGGTGACGTACAAATGGCTGAGTCACACGCTGGGTGTGCACATCAACAGCGCGAAGCGGTGAGTCGCGCCGAATGATTATAGTCTCGTACGTAGCACGAGCTCCGATTTTATGAGGACGTCAGTTTGTCCTTTATTCGCGGGGACCTCTAAACCGCGTGTCCATGGAAAAAGCACTTTGTTGTGGCACGCAGTTGAGGAAGCTCAATTTTGAGAAGGAATCGTCCGCGCAAAAGGAAGAGCATGAACAAGATCTTGAGGTGAGCACCATGACGTGAGATCAATTGGGCCTCGGGCATGGATCCGCCAATTGTTGTGAAAAGGTTTTTTTTTTTTTTTAAAACGAATAAATGATTACACCCCAGTGTCCAACCTTGCGTGAAAGGTTCAAAATCTCAACCTGAGTATCGATCGGTAACACGGGGGCATTTTGGGGAGATCATTGTGGCATCATCAAGGAGGCAAGCGACTATTTGCTCGAGGTTAGATGAAATGCTCCGCGGTCGTTTAGGAACGTCAGTCCGGTTAAAAGTGTGCAGTTCGTGGCTGAAAGTTGTGTCATTGCTGAGGAGCAAGGGTCTACTGCTGATGCGGTGCCCCCTGTAGGTTGTATCAGGAATACTTGTAAATTGCTCGGGATGGCGCCGATCCTGCCCGGCGATTGCCTACTCTTCGGAAAAAGACACCGTGGGATATTCAACCTCCACCGAGGACCGGTGTGGGCAGATGGGTCCTCCGGCTTAATGTCGTTCAGATGGTCAGTGCACGCGTTGATGTCTCACCCTGCACGTGAAACACCAGGGGACAGCTTGTATCTCGGTGAAGATGCAAAACAAGGCTAGACGGCTCGGATATAGGTGTGCATACCTCTATGCTATCCTGACGACACTGTCGAGGCTCATGGACGAACGAGGCAAAGTGGAAGAACACTGGAGTGAAGGAGAAACGGGATGACGAAAACGTGTGACTGCACCACGTCATGAGGGGAGGACGAGTTACAGGCGAAAGGTGTACAGAGTCTCTTATGGGATCACGTGGAAGTGGGAGAGACCGTGAGGTGATGGTAACTGGTAGACTTGGATGTTTGGAGGGAAGAACTTGATACGCAGGACTTGGGAAGAACATTCTACTTGTGAGAGAAGAGGTGGGGTGAATGAATGATTGGAACTGAATTGTCAGATTACCCTCAGAGGGGAGGAAGAAGGGCTAATGCCAGGAATGTCGGTTTTACTTTGCTTCTCACGGTGGTTAGCATACCCATATCGACTGCGTACCTTTGTCACGAGTCGATAAAATAAACCGTTCAAAGCGTCCGTCAACGCAGACCAATGCTCGCCTTGAAGAGGTGTCATCACTTTTCCACTTTCAGGCACCGTCGATAGCACAGCGATCTCGACTTGACATTCGGACCTTACAGGCAACCTTTTACACTGTCTGACAACTCGCAGCGTGTCGGGTGCCAAGAAGGAAGGATGCTTCATTTACATAACCCACACCTCCATGACGTCACCATGCGCATCCAATTGAATGAATCGATGGAGTGATATTGATGGAACGTTCTCTTTTTGCCCTTGATGGTCACAGACGATGTGCCAAACAATGAACGATGGATGTGGGTGGCTGTTAGAAACAGCAGCGGTTTGGCGGGGGGGTTTTTTTTCATTCTCGCTCGACATCAACCTGTTTATAATCGGTGAGCAATTGTAACTCGCATTTCGGAGTGATTTCAATCATATCCACAGGTTGTTGGAGGAGTTTGTTGAGAAGAAGAGAAAAGGGAAAGATGGCCACCGTCTCAACGTCACGTACATGGTGTCGGGCAAAGAGGTTCAAGATGGTGTGCCGGTGAGTCAGTGCTTTGGCTCATTTTTGGTTCTGTCGGTGCGCGTTGTAACCTGCAGCCCGATGTAGAACTACATCGGGGATGTGAAGGTGTCGTAAGACTCCCCACGGCACCGTTAAAACATCTGATGAGGAATATAAGAGACTTCGACTTTTTTGTGGTCCGCTGTTCGTTTTGAGGAGTTTCCTCGTAACCTGACCCGTTAAGAGGACATCTCAGGGAAACGTAGACGCAGGACGAGGTCATTCGGCCCATCATGCCTGTTCTTTATCCACACCTATCAACTTTGACTCGCTTTCATGTTAAACTTTGAACAACGATTGGTACAGGTGTTCATTTTTGCCTAAGAATTCCTCAGATCGATCAAGGTTGTTCAATCCCCTTAGTCACTATGTCGGTCATGTACTCATTGTTGCAGATATTTAGAGGTTGTTTTTGTTTAAATGGTTTATTGTTTTCTCGATTGCTGCCAAACCAGTGTTGACTTTCCCATTTTCTTTGCCACGCACAGTGTCACATGGTGTCTGTGGTTAAGGAGGACCAACTTCCCAGTAAGTGCCTGCAAGGTTTCCCTCACATTTTTTTTGTAAGCGGCCATCCACACGCTACTCGCGCGATGGCCCCCGGACCTAACTGCGTTACAATGTGTTTACTGCAAGGAATTGTGGGATATAGCCGTTGTCAGTTTATTTCAACACGGTGGACATGAGACTTGTTTTGAAGGAGGGGGATATCGATGGTGCTATTTTGCTGTGTTTGGTGGTTGCCACCGACCAGCCGGATGATCTGCTAAGATGGTTGTAAATGAAAAACTACAGAAACTAGAACGGCACTCGGACCAGCGCATAGTCTCGCTTCGTGCGCTCATTCTGAACAAAAATACCATCGTGAACTGAGCACGCTACTCTTGAGGCCCACTTATTATGGCCCATATACTCGCATCATCCAGGCATCCTATTATGTCGCATACATTGCCATTATCCAAAGCTTTATTGATTATTAGGATATTTGTGCACATTAAGGATAAATTGCATTAATGAAGGTGAATATTGTTACGTGCTGCCTCCAGATCTCGACGCGAGAGTCCCTCGAGTACCCCGAGAGAGAGCACGGCAGACAATAAAAACAATCGCTTTAAACTTTTCAATCGATTGACAACCAGGTGAACCAGCGACATACAACAGAAGGAACTTTAAAATGCAATGTATTTAAAACCCACTGTTAAAATGCGCTAATATCTATCAGTGCGGATGCAATCACAATTCGTCAGTAACTGTAAACTTCCACACAGGAAGGTACAAGTCACACTCGATGCTTAATCAAATCAAAGTTACACACATATACTTCAACTCTTTACGAAGGCAATTTTACATTCACGTTTTACTATTCACCCTTTTTGCCAAGATTCGTGCTGTGAAACAAAGTTAAGCTCTTGCCGTATCTGAACGTGCAAGTAAACCTCTTGCCGTGTCAAACAAGCTTGCAGATCTGTGAACCTTTTGCCATGTAGATGAAGCTATCATGAAAATGAATGGTCGTGCAGAAATGAACCTTGCAGATTGGCAGTCAGATTTTGGGTGTAGAGCGTGCGAGCCCCGTAGGAATGATCATGCAGTACGGATCTCACCACGTCTCTATCCGAACCACGAGAAGGCATGAGGTGATGGGAGGGAGTGACCTTGGCACACAGCAGCCAAGGAAAACACACCGGCGTGCTGTGTTGGCTCTTCGTGAGCACAACTGATCGGCCAGCAGGAGTGACGCTGTACACTTGTTCAGTGGTCCGTGCTCCATTCTCCATGCAAAAGCTCACGAGACCGTCGCTGCCTGTCTTTCACTGTGCCCAGCACTCCACCGTTCCAAAGCTCCGTATGCTGCTCGAACTGAATCTCCAGGTCACCTCCAAGATCACCACCGAGTCGCATCTGCTTCTCCTTCCTTCGATCTTTCCTTCTCTCTTTCTCGCCTTCTTTCTATCTTTCCATCCTTCATTCTCCTGATCGCTCCTCACCTCAGTTTTTATGGCAAACTTGCAGGGTCAATCTTGCAGCAAGGCGACACTCTGTCTGGCTCCAAAAATTGACCACAGACCAAAGCTTGAGAGCATCGGTTTCCACAACAAAAGTTTCACCCAATTTGTTCACACTGTTTAATGCCCCTGTTGACCAAAGCATTCAGCTCCAACACCGGTCATTTTCAAAACTCTGACCTTCCGCCTCGACGTCACAATGCTCATGACGCATGCTGATGTCTGTGCACGAATCCTTTGTCCCATTTTCCATCTCATTTAATTCATTCACTGACACTCGAGTTGCCTTTTGTCCCCGAACGATCAGAATCATGTCTTTAACACAAAACGTAACATTTCCAATCATGTAAGATTTACTAATCTGTAACAATATGAAAAAGAAATTCAAACTATATTCCCCATGGCTAGTCGATCATATGTATGAAGTTTCGCATCGATCTGTTAAGCGGTTCTGCAGAAGATTTTTTTTTGTTTTTTTTTTAACGTTTTTATTTTCAATCCAATATGGCCACCAGACCACGTGACCAATGACATCCTAAATTTAATTCTTCACTCGCATCGGGTTTTATATCAAAGGTATGAAGTTTCAGATTTTTTGGGGGGGGGGGGGGGTGGGGGGGATAAGGATTTCGATTCAATTCACCAATGATGTCATCCTAATCACCCTGTCCACCTCATGAGGAGTTGACATATGCCAAGTTTCAAATTTTTTTGTTGAGTGGTTTGGGAGATGACCACTTTTTTTTTTCTTCTTTAATCCAATATTGCTGCCACACCACGTGACCTACGATTTCAGAGTTATCAATGAAATATTTTGCATGGGGAGTCCCTCCTATGCTTAAAGTTTCACATCAATCAGACAAGTAGTTGCAGAGCAAACTATATATATATATATATATATATATATATATATATATATATATATATATATATATATATATATATATATATATATATATATATATATATATATATATATATATATATATATATATATATATATATATATATATATATATATATATATACACTAGCGATACCCATGCACATGCATGGGATAGCAGTACAACATAGCTGGTAGCAGACGACAGACCGTACACGGGGAATGACAAAAATACGCATTGTGCACAATGCAAGTGGTACTATGGAACGCCAAGACTTCCCAAACATTGTCGGCATGTCCGCTAAGTGCCACAGCAATTTAATAGGGATCGTGTGACGGCGAGCCGAGTTTTTAATGTGCAAGCTTGGTATTATCAGAGATATATATATATATATATATATATTTATATATATATATATATATATATATATATATATATATATATATATATATATATATATATATATATATATATATAAATATAAATACTCTCACACACACACACACACACACACACACACACACACACACACACACACACACACACACACACACACACACACACACACAGAGTTGATGCAATAATCTCGCAATCCCTTTGGGACGAGACTGAAAATATGCATGAGTTGTCTGCTTCACTTCCTCAGCTCATGGACGTTATCGTTGTTTATCCAATAAATTTCCAACTTCTTTGGGAACATCCACGTTTATTGAAAGTTGTCATCGTGTTACGATAACAGGTATCATATATCCTGTAGGATGAAAAAGTTGATCGAACATTCCAGTTTTTGTCATAGTAAACACTACGTGACGTCAATGAGGGTGTGGCCCATTACGGTGGAATCCTTCCCTTTCTTAACCCCCTCTATCCCATTACACCCTCCGAATCATCACTCCCGTCCTCTTCAAATCCATAACCTTCCTAGCTCATCGTGAGCAAAGTGGTGTATGTATCGTTTCTACCAGAAATGGTGTTGTCACTGAAGTTGTTCTTGATTCTACCGTAAAGAATATTGATGTCGAGAGCTGCTACCTACTCGTATGAAAAGAGGTCGGCACCTCTGCCTCACTCAAAAACTCGCTCATCGGTGCACTACCATTATCCAGCGTCCATTTGTTTTACAGCTTCCTGGTTCGCTTGGCCTGATGAGTTTGTTTGTTTGTTTGTTTTTAACCAAATTAACTCACCTGTTTTCGAGAGAGACTGTCAGGATCATCTTGCAAGTTGAAATCGACGTCCTCGAGTTGTGCAGGCAGTGTTGCGATTCCCCATCGATGCTGCTTTTGCCATGCGCTTGCACACTCGTTTGTGGGTTTTAAAGACCGTTTTACCCTTTTTTGAAAAGCGCAGGCCTTTGCATGGCGGTGTCCTCACCGAATACCAAATTTGTGCTTTGCGAGTGCACTCTTGATCCTCTCGAAGCCAAGGGGTCGACTATATAGGGAGCTAAGAGGTTTACACCAAATGGATGTCGACACTCGGTCCAACTTTCACAACGACCATTCCATCTCTCTCTCTCTCTTTCCTCTCTCTCTCTCTCTCTCCACATAGTTTTGAAGCGTCGCCTGGACCTTCTGACCAGTCTGCACGTTTACAGCGTGGGACTCTCGAAACTGCCGGATGCGGCAGCGCTTTACACCACAGATTACGACATTCGTTTGGATTTTTGCACCAGTGCCAGCAAGTAGGTCAAACCGAGCTTTTCTCAAAATGCTTTGTTTTCTGGGATGGCATTCCTTTGTTACTTTGTGAAATCGAAGATTCACAAGTATATTCCTTTCCTGAGTGCTTGTCTGTCTGTTTATCTGTCAGTCGCCTACAGGTCACGATTCTAAACTGATGTTCATGAAAATTAACCAACTTATAGAGCTCATCATGAGCTGGAAGCCTATTTTTTTTTTTGTTTTTTTTTTTTCCGGTCAATAGGTCAAAAGGTGAAGGTCGCATAAAATCATCAATTTTCATCCGGTTGACTTGAAATTTGAACAGGGTGTGCATATTGAGCCACTGAATCGGTTCACCAAAAATCAGAACGATTGATTGAGCTGTTGTTCTGGCACGTCAACCTTTTCCATAACAACAATTTCACCCCATTATAATCAACGGGGCTTTTTGTGGTTTTATTGTGGCCAAATCTCAAAAAGTTTTCAAAATATCAAATTGAAATTTGTACAGCTTATTTTTGTAGTGTGTGTAGTACCATCTAAAGTGGCCTTAGGTCAAGGCCATCTGAAATGTAAATAATAATCATGAGTTTATTGTTGTATATATATATGATGTGCATACAATGAGAAGTACTTTGACAGTACGTGCTTAAACATTACATTGAATAAGAAATAGATGGAGATAGATTCATTGTGACTGGAGAGCCCTGACATCAAATTTATGGACAACAATCAATCAATCATGTAAACTACTTGAGAGGTCACATGTTGGGAAATTTGCCAAATTGTTGTTTATATGCTAACTATGCTTTATTTTGGATTTCACAAGTGTCGTACTATGCACGGCATCTTTCTTGTTTATTTATTTACCTCATACAGGATGCACTTCGACGTTGCATTGAAATCTGCAGGAAGGGAGTGTGGGAGCGGCTACGAACACGACTCCCTCGTTCTGCTTTCTTGTTTCAGCCTCGTACTTTAATTTTAGGATGTTAGTTTTTGTTCTGTGGAGATTGAGGCCTATCGAAAAGCTTTACATGGTTTATGCTAGAGAGCTGCAGAGATGGTGATTTCGGCCATTGGTCTATCCATGATGGGTCATTTGCTTTGTAATATGCCCCACTCCCCCAATATCCCTCCACCCTTATGTGACATTGTCCTTGCACAATGCCCAGTCAAATTCCCCTCCTGGAATTATTGTTATTGCTTGCGCAAATGTGGCACTTGGCAAAGAGGATTTGGCCCAGCATGTCTCACGAGCTCGTTCGCTTTCCTCCAGACTCGGTGCCATCTGCAATGCCAAGGCCGTGCCTCAGCTCGCCGAGGATCTCGCAGAAAGAAGGGCTCGGCTTCTCGAGCATGCCTGCGAAGACATGGAGGTCCAGGATGCCATCCCCAACGGTCGTTCGTTTCCCAAACCGCCCTCAAAGCCCCAAGGGATCTTGGGGATGTTCGCGGCACAGACCGGTGGCAGGCACGTACAAAGGGAAAAGAAAATCGAGGATAAGAGTGGCGAAGCAAAGACCGAGGACTCTGCTGTGGAAAAACAGGTTTGACCTTTTCTTCTTTTCACCACTTGTGGTCCTTGCATTTGGTTTTGCCCACTCTTGTTCCGTTGCCACGTCGCGTAGTCACTTCCCCGTTGATGCGTATAGTCGTCCATCCTGCTTTGTTTTCTTTTTTAACTTCCTCATTCTTCTCTGATGTTAGTTGATGGGTATACCCCTTATAAGGTGTGGCACTTCAATTATGAAAAGGGAAAAATGGTTTTTATTTTATTTTATTATTTTGTAAAATATCTCCTCATCCACAATGAATATAAATGTCCTTGTCCTGCACATACGAGAGGTGCGAATGTGGGAGAAAATTCGATCTCGCTCGATACTCGGAGTAGACGCGCTCAATGGAATCCAAAAGCGGTTTGGAGACAAATTGATGCCTTTGGACTCCATGAACCTGTGGAACTTGAGAATTGATTGAAAGTTTTTCAAGGTATTGGCAGTTGAGAGCAAGTTTAAATGATCTGGAAGTCATATCGCAAAAGCCTCGGTCTCAGGTTCTGGATAATCACCACGTCGCTAATGCGAGTAAACCCAGTCGATGCATAACCCATATCCCAAATAAATGTCGATTTATCTTGATTCGGTCCGCATTAATTACATGCTCATCCTTGCTTTCTGCTCCCAGGAGCCTGGCGAGCCCCAGAAGAAGGTTCCAGCGATGGCGTCCATCTTCAACTTTGCTGTGGCCGGTAACTCTTTGATGGCGTTTGTTTAGTGGTGGAAACCGATTGGTTAAGTCCTGACTCACAGTTGTGATGTGTAACGCGGGAGGGCTGTAGACAACACATGTTATCCTGAACGGGAATATCAATGTGTCACCAAAATGAAGCTTCATGTGGTAATGTGAATGTAAGGAACAAGGAGGAATTTCCGATTGGCATGCGACACAGTGTGAGGTTCGCAGCTTCGAGGATGCTACTGCATCGCTCAACTCGTAGGATGTGGTTTATCAATATTTAAATGCATGGTAATTTGGTCGCATGCCTCTCTTGTATTCCCTTCTCTTTTCTCATCGGATAAACTTCAGACGCAACGAAGATTGTGGACAAGCTGTTTCGAGAGGTCTCGTCTGGAAGGGTCTAAACCTTTAGAATGGGTGGTGTCTGCTGATGATCCATAGAGTTATTAAATCAGGCATTCAACATGATGAAGGAATTGTTTTTTCTGGCCCTCCCTGTCTTTCCCCCCCTCCCCCCCGTCTTTTTCCGCTCTCCCCCCCCCCCAAACCCCATCCACTCACTTCTGTCCCCTCTCTTCCTTTGACCCCCATTCTGGCACAGGTAAAGCCAAGGGTCCTAGTAAGGATGGAACGAGCAAGCCTACCGTCCCTGAGCCGGTACAGATCACGAAAACCGAGCCTGTGGATGCCGGGATGAGATCTGCTCAGAGCAAGCGGTTCAACGAAGGACAAAAGTGCACAGAAGAACAAAAAGAGGAGGTGGCGAGTGAGAGAGATGGAAGAGGAACAAAGCTGTGAGTTTTGACCCGGAATGTTCAAATGTCTTTCGGATGAGTGTTGATCGAGTCTTTTAATAATGTACATTTTATTGTACGTCGGGACGACTCCTGTTCTTCGGACCGCTCTTGGTGTCAAATTATTCATACTGGAGCTTCCGAACAAAACAGGGTTAGCATTCACTTAGCGTTCAGCTGTCCTTATATTTCGGAGGCGTGCCACGGTACCCTCCTGGCTTCCCCCTCCCCGCTCCAACAATATGTGTACATGTTAACCTGTGTGGTTCATCCCGCAGTTTCCTTTTGGCCCTAAGAGCATTTAACGACGTGTACATAGTGGTGAAACAATTGTGCCTTTAATGAGAGAAGCATGCCACGTGGCATGAAGCGAGGACATACCCTGGTAAGTATGTTTGGCTATCGGGACGTCGCAGTGTCCATCCTACAAAATGCCCGCTATCAGCTCTGATTACCGACATCACCGAAGGCGGACAGACGTTATGTTTTCACCCTTCTGTTTGTCTGTGATAGGGGCTAAAACAATACATAACACGCTATTTCAAAAAGTTATGGACGGATTTGGACAAAACTCGGTGGGTGAGTCGGTTAGGTGACAAGAACAAGGTGATTTAAATTTTAGTTCAGGTCTGAATCCAGTTCCGGCCTGCCAGTGGGATACAAAACGTAAACTGTTCAGCTTGGCGGAGGTACGCGCTTTACCGAGTGCTGTTCTAGTTTTCGATACACGAGATTACAACTCGACATGTGGTTACAAACTTAACATCCCTCCATAATACAAGCTCTTCTTTAATTTAGCATATACTGGAAAAGCCAAGACTGATATTTATTCTGTGACTTGCGGCCCCTTTGAATACCCCTTTGCGACATGCCTCGGTGGGCTCGGGAAGAGTTGTCCACATCGGTTCCCAGCTGCTTGTGGTATTTCAAACCCCCCCCCCCCCCCCCGTGTATTTGGAGATGGGAACTCAGGTGCACGAACTAACATCGAGCCCCAGCAGTGCCCGGCCTGGTACACCGTCTTTCTCAGGTGCTGCTTGTGTGGGAGGGATCCGATCGAGTTGCCCCCCCACCCCCCCCTTCTGGGTGAAACGTACCTCCTGAGCCTCGTTGACACAGTCTTGAGTGTCTGGAGCTTACTGTACCCTTCTTTCACAGCATCTGTCACATGGAGCAAGATCCGTGCGTCTGCGTTTCAGCCGAGGAGGACGGACTGCATTCTCCATCTCGTAGTGATGACTGATTATGTTTCCAAGCTCAGTCGAGACGTTCATCACGCTGTCATGTGAGATGCGCAATGTTCGACTAAACGACGAGTCTCCCAGGTCATGTTAGTTTCCATGTGAACCACTACTCTGATACAGACAGGCAGAGGTTGTTTCTCTTTGGCTGTTTCTGGCTGTGCCTGAGCTACCTTCTTGCGGACGTACTGAACTGTCATGCATCAGCAACTGTGAGATAGTATGCATGGTTGCCGGGATCGATGAATAGCTAGATTGTGTTTTGATGCTTGGGCCATTCAGGATCATGCCAACTATTGCTACGAGTGAACTGGGCACTGATTTCTCCTGGCATTGGCTGTCATGTGAACCACTGAAGACTGCTTTCATTTTGAACATGTCTCTTTGCAGAATGCTTGCAGCCCTGGCAAGGTGAACCCGATTAGTTCAAACGCTGAACCTTATTTGCAGCCCTATTTGCGCAATCTGACCTGGGAAGGTTTCCCCCCCCCCCCCGTGGTTTTTTCCTCGTATCAAAAAGTTGGGGTCCCCGAAGGCTTTGCCCCAATCCCGTCATCCAGTGAGCTGCCCTGCGGATGGCAGCTGCACAGAAGGTATTCCCACGGAGTGGGTTTTCAAAAGCCCAAAGTCACGCGCCAAAGGGAGCACGTACTCGGTAAATAGATCAAGCCGAGCTTAGAAAAGGTATTGCTTATACACCGCTCAAAGTGAGCTCCGAGCCTCCGATCGCACATACACGTGTGCGGTGGAGTTAAAGGAGGTAAATTACCGAGAAAAGCAAGTCGAGCTGGAGGATGTTTCACGACGTGGATTCTACGTCCATTAATTGAATGTTTGTATATGATGCGGCGTACTTATGGAATTGTTGCTGCTGCTCGGTTCATACCCATTTAGCTTCTTCCGTGTTTTTTTTTATTTATTTATTTTTAAGTCTGCGTGTTTTATTAGTCAGGTTCCTTGTGTAATTTCGTTGGAATTTTTTGGAGAGTAGCAAACCTATAGATTTTTGAGAAGTTTAAAATCTATTTAAATAAAAAAAAAATGATGTTTCACATTTTTTTTTTTCAATTTTTGGAAAGGTCGTTTTGGGGTGAAAAACGCTTTTTTTTGAATTCCAATTTAAAAAAAAATCTGAAACAATACAAAATAACCAACTGATGATGGATTACTGTTAAATGGTTAACAATGAATTTTATAAGATAATAAAATGTTGCATTTTGACTGTCTGTTGCCATGGAAACAGCATTTTTGGAGTGGAATTGCCATTTTTTTAATATATATATTTTTAAATTATATTTTCCATCGGATGGCCTAAATAATTGTTAAATATAGTGACCATGACTAACTTACACATAAGTATTATGATTTTCAAGTATTGGAACGGTTGGTTGCCATGGAAATGGCCATCTGTGCAATGAAACATTGGTGCGTCTGTTGTTCAATATCAGAAGGTCTCGGCATCTTCAGTCGTAAAACGTTTGATTTTAAGTTTTTGTAGTTTGATGTATTGTAAGTGTGATCTTGTGGGGAACATAGGTGACTCCACGTCGCGACGCCATGCCATCTCCTCAAGTTACGGTTGCTGGGCGTGGCATGACTGTCTGCTCTGATGCAACTGTCTGCTCCAAGTCATCATCAATGAGAACTTGTTTGAGAGACTTCAGGAATGGGAGGCCAGCCGCTCAAAGAATGCCATGTTCAAGGCCATGATGAACTATCTCCACAGAGTAGAGGCAATTCTGCATTTTGTTGCAGCATCTCGGAATGCCGACTTAAACCTTCATCTTCAAGCCGGTGAACAACTCGGCAAGATATTTTTTGCCATGGACAGAATCGAGTACAAGCGGCTCTGGCCAAGGTACATATCTGACATGTATGTGCTTAAGACCAGCCATCCAGAGACCTGGAGGGAGCTCGAAGCAGGCAATATTACGGTCACCAGGAATACCATCCCATTTGCATCGATCGGAGCAGACCACGCTGTTGAACATCTGAACAGGTTGCTGAAGGTTCACTCTGGTCTGATTGACATATCAAATAATGCAAATGCCAGACAGCGATTCTTCTTGGCTGCACCTGAACGGTCACGCCTGTCTTGCGAGTTTAAGGGACAGTTTGGTCTGAAGGAAAGTGAGATCGCCGAGCACCATGGCCTGTCTCCAAGTGTCATCAAGCGTGAACACGATGCAATTGACCGAATCAAGGCTGCCATACTTAGTCATGAAAATCCATTTGAAGTTGAGGGTAACCAGCTCTTCAATGTGGCCACCCACGCTTATGTGCAAGAAGAATTTGTACGACAGATACTGAACATTGATGAAACGGGACAGAATCTCTATGAAGATTTTGTTGCTAAACGGATCAATGGTGATGTCAGCCTATGGGCGCCAGTGAAGAAGGAGAAGAACAGAATGTACATGTCTGGCAATACAACACCAGCAATCAAGATCAGGGACAAGACAGTAGATCTAAAAGAAACCAAGGATTTGTGTGGTGGACTGATGGTACTCTCCAGATCTAGCCGGGACGTCGACCAGAAGGATGCAATTGGCAACTTTGAATTCGCTGTGACACCGAGGGCTCTGTTTGCACCAAACGGTAGCTTACTGTCGTGCACCGACAAGTCGAAGCGAATCCACAACTTGGAGAAGTTTGCCAACAAGGAACCGTCTTTACCAGAAGATGAGCTTGATGCCACACACATGGAACCAGCACCCGCTGATGCTGTAATTGATGGCAGTACGAGCACGAAGGTCGCAGTCGTGGATGGAATGGTAGTTTGTCCAGAAAATGTACTGGGGGATAATACTGGGCAGTTCGCTCGACGTGGTAAGGCAAAGTGGTTCCAGTGCTACTTGAAGGTCGATGACGACATAGTAGATGCCTTTGCTATGCTCTGTAAGGATGCTGAACTGTCAGAGGACCTATACACAACCTTAGCAAGATTTGTCTGTTCAGGTTATTGTCCAAGTGGTGTCAATATTTCCAGCATCCCTGAACTTCGGTGGCATCTCTTCTGTAAGAACATGGCTGAGAATGACAAGTTACCACCAACTGTCGGTGCTCTGAGGCAGCATATCATGCGGGTACATATCCAGGCATACGTTTGGGGTCAAACAGCAATTTCTCAGCAAACATTTCTTGATCCATTAAAGAATGGCTTCCACAAGGACACGAGTGGTCAACTCAAACCGACAACAACAGACATTCTCCCTGCACCAAAGGCAATTATCGAGATGATAAGGTGCCAGTGCAAGACCAGAATGTTCATCACAGAGATGTTCCTGCAGGGCCAAGAACTTAACATGCACCGATCTTTGCATGTGCAGCACTTCGTGTGAGAATGACGAGGACTCAAACATTGAGCGGCATGACCACGATAGTGATGATGACGATGGCAATGATGGAGTGACATTAGAGACAGTGATGCCAATTGGCTACAAACTCATATTTGACATTAAGTACATTTCACTGATCACCATATTCGTGCGTTACTTGTTTCAACATTTGAAAGCAATAACATTAAATAAACGGTAATTTGACAAAATGATAGCCGTTTCCATGGTAACCATTGCTCAAAATACAGACATATGTATTCTATATTAAGAACTGTCCTCTTGTTAACAATAATTATGCATCATCAGTTGCTTTCTTGCGATTAATTTTGAATTTTCAGAGCTGAAATTTAAAAAAAAAGAAAAAAAAAAAAGGGTTTTTACCCCCAAAACGACCTATTTGACCACATTAAATGCATTGAAAAAAAATGTGAAACATGGATTTTCTGTTTTCGTATTGTTTAAGCTTTCCAAAAATGTTGGGGTTAGCTACTCTCCAAAAAAATTCCAACCAACGTCAAATTATGGACATAAGGAACCTGACTATGATGGGCAGAATGGAACTAAAACACACACACACACACAATGGTTTGAGCTTTGAGTGGACGTTCTTACCATTACATCGTCGACGCTGAGCGTCACTGCGTACCTTGCTGCTACTCTCTGCGCATGTGTGCACTTCACTTCGTTATCGGTAGCATGGCGGAGGTTTCCGAGGGTCATCTTGTTCGCTTATAAACATCTTGAGGGTGCATTGAATAAACAAGTGTTGTATGTTAAAGGTGTGGTACAAACATCTCAGATGGGCCCCATCCACAACATCGAATTTCACTCGTCACCTAAAAACTCGCCCACAGAAGTAAGTGTTCTTTTTCCATCGGACGTTCGAAAACGCATTTCATTTCCGTTTGCGCTGCACCGACGCAGTCACACTGAGCCCATACTCACGCCGGTTGCGTGTGGGATGGAGGATGGAGTCGCCAAGGTTAATGACGCGTAAAAGACTGAGTCTGGTCACTGAGTTTTGTTACCGACTGTAACCACACAGAGTACATCTGCCAAAAAAAAATCATCAAGCTCATCCTAAACAGGCATCCTTTCTGACTTGACTGTATCTGTTGGGATATTCAGTGATTGTTATGACTTTGTAAATTCTGTATGCAATAGGGGGGTGGGGGTGGTAGGGACGGGGAGGATCGATTTATTTATGTATTTTTTTTTGAATGATCAGCACGTCGATGGCCTCCCAGCTCTGAGCACGGGCACGGCCTTCCACACGGTTCGTTGTTCTCTGGAATCTTAAGATCCTTTCCAATGGCAATTGTGTTTGGCAGTTGGAGAGGTGTTCTCGTGATTCTGTGATCTCTTCCCTTTCTCAGCAGGAGAGCAAGAGGGAACAGGATCAGTGACACTGACAAGGAGGAGGAGGAGGAGGAAGAAGAAGCAAAAGACTTTGATGATCGTAAGAAGAGGAAGGATAAAAAGAATGACAAAAGGAGGAAAGCTGCAGAGGAAGAGCCGGCGCAAAGCAAAGTGAAGAAGAGGAGGGCAAAGCAGAGCCGTGCACGGAGGGAACTTTCGGACAGCGACGGAGATGAGGAAACAGGTGTGGAACCAACTTCGGGGTGGTTTCTCATTTTCCTCATGTTCTTCACCACCAGGCGGCGAGTGGGCAGCCCGAGGGGGGTCCTGACCCCATCACTCGACTCCGGGTGGGAGGGGAGGAGAGGGACTTGCGGGGAGGGGGGCTTGGCAAATTTCCACAAAAATTAGGGCAAGCTTTAGTTCATGAAGCACACAATCTTGCCAAGATAATGCAATCCAAATCTGAAAGCGAATTTCCCTCCACAGAGTCCAAGGAACAATAAACTGAAGTTTATAGAAAACAGGATTTATTTATTTATTTAACGAGCCAAGTGTATGATAAGAAGGGAATAATGTAAATAATCATTGTTTTAAAAGGGTTCTTGTATCTTGTGCTTGTATTTTATTACATCTACCAACCCCTCTCCCCCCCCTCCTCCCAACTCCCTTGTCTCCATAACCACACTAACAGCACCGAAGGAGGCTCGTGCACCATCTCAGACTACACACCGCGCATTTCAAGCAGGTGAAATCGCCGCACCTGAGGTACGAACTACTTTCCTGCTTACCTGACTTCATGAACGCACTTTTTTTTCGTTTATTTTCCTTCCACTTGTTTAGTTTATTTGCTTGGAGGCATATTTTGATACGAGGCATGTTGGACACCAGAAGAGACCATTTGGCCCGTTTAGCCCGTGCTGTATTCCCCGTCCCAGCACCCCCGCTAATTGTTGTCATTGCTGGGTCAGTACAGCTCACCCCAAAGGTGGAATTTGGTCTTGGTACCAGCACACGAGGGCCCGGCGTTTTTGGATGACGTGTGCAGTCGCCTTCACGATCACAACGTAAATGCACACCACGCTGCTGGCTTTACTGTCGCTACTTGGGCGACGGCCCACTCAGAGACCATGCGTCTCCTGCTGGCACTGAGCCAGGAGAGCATTTTTTTTTTAATATTTGAATCAAAACCTGCTCAGGATTGAACTTGACCAGATGGCCGAGTGGTGAGTGAACTATCAATCGGCCATCCCCGCACCTGTAAATATTGCAAACTCCTAATTTCTTTAAATTTTTCCCTTCCAAATTTGTGCAAGTGTCACCGCGTTAGGCTCTGGACTTCCACAAAGACCTGTCGAGAAGGAAGTACAGTGAACCACTCGTAACCGAAACTGTGGGGCGGTTGACCTCACGGCGGTATTTAACTTCCTCATTGACCACGTTGCTTTCAAAACCAAATTTGTGAATAACAATCGTTTTCCTTCCATCGCAAGAGCGACATTTTGAAAAAAAAAAACTCTTTGAATCTCATGAGAGGCACGATGTTTCGGGTTGGTGGGTCGAACAGTTTATGCCCTCATTTAGCCAAGTACATTGAGGTGGGTGAGATGGTTTGGGCCTTTTGGCAAGTTTTTGTTTTTCCTCTTTCTTTATGGGATGAAGAGTTCATCCCGGTGGATATTTTGTCTTTTAAAACTTGATGGAAGTGATGTTTCGGGAATAAAATGCTAAGTGTTTGGATTTGGTTGAATTCCCTGCGAATGTTTGCTCCACACGGTGCTGTGGCTGAGTACCGAGACATCACTCGTTTCATGCCACAGATCAAGAGGCTGGCCACAGGCAAGAGGCAGCGGAGGATCCTAAAGGACTCCACTTATGTCGACGACGACGGTTCGATGGGTGGGTCTTGAACTCCGTGATTCGTGCAAAGTGTCTTGGAAAGGAAATGCCGTTGTTTTGGTCCCTTCCAACCGTCCCTCGTTTCGTCCACGTGCTCCTTTTTAATTTTTGCCTTCATTTCCTGTTTTCTCATCGAAAATTGACCCTCCCTACCAAAGTTCTCCTGATTAATGCTCACCTCCATTCGTTCATCCCCTACTCTCTCTCTCACACTTGTGGAACCATCTTGTTGAGCCTGTCTCGAGCTTTTCCGTCCAGGGCTTCAGGTCTGCAACCCACCTTCACCTCGTCGTCTCTCCCGTTTCTACCTCTGGGTATTACTACTCCTGCCGAGGACCGGGAACTACCCCCCCCCCCCCCGTTAACCGGCAACTGCTGTCCGTGTGCTGCCGTGCTTCTGAAGTCTTCTTGTCCACCTGTTTCCCTTTCACTCGGTTCTTTTTCCATTGACCCTTTGCCCTCTCTTGTTTCTGCCCGGCCACAAGCCTCGGCTCGAAAATCGGTGCTCGTCGTTCGAACGAAACTTGTCCAATACGTCCAATCCAGCAATGCGTCAAGCTCGAGCGGGCAGATTGGACTCCCAGGGCAATCTTTTTCTCCGCTTTCGTGAAAACAAACAGAACTATTAGTGCTGGCTATTCTCCCGTTTACTTTGGATTACCATCCTCCTCCTCTCCACCCCCAATCCCCCTCCCGATCCCCCCCATCCCGCTGCTCCACCAGCCTCGGCCATGCATGGTAAGCGTTCAAATTCACCAGATCCCCATGTCCGTGCATCACGTTTTCTGAGCATCGTCGGCGGAAGAGTTGTTCTTCTCAACAGGCCCGGACAGGGTGGTGTGTGTTCGTTCGTCTGGGGTGCTGTGGCAAATGCTGCTCGGTTTGGAAAATGGATGATGGTTAAGTTTTTTATTTTTATTTGTTCAAGCCATTATCTTAAATTTTGATTTTGATGGTCAGAGTGTGTATGAATTGTTTCTTCAACCCATGAGAGCGTTGTATAATACAATGCAATATAGAGATCTCACTGGCAAGGTTCGCCCGTTGCCTGCAGTGAATCGGTCGTCACGTGACGTCCTTTCAATGAGGTCAGGGCTGACAGGATGGCCTAGAGGTACGCACACATTCCTCTAAGCCGTCAAGCCTCGGTTCGCATCTCGACCCAGCTATAAACTGTCATCCCGGTGTTTCACAGTCAAGGTGATCCATCGATGTACGCGCCGTCCTTCGGATGGATGTTAAACTGGGTGTCATGTCTGCCGGCATGAGTTGGTGGACGTTAACGATCCCACGGTGTCCTTCGCGAAGAGTGTCTCCGGTACCTCGGCCAAATTCCAAATTTCTGCCTCAACTACTGCTGTGAGAAGGCAACGGCAAACCACCCAGCATAATCCTTGCCAAGAAACTGCTTCAGCAGTACTGGACCTGCCTTCTGGCAGAACACCAGAATACCAATTAACAAGGTCAGGTTGTTTGGCTGATTGAAGCTGCGTACGTGGTGAAGCGATGTTCCGGGTCCCCAACGTCGAGTCGAAGGAAAATTCGTTCCGCTTGCCGACATCTTGGCATGAGCATCGCGCATGCTGCGTTTGAGCATTTGTAAGGGAGCACGAGTTTGATTGTTAAATGGTAAGGATTGCACTGAGATCATGGTCGTTACAGGGTGCTCTACCGTCTTGTGTTGTGAATGGTGGTGTCGTCATCAATTTCACACAGACTTCCTTCGGCCCAAGGAAGTCTGTGAGGAGTGGACGAAACTTCGCCTGAGACTAGAGGGGTCTGCTCCTTTCTGTTTGTTTTAAAATTGAGGGAGTAAAACCCTCACATACCTTTTGTGGTTGTGGGTGTCAGTTGGAAGGCGACTTCCGGCCAAGTTTCAGTCTGTGGAAGCCACACGACCACGCACCGATGTATCCTCGGTGTCTGCGCAAGTCGGCACTGACGTACGTCCGCGGATAGCACTTCAACCCTCTCCATTCGCTTTTTGGAATCGCAACCTTTGGTACCTTTTTTTTTTTCTGTGGATAATCTCATCGAGTAAGACTGTCTGTTATGGCCAGTTGACGAGGTGCTATTCTGGCTGAATGAGAACTGTCGGTCGTAGCAAGGAGACACGCCACAACTCGAACCTTCTCACTTCCGGGATTCAAGTCTTTGGATATGTTAGGAATATCTGGAGTTTGTAATGACACGCCGGGGCAACCACCACCTTGAGCGAGAGCTTGGAGGACCAGCTTCTCATTGCAAGGTGGATGGGCTTTTCTATTGTCCTGCCAGTATTAAATGAACACCACTGATTGTAAATAAACTTCTATGTTTAACTCCGCCGCTGAAGGTGGACGGAGATTGTGTTTTCACCACTGTCTGTCTGTCTGTCCGTCTGTGAGCAGGATATCTCAAAACGTTGTGGACGGATTATGATAAAACTTAGTGGACAGGTTGGATGTGTGATGAGGACGAATTGAGGTCCGGATGCAGGTTGAGGTACGGATGACACGGCGCTTTAACCCGTGGAGGCATGAAATCTTGATGTTCTCCATCGCACCCTGATGCAGATTTTATGAAGCGTGGAGTAGATTTTCTACCAACTTTTCGTGGGTATTACTTGGCCGAAGTCGGCTTTTCCGCGGTTCCCGATCCATACGTTCCCAGACGTGTTCCGCGTTCATGTAAGGACTCAGTGGTGCCCAGGCAAGAAACTTCAGCCCATTCGGTCTCTTCCACCCAGAGGTGGTTGTGCATGTACGTCACGTGGCACCATCTTCCGGCGATAATCGTGTCCCTCGATGCTAACCACATCCTAACGTGGAGTCCATTTGATCGTGTTCATATAACGGATTGTTAAAATAAGGTTTATTTATAATCGCGGGTGTTCATTTGATACTGGCAGGCCACTGGAAAGTACTTCCCAGATTCACTAATCGTTTCCAGAGCAAGAAAGACGTTTATTTATTTATTATTTTGTGAAGCGTGGGAGCCGCGTGTTGCTCGGGAAGCGTTTCCACGCTTTGGTGTTTAACTCTGCAATCGTCAACAGCAAATTTCAAATCCATTCGGTTTGATTTGTGCACCTCCTCCGAATGTCCTGACCTGTCGCGGATGCTCCACGAGCCTTGGATCGCCGTTCTTGAGTCGATTTTGAAACGGTTAATCTGTTTCCCGTTGGTGAATAAGGTGATCTTCGAGTAATCCGAGAGATCGCAATGAGAAGCGTTCCTCCGATGATTGAACTTGTCATTGGCATCATCGTTTTGCTGAACACTTCCAGAAGCCTCGTTTGATTTCTGATGAAAGCTGATGATTTGTGGTTGTCTGAACAGTTTTTTCCTGAGAATTTTGTTTCCATGGGAAATCTATGCTGTGATGTAATGTGTGTTCTCTGCGCTGTCTCGCCTGCGTTTGAATCCTGGCCCAGCTATAAACTGCCATCCTGATGTTTTGCAGGCATCAATGCGCGCGCCATCCCTCCGGATGGCCTTGACGGACCCGAATGCCGGCACCTGCGGTTTTGGTGGACGACACCGCACGTCGTTCATGAAGAGTCTGCGAGTTGTTACCGGCACCCGAAGCAAATTACAAAGTCGTCGTCCGTCGAGTTTCCTCCGGTGGAGTGGCAACCTGCCCCAGGATTGGTTTGAGCCTTGGAAATTAATGCCCCAGAGCTTCATTTAAACTCCGGAGTGTGAGCCGCAACACCACATGCCGTTATTTGTGTGTATACAAACTCGTCCGTGAGCCTTCTGGTACCACAAGGGATGGGGAAGAAGAAAAAAAACAACTCCTTTTGGGATGGAGCGATCTTCCAAATGGTGCACTGATTCCAACTGTTCCTGTTGGTTTTCAGCAAATCTCAGACAAGATTAAATTGGCTAAGTGGACGATACCTGCTGAATGTCTTCCTCGATAGAGAATTGTGTCGGTTTTACAAAGTCCGAAGCCTCACGTCTTCCCAAGAAATCTGAGAACATACAGGCTCGATGTGAAGGCCAGGATCATCGATTTCCTTTGAGCCAAACAATGGCAGCTCTTGGCCAAGGGAATGATCTCCAAATGTCTTTCAGTATTGTTATTCCCAGCAGCCTTCGTGTTTTCCTTTTCTGAAGATCGCTGTTGGTTGAAAGATAAGTGATTCATTCGCCACGATCCAAGTGCACCGTTCCCAGGCTAAATCTCACACCGGCCATAAAAACCCGAACCGCGGACCAGGAACAAAATTCTCATTTCTCGTGCTTTTGGAAACAGTCAGTATGGCTCGGCGCCTCCGACCCGTCTCGCCGAGATTCCTCATCCTGGCCGTGTATCCGTATCCCACACACCCCTCGGGGCGTATCCACGAGGCCTTTCCTCGCCGCGACCCGGCTGGACGGACTCTCGCAAAGGTCTCGTTATTCCTTGCGGCGACCGCACCTTCGACCCACGAGGGAATTTGGAGCATGTGATGCATCGCTGTTGACTTGTTACGATGGAAACCCTTTATTTATTTATTTTTTAGGCTGAGAAGAGTTGTGGGATAGTGGGGCCTGAGGCTGGCCTCGCTGTTTCTGGAGTTAAAGTTTACTTATTTATTTACTCGGCCTGATTTGTGAATTGCTTGCTTTGAGCTCCGCTCGTGGGAAGTTTGCTCAAACTTGATGAAGAGCATTTCGTTGAGCGGGAAGGCGTGCAGCTGGAAACACGATAGGAAGAGGAAATGGTGCGCGTTCAGGTCGTTGTGTTCTTCTCAGCTTTGAACCGAGTCGTCTCCTTTTCCCCAGCATTGCGCGTCACGCATGCCGATGAGAATTGCTCACGGAGGAATTCGGGCATGGATCGCACGCAGGACGAGGCCAAATTGACACTGTATTTGGGATTTTAACCAGGGATCAGGAGTCGAGTGTTCTGATGAGAACGCCAAGCAGGGCGACCCTAAGTCTGGTTGCCTTTTGTGCATCTTCATAATTGTTTGTTTTTGTGTGAATTTTAAGAGAAACCACAGCTCTGAGGCAAAGGATCTGAGAAATGGCTTTGGGACCTGCGGATGGAAGCGATTCCCTCTGTGATTGGCCTTCCTTGGGATTCCTTGGCCTTTTTGTATTTTATTTCTTGGACATGAATTGTTTTGGCTTTTTCAAGCAAAAACAACCTTCACGGTTTCGGTACAATTTATCGACTTCACATTTGTTCCGACATGAGTAATTTTTGTGGGCAACATCTCTGAAATCCTTGGTGGCAAGAGGTCCAAATTCCCGGCGAGCTCGTCTTCGGCGAAGTTCTTTTTATTTTTTTCCCTTTGAATTATTGGAAGATCGGTAAACCAACACAGCCTCCGGGGCTTCTCTTCTGCACAAAGAACACTTTGTGCTGGTGCCACGAGTTCACTGATTTACTTGTCTGAAGTTCAAGTTTTTGGAGATAGAGCTTCAATCCACCTTGCGATATTACGGCTCGAGGAGTAGACTGACGAGTCGGACGGCGGTTTTCTGATATAAAAATGTATATATTTTTCCTCCATCCAAAAGGGATCCTCCTCGGAGAGCTCTTCGATCTCGTAGCTCGACTGCATGAACGAAGGTCATGCCGCGGACAATGGTGGAACCCAAATCTTGGCCTCGACTCCCGACGGAACGCCGCTCATTATGATCCCTTCATGGCAAACCAAGGGCAAGTCCCAACGGAGGTTGTCGGCATTCCGATGATCCTTTTGTGCTTCCCTGTTTGGGCCTCCTTGTTTACACGCATCCCCAAATACACTGTGGATTGACAATCTTGTTTGGGCAAAGCAGCACATTTTGAAACGGGCCAAAAGCTCGGTCCCTGGATGCCCCAAAATTGGCAGTGATGAATTCTTCACGTGACCTATTTCTTAATCGTCCTTTTTGTTCATCCGTTTCGATTTGTCTTAATCATTTTTGGCTCTCATACGATCCTCCTGCACTGCTTTCACTCCCCACCCATGACCCCCTCCCCCTCATGCACGTTCTCTCGAACGCCGCAACATTTAATCTCGTGGGATGACGGCCAAAACCTCATTTTGTACGTGCCCGTATGAGTGAACCGATCTTGGGTTCGCTCGACACGGATTGTTTGTCCATCCCGGCTAGGAAGGTTGCCCACCATGAGGGTACACTTGTACGACACAGACAACCGAAACTGTTGGGATTTCCAACGGTGCACCTGGGATTCGAACTGCGTAGGTTCCGTGTCGTTGGCCTTGTGGATGCTTCGCCCGCGTTGTGAAGTGAATCATCTGACACTGGCTCTTTATGGTTTGGCCTTCCACTTTGTCCACCGTTAAGGTTTTATAAACCCGCGATTGCAGCGATCGAAGTGTAGTTGGCGCCATGTCTGAAATCTTAACGATGACTATTTTACCTGCCTTTCACCTGGATAGCTTCTGAAGGGATGTCCCCCACATCACAGCTTGTTTTCTTTTCCGTAATCTGGCAATGGGAATGGAAGATGGGTCGATATTTCCACAGAAACGAAATGCCGATACACCAGGGATCTTTTCTGATCCAGAAATCTGGAATTGGTTATGAAGGGCGTGCAAAGACAAAGCCATGTTTTGAAGGTGTCAGGCCTGGCCGTTCATGGCTCAACTCACGCGGCCGTCGTGCCACGGATCCACGAAGAATGCGCATCGTGGTTTGCAAACCAACTTGAGCTTCGTCCATGCGTTCAGTCTCTCCTGGGTTAAGGGATTGATCCCAGTTTTCTAGGATTGTAAATCTCCGTTCGGAAGGTGGAAAACAGCAATCCGTTTGAACGGGATGTTGGGCAGCCGAGACTGCAGGGAATCGGAGGAATGCGTGCGGCACGTATCTGTTTGGAATTACAGGCGAATGCAGCAAGAATTTGGCAGGACGGTCACCAACCACCAGGGTAGCCATGCGACAGGAATGCCTAGTGTCGACGGGATGGAGTTCAATGTCGTTACGGGACATTGGGGCCCGACTCGCATCTTACAGGTTTAAGACACCGTAATGTTGAGCTGTGTATTGTAGTCCTATCAGGGTGTCCTGGAGAATTTTCGTGACATTGTAGTATTTTCAGTATCTCTAACAGCTTCTGGAAACCCAGGATGTGACCTGCTTGAGGAAACCCTGCATTTATGGTGATACTCTCAGCCCAGGAGTGTTAGACCTTTTCAATGGTAACTGCCAGCTTTCCTGAGTGGAACAGTGGTTGTCTCTTTGGGTTCCACCTCACAGATCGCATGCCATTGGTACGGGATCATCCAGGATTGCACGGTTTGGTATGAATACGTTATCAAAGTCAGGGACGAAGATAGACGAGCGTGCGTAAATGGGAGGGAAGTTGTACATCGTAATGTAACCTCGTAGTGATCGCCATGTTGGCGGGTCTGTTGTTGGGGCCTGTCCGCTGTGTTGTGTGCAAAGCAGAAAAGTGATCCAGAGGAGAAGTGACTTGGTGGAATAAGAACCAGACCTCTGTCAGAGGACGATGGATTGAAAACAAACCATGAACCTTTGCTCTCTTCTTTGCAGTTGTGGTTGTTGTTGTTGTTGTTCGCACAAATCTTCAACAACAAATTTGTGCAGTGTATACTCGTCGATAAAAGGTTGAGGTCGTGACTGTTTTGGTGTGAAAAATCGGACCCAAAGCTTTCTTTGCCCGCTGGGCATGACACAAATCTTGGAGAAACACCTGGTGATGACGCACGCGCACGGCAGGTAAACGCAGCACGCACGACATTCCTTCAAATCTGCCAAGGCAGGTACACATCGGGTTTGCCGGTTGTGTAATGATGGAGGTGCTGCCTAGACTTGGTCCAGGGTCGAGGCACACGATGGTCTGTTCGCGTGGCCAGGTAGTAAAACAGCCACCCAGCACATTCTACAGTCCACAAAATTTGGAAAGATGACAACATGTGGGCCGTCTACATATTACCTATGTGAGGGGAGACGGGGTGAAATTGAGAAGTGGGGCAGACTGATGAGAATGTTGGGAGCAGGTTTAGGCAAAGCATCAGTCCGAGGGATCTCGACATCTCGCAGTACGGAGGGGACGTTCAGCCGGGTGTCCCGTCCGCAAACGTTCGTTTGTGGACGTTTTAAGATCCCACACATGGGTCAGGTGCCTTTCGAAAAGAGTGGGCCACTGTGTGCTGGGACGCTTGACAAATCGCCGACTGCAGCTGGGAAGAGCGATGGAAAACCACCCGTTGTATTCCGTGCACAGCGACCAGAAAGAGCGCAACCGACCGGGCATGCGGGATGTGCCGACCGAACGGGACACCCACGGCGTATTGAACGGTGACACAAAACGCAGCAATGGACCAGCCGTTGGCCTCACTTTTACCGGTCTCATCCGATTATAAAGGTCGGAGATGGTTATTTGTTTTCCATAAGAGTTCATGTAAGGCAAGAACATGATCATGGAGGTCAGTCCGGATTAATGGAGTGCTTTTACATTCCAACCTTATCTTCTGCCGAACTCTGTACTCCTATCGCAAGTATCGACCGTTTTATTTGCTAAACTTCATTGAACCTTTCGTTCTTCTTTCTTTTGCGACCATGCTGGTTAGGTTAAGAGTATTTACAGTGGTGTTGCATCGAAGCCTGTGGTAGAAGCCTTTAATAAAGCACGCGTCGCTTTGCATTGTGGGGGGGGAAATATGCTTGTGCCACGTTCAAATGCAAACGTGCTGTGCCAATACTTTTGCTTATGCTGGTGCAAACGACTGTCTTGACGTTTTGAATGTCCACTGTGGTGGATGCAGTGACAGAGAAGGTGTGGGAGGTTGAGTCTTGCTCAGAAGACGACGTCCAGGCAGAACCACCTGCAAAGAGGCCAGCACAGGTAACGAGCTCGCCCACTATTACTTTGACACACACCAGGTACGCCACTCTGTTTAACCACCGAAGGTAAACCATGTGGTTACATTGTTGCTTGTCTGTTCTCTCCCCAGGCCCAGGTGCAGCCTGCTAAGATTCCCAAGGAAAAGAAACGCCCAACTAAAGCTGGGAAACAGACCTCCATCATGGGCTTCTTTCAGAAAAAGCCCCAATAGGATGTCGGTCCAAGGTGACCCGGGTGTGTGCTTCGGGGTTGACGTTTCGTGCTCTGCCATTATCAACGGCGAGCATACAAGGCCACTTGCGTGCTCGGGTTATTATTTGACCCCGTGGAGCCAGCGCGGCTCTCGCGGTTTCTTGGCCTTCGTCACACTTCCATCTCAGGATTGGATGACGACCGGGCTGCACGTCTCGCAAGGCACAAATCCACCATGCCTGGCGTCAGTCCACCCACCCCCTCTCCCCCCACCCCCTCCCCACACACTTCCCTCATCTTCACCTGGATTTTCCACTTCACTCGATTCCTCTTTCGTATCAACACTTCTTGTTGCGATTCTTTTGCGATGTTTGTTATAAAAGTACAAAATGTCTTCACGTGCAGTTACCCCTTGATAAATGTGCCTTACACTCACAAGGATTCCATTATCCCATCTTGCAGGCTATTCTCTCATCTTCTCCTTTTACATGGGGTGGGGGGGGGGAAGGTGTATTTTTCTGGAAAACTTTAAACCAAACCTGTTTCCAATATAAAGTTTTCTTCTTGATGAGCGCATATCATGGTGTCAAAACGGTTTGCCGATGGTACACAGACATGGAAAATCCGTTAGTAAAGGATTGATTTCGGACAGGAGGATCAGATGTGGCACCTTGCTGTTGGCCAAGTTTGGATCCGTGAATGAGATTGCTCAGACGGGATGGTGGAAGGTCTTTACTTAAAGAAGAAAGGAAACCCTGTATTTGTGGTGGAAGTTGGGGGGGGGGGCAGATGTTGCAAATGGTGGAAGGCCGCCTCCCAAAATGGCCGTGGCCTGTGATTGAACATCCACCTCGTGCCGTCGGTGAAATTCAGAGACCTTTCTTGCAAAGTGGCATCTTCCTGTCTACACGCCTGAGAGTTCAATTGGTTTATTAAACTTTTCCAGCAAACAATTCAAAATAATCATCATCATCATCATCTCGGGTGTTCGTTTCGAACCACGTCTGACCACGGAGTTCCTCGTCAGTTTGGATTTTGTGTGGGTAACTAGAAAACGGGGCCCCTGGCGTATTTTAACAGGCCTGCTTTGCAGACATCTTTGGATAATTAACAAGCATAAGAAAATAAACTCTGGTGCTTCAATAAATAGGCTTAAATGCCAAAAGGGTAGATTAATAGCCAGTTAGCCGTGCGGTTGGAATATATCGGCATGTTTTGGCGAACGGCCGCTTTCTCCCAAACCAGGCACGCTTTCCTTGTCAAACACACTAGAACCAAACCGATGACTGGGGAAAAAGAACCAAAGCGGCTCACGAGGGATGGCACGTGGGTGTCTTGAGATGGGGATATGCATCTTTACTGTCATGTCTGCTTTCAACCACAGGTGTGTGACGTGCGAGGAATGGCAACTTTGCCTTCTCACGAAGGATGTTTCTCTGGAGGGTGCATGTGGACCCTCTATCTCCCTCGTCTCATTGCCAGGTCCGTTGCCATCTCTCTGCTCTCCGACCGTACCACCGGGTCGTGTCTCCCAGTCTCGTTCTTTTCGTTCCTCCTCTCTGCTGCTCGGCGTGTCAGAGCGCCTGGAGTTGCCAACTGGCGTCCCACGTCTCTCCTTCCACCTACCACACAAATCGCATTACTTATCGGTTGACAGTCTGCCTGTGCTTCACGATTGTGTTTACCGTTGTTTTGTAGTTAGCGTAACTAGAACACCTTATGGGGGGCGGGGGAGGGGAGGGGAGGGGAGGAAACAAACGTTTTGATCCTCTAAATGTCTACATCTGATCAAGTTCATGGCTCTGTGCAAAGATGCTCGAAGTGGGTTGTTCATTTAAAAGAAGTTCACTCCCCCCAACCACCAAAATCTCCACCATCATCCCTACTAAAAACATCTGTGTGATCACTTTCTTTGTAGCTTCACATTTGGAAAACCTCAGGTGTG
>NC_140977.1:7134475-7149475 GCF_056783735.1 Eptatretus burgeri | reverse complement strand
TAAGAATTCTGGCTCTCACAGACCTGTTAGTTTTGTCTTTAAGAAGCCCTCCCATTCTCCACTCATTACCTGTATTAAATGCACCTGTTTGAACTCGTTATCTGCATAAAAGACAGCTGTCCACACTCAATCAGACTCCAACCTCTCCACAATGGGCAAGACCAGAGAGCTGTCTAAGGACAACAGGGACAAAATTGTACACTTGCACAAGGCTGGGATGGGCTACAGGACAATAGGCAAGCAGCTTGGTGAGAAGGCAACAACTGTTGGCGCAATTATTAGAAAATGGAAGAAGTTCAAGATAACAGTCAATCTCCCTCGGTCTGGGGCTCCATGCAAGATCTCACCTCGTGGAGCCTCAATGATCATGAGAAAGGTGAGGGATCAGCCCAGAACTACACGGCAGGACCTGGTCAATGACCTGAAGAGAGATGGGACCACAGTATCAAAGAAAACCATAAGTAACACACTACGCAGTCATGGATTAAAATCCTGCAGCGCACACAAGGTCCCTCTGCTCAAGCCAGCGCATGTCCAGGCCCGTCTGAAGTTTGCCAATGACCATCTGGATGATTCAGAGGAGGAATGGGAGAAGGTCATGTGGTCTGTTGAGACCAAAATAGAGCTTTTTGGTTTCAACTCCACTCGCCGTGTTTGGAGGAAGAAGAAGGATGAGTACAACCCCAAGAACACCATCCCAACCGCGAAGCATGGAGGTGGAAACATCATTCTTTGGGGATGCTTTTCTGCAAAGGGGACAGGACGACTGCACCGTATTGAGGGGAGGATGGATGGGGCCATGTATCGCGAGATCTTGGCCAACAACCTCCTTCCCTCAACAAGAGCATTGAAGATGGGGCGTGGCTGGGTCTTCCAGCATGACAACGACCCGAAACACAGCCAGGGAAACTAAGGAGTGGCTCCGTAAGAAGCATCTCAAGGTCCTGGAGTGGCCGAGCCAGTCTCCAGACTTGAACCCAATAGAAAATCTTTGGAGGAAGCTGAAAGTCTGTGTTGCCCAGCGACAGCCCCGAAACCTGAAGGATCTGGAGAAGATCTGTATGGAGGAGTGGGCCAAAATCCCTGCTGCAGTTTGTGCAAACCTGGTTAAGAACTACAGGAAACGTCTGATCTCTGTAATTGCAAACAAAGGTTTCTGCACCAAATATTAAGTTCTGTTTTTCTGATGTATCAAATACTTATTTCATGCAATAAAATGAAAAATAATTATTTAAAAATCATACAATGTGATTTTCAGGATTTTTGTTTTAGATTCCGTCTTTCACAGTTGAAGTGGACCTATGACAAAAATTACAGACCTCCACGTGCTTTGTAAGTGGGAAAACCTGCAAAATCGGCAGTGTATCAAATACTTGTTCTCCCCACTGTATATATATATATATATATATATATATATATATATATATATATATATATATATCATGCTAATAATCATAACATAACTTTGTTGAGAAGCAAGCCAGGCACCGCCGTATATCACCTGGAAGTGAAGTTTACGTAGCCGGTATTAACATGACCGTAATTTTACTGAGTTATTTCATTGATTGATGCAGAGTGACGTCACTAATGAGACAAAAAGGGTAAAGTTGGGGTTCGAGTTAGCAATCTTAGCATGAGGGTTAAGTTAGGGTTCGGGTTTGGAATGGCAATCTTAGCATGAGGGTTCGGTTTGGGTTCAGCTTTGGATTGGAAATCTTAGCACGAGTGTTACATTAGGGTTCGGGTTCGGATTGGCAATCTTAGCATGAGGGTTAAGTTAGGGTACGGATTTGGATTAGCAATCTTAGCATGAGGGTTCGGTTTGGGTTCAGGTTCGGATTGGAAATCTTAGCACGAGTGTTACATTAGGGTTCGGGTTCGGATTGGCAATCTTAGCATGAGGGTTAAGTTTGGGTTCAGGTTTGGATTGGCAATCTTAGCATGAGGGTTCGGGTTCGGATTGGCAATCTTAGCATGAGGGTTCGGGTTCGGATTGGCAATCTTAGCATGAGGGTTACGTTAGGGTTCGGGTTGGCAATATTAGCATGGGTGTTACGTTAGTGTTCGGGTTCGGATTGGCAATCTTAGCATGAGGGTTACGTTAGAGTTTGGGTTCAGATTGGCAATCTTCGCACGGGTGTTAAGTTAGGGTTCAGGTTGCAATTAGTATGACTTTGTAGTTAGGCTTAGCATTAACGTTTAGTTTGATGTTGGGTTCGGGTTCGCATTGTCCATTGAAATGTCTTCAATCGATGTTAACCTGTTACTGACAGTGACATCATTACATTAACCAATTAAATTGATTTATCGATAGATAAGGTAAATATGCCTGTTACTAGTGAAGAGAACACTTTACCTTGCTTATCCTCGTACCAATTTGATAAGTGCAGGCATTCGAGCGAAGAGTTTGATAAGGAAATAGCAAGTGAAGAGTGAATAAGGTTCTCAACATACCACCTCTTCTTGTTGTGCTCCTCCTCTGGTAATGATCTGGATCTGTTGGACACTGCCCCCTCCACCTTCTGGTGGCTCTGCCAACATCAGACGGTCTGGGCTCATTGACTGCTCCACCATCACAGTGAACATCTTGCGATAGATCATGAGGAAAGGTGGATATGCGTTGTCATAAATGCAATCACACCGTGAGCCTCGTGGCTCCTCTGGGTCACGCCCCCCCCAGATGTGGTCACATTTAGGGATGGTCCCTTTACCCCTGCGCAACCCACGCAAGGTATTTGGGCGTGGTACAGTGGCACAAAGGACACCACAGGATTACTTCATCTCCCCACATTGCAAACAGGGAAAGCTCCTCCTCCCCAAAGGACGAGGTGCTTTCCAATGCACCACCACGCGGCCACTGCACCACACCGGTCTTTTTGATTAATTTCATAAGAATTATTTATTGCTCTTTTTCTTGTTTATTTATTGTGTCAAGACTTCTGTAAAAGGCAAGGGGAGAAGGCAACGCTGACGGTGGACTAATGGGACGGCGGGCTCGTCTAATAATGGGACGGTCTAACAATTGAAAGGTGGAACAACTTGTAGACACGAGGAAGGATTTATTAGTTTTGTTTGCCACAATGTTAATTTGCGTCATCGTTTGTGTTGTCCTCGCAAACTGACCTTTGCACACAAGGCAGCAAGTGTGTGCTGCAGAAGTGCTGGAGCAGTTGAGTGGTGCGCACGTTTTGAGCGCGCAGTACGTTTTCCCGTTCTGCAAGAGAAAATATTTACTGTGTTTACCGACGTGCAGGAAACAAAAAACACCCGTGGACCACAATCCACCAGCCTGTAAAGCTGAACTTTGGTGTGCCTGTCTGTTTTTTTTTTTTTTTTACGTACAAATGTCATACTCTCGTATGCAATGGGCTGTGCAGTCATGCATTCGGAACAAGGTCTTCCCCCACCCTACCCAACCTGGATGATTGTACACAGGCAGGTGTGAGCCGTACCGAGCAAGCGCACTGCACGCATTGGTCGGAGCGCTGGGACGGAGCCATGACGCGGCTCGTGGGAACGAAGGTGTTGCCGTGTCCGTACAGTGAACCCCCAAAGCGGCACGACCGGGCAACCGGCCGAGGAGCTGTGGACAGAGACCCGGCAGCATGTGTTACCATACCATAACAAATTAAAGTGACAATAACCATCATACTTTAGCTGTCTCAAACAAAGGGAGAGGTTTCTTAAAACTTTCTCTGGAGGTAGCTGAGACATTATGTCATCCTTCCGACTGTCGTCATGAAACCCTCACGGCCATTGGTCTTTTGTCACCCATTATCAGGCATACGCCTCAACCTCGATGGCATGACACCACACAATGGGCATTCAGATGTACATCATCAGTCTTATGAACCACCTTATCCAGACATCAAACAACTCTTGGGAACTACTCCTCGGGTCTTGGAATTGAACGAGTGGTCACATCCATCCCCACCCTCAAACCTCAACAAGTATCATTTTCCAACAATCAATGTAAGCTTCAACAAGGAGAGACAGGTAAAGGGATGTACCGACACAGCGAGGACAGCAGGATCCAGGTTTTCGTTCTGAGCGGGTACAAGTCAGGTACGGACACCGTATTGCACCGCACCGCACCTTGCCATCCTAATACACAGCACCACGTCAAGCTTGAGCACCGTATCGGACAACGTGTGTCATGTTGACAAAGTAATCATTTATTTATTTATTCGTTAATTAGGCATTGCTTAAAATTTGCTTAGCAAAAAAAAAAAAAAAGTTATTATTCGTGAGACATGGAAGGAAAGGGGTGGGGGATAATCGAGATGATTAGAGTTGGGAGTGAGTCAGTGAAACATCCGACCGTGTTTGTGTAGGTAATAAATAAATGGGCCAGTTTGCTCCTGATACAGAGTTCTGAGATAGTCAGCCGAGCTGAGCATGTGCATCTCGAATACCTGAACGCATGTACATGTGATGCAGTGGTCTATTCCACGAGGAGCGAGGAATGGGTGCCAAATCTCGCCGGGGTCGTACGAGCGACCTTGGAAGAGACAAGAATCGTCCGTGCTTGGCATCCTCTCTGTGACTGCAGGGATGGAGGGAGGGATGACATTTGACTTTGTTAGTACTAGCTGTACTAAGTCAGCAGGTCAAACCAGATGTGACACACAAGTTCAAGTACAAACACGGAACAGCGTTGCCTTTTGTCTGATCTGTTCGATGTCCAACTCTACGGTTCCTTCCCATTCATCAATACCTGGAGGACTAACCGGTGCTTCAAGGCAGGAGGTTACATCACAGAGTGCAACATCCCTTCGGATGGACCTTCACCTGGAGATTCGTCTGACAGCATTGGCTAGTGGACCTTAAAAATCCCAGGGTATTTTTTTTGCAAGAAGTAGGCCATAATGTGCCCTAACCCTGAACAAATTCCATATTCCTGCCCTAACCAGGTGTCAAGGCTCCACAAAGCTGAACACCACATGGGTTGACCCTCTGGCATTCTCTTAATACCACTGTGTACCAATGTGGCCTCCATGGCATCGTCCACAACATAGCGAGCATACGATGACAACATAATCAACACACCTTTGTTTCAACTGGAAGGCAGTCTTGTCCAACATCCTAAGTGCTTCAAGATTACCTTGAAACGAATAAGAACGAACTGAAGAATCACCTGTTGATGATCTTTGAGGCTGGAAGGTTCTTGTTATAACTAGTCCATAAGTATGTCCTCATGTACTGTCCAGTATGAATCTAAAGTCTATGCTCGTAAAGGGTCCACCTTGCTGGAGGACCTCCGGGTGTTAACGCTGGTGACTTACCATTCGATTCCCCTCCTCGACCTCGAGTGGGACTCAATGAAGTGATCAGGGCAAGAGCCCTGTAGATCAGCAATAATGAGCTGCACTGCTGCAAGGACCTTCGTTGGGCTGCCATGAGGCTCAAAGTGTTCTTCAGAGGGTCTCCAGTAAAGACCAATCTGTAAACGTTCCAAGATTATCAACATCAAAGCTGAGCTGTTTAACTAGTCTGGTTGTGGTTTGGAAGGTTTGTAAATAGTCAAAAGAAAGTACATCTGCTAGTTACTGATTAAACGAACCACAAACATTACCTTCTGAGGTGCTCTCCCCACCACACTGTGGTGGTCACCAAACACAGGTGAGACACCACAATTTACGTGACCCCTCCACACCACTCCTGAACACAGCTCGTCCTGTCTGCGTCTACAGCTCGCTCAACTTGACTGGAGGGAGCCGAGTGCGGGGCAGCTCAGATACCAACCCCTCCCCCTCTCCCAGTACCCATCCCCCTACCCCAGCACCCTCCTCGTGTCTTGCTCTCATCTCCTGCCAACGATCCTGTGATTTTGCTCTTGGAACCCCGATCTCTGGCACTGACTCCCTCTAGTGGCTTTGCCAAAGTATCCCTGGTTTTGTACTCACCCTCAGTAAAGCCAGAGAGCTGAAAGCAGTGAATCACACAAAGTGCCAGAAACAGTGATTACTTCGTTTACTCAAATTCCAAGTTAGAGGTCGTCTTCTGTGCCTTAATCTCAAAAGGTTGGAGGTCAGTCACTCGGATATGCCTTCTCAATTCCCCTCGCTGTCCTCCATTGCATCTTCCCCTCGATCTTAATCCCACATTCTTCAAGTCCCTTTCCATGACCTCCCTCTATCATCTTGATCTTTTCCCTCGAATTGGCTCATTCCATGCTTTGATTGCTTCTTCATCCGTTTTCCTCACGTGTCCAAACCACCACAACCTCATCTCTCTAATCATTTCTGTGACACACAACTCGAGATCTATTGTGCATCTCCTCATTCTTCAACCACTCTTTAAAATCAGTGACACCCTGAGGTCTCATCTCTGGATCCTCTCGAGCAACTCCTCCATTTTTCTCAAAGTCCATGTTTGTGACTCCACCAACTCCCTTTCATTCTGCCCATGCTGCCTTCCTCTAAACTGGATTTGTTTCACATGAACCTCCTCCTTCCTTTCGTGATGAACCAAGATATTTGAACTTGTCCACCTGTGTCGGCTCTCCACCCCTCACGTCGAGAATAGTCACCTTCTCTACACCACACCATGACCTGTCTTTTTACCTTCATTCCAGCACTCTTCTCTTAAGCTCTTATGACCAAGACTGTTACAAAGAGGAATGGACTCAGTGTGGACCAACCTCCACTCTACAATACGAGTCCCCATTCATTGGCTCCCACATGCATTAACAATCATGCTCTTCTTCCTCAAACACCAACACACTACTTCTCTTGGAATCCAATGAAATGCCTTCTCTAGATCTATGAATGCCCAGTGCAGTTTCTTATTTCCTTCCTGAATCTGTCTCATGATGAAAATCCCATCCACTGTGTCCCCTTCCTTGCATCTCATCTATCTTCAAAACCTCCCTTAGCCTGAGATCTATAATGCTGTCCAGTCACTTCAAAGCATGCTCCATCAATTTGATCCCTCTGTAGTTTCCACAGTCAAATATGTCCCCTTTCTGTTTGAAAATTGGTATTACGAGTACGGGCCCGTAGGGGCGGGCCCGTAGGCGAGTGCCAGTATGTGCAGCCCTCTCTCGCCCCCCCTCTCTCTCCCCCCAAGTCTCGCCCTTCCTCTCTCCCCCTAGTCTCACCCTTCCTCTCTCGCCCCCCCGAGTCTCGCCCTTCCTCTATCTCCCCCCTAGTCTCACCCTTCCTCTCTCGCCCCCTCTCTCCCCCTAGTCTCACCCTTCCTCTCTTGCCCCCTCTCTCCCCCCATCTCTCTCGCCCCCACTCTCATCCCCTCCCTCTCCCGTCCCCCTCTCTCGCAGATATATGCCCGTAACTTGGGAACCGCTCGTCCAATTAATATCAAACCTTGAAAAGGCACATCCGCGGGTCCCCAGCAATATTCCTGTCAAGTTTCAATCAGATCGGACCGTCAATTGTGCAAAAATAAAAAATAATAAATAATAAATAAATAAATGAACATTAATTGTGACCTCATAGCACCGTGTCTTGTCATTGGTCAACAGATAAATGGCTGTAACTTGGGAACCGCTCGTCCAATTGACATCAAACCTCGAAAAGGCACATCTGCGGGGCCCAGCAATATTCCTGGCAAGTTTCAATCAGATCGGACCGTCGATCGTGCAAATAAATAAATAACCATTATTTGTGACGTCATTCGTGACGTCATAGCACCGTGTCTTGTCATTGGTCGACAGATAAATGGCTGTAACTTGGAAACGCTCGTCTGATCGATATCAAACCTCGAAAAGGCACATCCGCGGGTCCCCGGCAATATTCCTGGCAAGTTTCAATCCGATCGGACCGGCGGTCGTCGAGAAACAGTGGTCGCAGACAGACAGACAGAGACAGACATACAGACAGACAGACAGACAGACAGACAGACAGACTGCTGGAATTATAGATAGATGGTCTTCCTACATTCACCTGATATCTTATCCTCACTCCACACTTCCTTAATCAACTCAATAATCCTCTGAACTCCCTCGTTTCCTTTCGTGCCTTCAACTCGACTACATCATTCGACGGTCCACAGGCTTTCCGTTTTCATTTCATGAAGTGCTATTCTTACCTCCTCCGGAGCCTGGTGTTGGCTTAGTGGTTTGGGTTGCAGCTTGGGATCCTGGGGTCCTGAGTTCAAGCCCCGTTGACCGCTTAATTAATACACCAGGGAGTTGACTCAGCCTGTCATCCTTCTGACGTTGGCAAAATGAGTACCAGTGTGTACTGGTAGAGGGGCACTGCATCAGCGACAGTCACGCTTCCAAGAAATGATAGCTGCCATACGCAAGAATAAGAACCTCCACCTCCGTCACACCACGAATCGGAAAAATAATACAATTCGGTCCACTGTGGCTCCGTCACACCCCAAATCAGGTGAGTTAACTCCTCACTACATATATGCTTGTGTGAAAGCATGACTGGCATCAAAAGGATTAAAACAGAGGTGGAGAGAGCATCCTTCTTTCATATCCAGTTCTGGCAGGAGGAGAGAGCACCCATTTTTCATATCCAGAACATGGCTGCAAATATCGTTGCGAGGAATATGGGTGTGCTGCTGATGGTCCACCCTCTCCATAAGTTAAGGTTAGGGGTAGTTATGCCCTCCGTGGTATGGAACACCCTTCGGTGCTGGTGTGTTCTCATGAGTAGTGACAGATGTACGTGTCAGTTTTCACGGATACATTATAATCCATTGAAACCATTCGGATGGCCTTGTTGTTTGGAAATGGAAAACTGGGTCTATGTAGTTGTAAACCTTGCAACCCAGAATTTTTTATTACAAAGTCCTTGAGCGAAAAGAGTATGTCCCACGCCAAGCTCGTGATGGTGCGACCAGTCCTATAAGGTAGTTACAATCCAAAAGACACCAAGTGTGTGTGCGCGCACGTGCGCAACTAATCAAATAAATATTTGGCATTTCTTGGGATAACCTTGTTCCCAAAATTTCCTGAATGCTTGTCCAACTTTATTTTTGGATCTCATCGGAGGATCTCGAAGTCTTACTCACGTTGTTGTTCTTGTGGACTTTTTTGTTTCACAGCCTAGTTTTCATCGAAACTTCCTGAAACTTGGCATATATATGCAAAAATACTCTGCGCAGACAGTAAACATCTCCGATTGTGAAAATTCATCCTAGAAAAAAAGTTATGACGTCATAATGTCTCCGCTAATGGAAATCGCCCAAAAAGATTTCTCTGCAACTAGGAAAACTTTTTGAATCCTGTTTGCGGGAATGGAACGGGGCATTAGCAGAGATAATTTAACGCACAAATAATACATCATTATGACGTCATTCCTATTTTTTCACATTTCTTTCCACAGTCCAGAGTTTTCATCGGATCTTCGTGAAAAGTGGCATGTATATGCATAAAGTCCACGCGCAGGCAGTAACCATCTCCGATTTAGAAAATTCTTCCTAGAAAAAAAAAAAAAAACAAACAAAAAAAACTTATGACGTCATATTACCACTGATGGGAATCGCCTATACCATTATCTCCGAAACTAGGGAAGCTTTTTGAATTATGTATGCCGGAATCAAACGGGGCATTTGCACAGATGATTTGACGCAAGTCTGATACATCACATTCGTTATGACGTCATCACTATTTTCTGAAATGTTTTGTTTCACAACCAAGAGTTTTCATCAGAACATCTTGAAACTTGACATGTTCATGCAGAAAGCTCACACGCAAACAGTAACCATCTCAGATTGAGGAAATTCTTCCAAGAAAGTTATGACATAATATAGCAATGGAAATCGCATAAACAATCATCTCCAAAACAACACATGCTTTTGGAATACTTCAGATGGAATCGAATAGGGCATTAAAGATAATTCCCCACACACCTGATAACTATGACGTCATCACTAAGAAGACGAGGATCTTAGCTCATTTGAGCTTGTTTAAAAAAATATATATTAAATACACGACACCAGATCATCAATGTAAAAACCCTCAATAAATATATCACACCTCGTCATTAACGATTAATTATTGGACAGATGTACGAAAGACGGTATTTGGTTTAATGAGACAAGTGCTGATACAAAAGATGTCAACCCTTAACCCGTTTGGTCCGGTCTGCTCATGGCAGCCATTTTACAAAGGGAAATTAACTTGTAAATACCCCCCTCAAAATTTGTGGATTTCCAAGAAGGTTTGGCACAAGTGATGAGAAGTAGGTGACTTTCAAAATGACGTATGAATGCTAAACGAGGCCTTTCGTGCATGCACTGCGTGTTTAGCGACTTTGAACCTGCCGTGACTCGCACAAAATCTGTAAATCAAATAATCTGAAACAATTTTCAGCATTTTGACAAAAGAGTGGCAATTTTGAGATGATTAATCGTACTCATGGAAATAGAGGAATAAATACAGTAAGAGAAATATCCTTGATCGAGAGGTGGCAGGCTCGTACCATTTACTGTCAGTACATTCCAGCATAGGCAATATATGACACGCACGGTTCAACTTTCACCAATAGATGCAAAAATCAAGAATAATTTCTCTTGTGGCCCCAGAACCAAACAATATATATATATATATATATATATATATATATATATATATATATATATATATATATATAAATATATATAACAGCTTCTGTAGCTCCATCCACCACGATAAACGAGATGGTACATTCATGGAACACTTACCCCAAGCAGCTGAGAGAAGGACTTGGTACGAGCCAACTCTTCTGGCGGCAAATTTGTAATTGTATCTACACTGCCAAGGTAAATGTATACAAATATTATACTTTGAAAAGCTCACGACAGAGTACATTCATAAACCTTTATGAAGTAACTTTTATTCTCATTTGAGTGTTTTCATAACTACCAAGGCTGATAAAAGTGCTAGAACAGATTGATGAAGTGTAAATCGGGAGATCGTTGAAACTCCAAATCGGACGTCTTCACTTTTTTTTTTTTTTTTTTTTTTTTTTTTTTTTTCCCCCCCCCCCCCACCAGTCGACCACAATTACAATGATTCTAATTTTTAACATGAGGAAGTGACATTGTCTCTGGACATTACACTTTGATTCACCATGTAAGTACTGAGGGGGTTTACATCATCCAAGTAATATACGCCGTATCGATTGGTCATTTAACATGTGGTAAAATTTCAATTTCATTCATTGAATGGTTTTCGATGTACGCTCTTAACACCAGAACTGGCACTTTATAACTGCTGGTCGTGATGACTGGGTACCAAGACGTACTGCTGTGATCAGACATCTGACCAATTATGTCCTCTTTATTCAATTTGGGAATGGGATTTAAAAAAAAAAATGAAATTAAAATCAAATGGAAGACCAAATAAAAAAATATGTCCTGCATTGGAGTAACCAGAAGGAACCCAAACAAGGGAAAAGTAAAGATGAAGTCATCAGGAGGAACCTGGACAGCACTTGGGGTTCCAACTGCTTCTTCTCGAGCCTCAAACCCATCCAGGAGCAGCCAAGAGAGCCTTATTCAAAATAATTTTAAAAATAACCCAGATCAAAAATAAATTAATAATTATGGCAGTCAGACCATGTATCCGATCAAGTTACAATTTAAAACATATATTCCCCATAACGACGACATCATAATTGTGAGGTTTCACGTCGATCAATGCAACAGTTCAATTTTAAATATATATTTTCCTTCAATCCAATATGGCTGCCAAACCATGTGATCAATTCTTCAGGAGCACCCTGGTATCGTCAAAGCTTGGGGAACATGTGAAGTTTTCCCCTCGATATGTCCAGACATTCTGGGAAAGATTTTTTTTTAAAGGTTTTAGAGTAAATCAAATATAGCTGCCAAACCCTGTGACCTACGACGTCATACGTGGGAAACTTTATGTTCACGGATAGGTGGTCATACCTGAAAAGTTGTGCCTTGATCCGTTCAGCCGTTTCAGAGAAGACTTGAAGTTTTTTTTTTTAATAAATACTAGCGATACCCATGCACATGCACGGGATAGCAGTACAACATAGCTGGTAGCAGACGAATGACCTTACATGGGGAATGACAAAAATACGCATTGTGCAAAATGCAAGTGGTACTATGGAACGCCAAGACTTCCCAAACATTGTTGGCATGTCCGCTAAGTGCCACAGCAATTTCATAGGGATCGTGTGACGGCGAGCCGAGTTTTTAGTGTGCAGGCTTGGTATTATAATAGAGATGGCTGCTAAACCATGTGACCAATGACATAAATTTATCCAAACATTACCCTCAATTTTTCATACCGATGGGATGTAGCATTCTTTGTGTACATTTACGACATCATAATGAAGGCACCAATGACATTTAAGAAAATAAAATAATAAAAACCCACATTTATTCCCCATGGGACAGGAGCCAATTTCACTCGATGGTGAAAATCGTCTCATCCAACAAGCAGTTGCAGTGAAAAGTGAACGACGAGAGACACCACGTACATCCTGTACATACGCAACAGATTGTTTAACCCCGCTTTTCAGTTTGCGAATGTGGATCAATGATAAACGTACTCTCAACATTCACAAACCCCAGATGTCCTCTCCATCGGTGTTCAGAACTTAGTCCTGGTACATGGTCCATTCACTGGAAGTGGTGAGCACATGCTCGTCCACTCACGCCTTCCATCGACCCACCTGGCAAGGAGTTTGTGGTACGAGCAGGTGCCCGGTCGGTAAGCTGGGAAAGCGAGAACATTCTCCAAATCTTTCGTTGTGCAGAGGCACAACCCTTTCTCTCAGGTACTTTTCCAAGCGTCGAAGAAACTTATTGAGCCATTCCAAGCAAAGATCCTCAGCCCAGACAACCAATACATTTTATTTCACCCTGACCTCTTCAACTTCCTGGTGTTTCTGCACATCAGACATTTTGGGGCAGATTACGTTATTTCAAAAATGCCGCATCGATACCAGCTGTGAACATGTACCCACTACTCCCCTGCCACCCCCAATAGGGCCTTGGGCCCCTACTGTATAAATATCATTGGTCAATTCAAACAAGAATATTTGCCTTGGTTTTCATTGGTTCCTGTTTTATGGCTGCATTCCAAAAGGATGAGAACCGTCTCAACAGCACACCCAGGTTGAAGTGGTCTTTTCAAATGACTAGTCATGTGATGAGACTTGACCTTAAAAAGTCGTGAGGGAACAGCAAACAGCGAACAGCTGAACCCAGGTAAGAGGTTTGCATTTCACAAGAGCACCGATAACGAGGTGGTGAGATTATGACATCACAATGCTCAGGCCTCCTGTACCATGGGGTCATTTTACCATACCATGAAAGGTGGCTCAGAGGTCGTGTACTCACCATTGACCTGCATCTGGGTTAGATTCCTGGACCCATGCTTTATTGCAGGTACGTTTCCAAGTATTTTTAGCTTCTTTAAAAGTTTGAGCATTTCATTCTACGATCCTTTATCTGGGAGCTACGAAATACGTTCAAGGCCACCCCGATAGACTTCGTCACGAGGCGTTTCTGCGCATGCGCGCCGAGCAATCTGTGGCGCACCAAGTCATTTTGAAAGTGCCGTGTTGCTTCAACCAAGAACGAACCTCAAAATGGTATTGTAAATAACAATGAGAATTTAAAAAGAAACAAATAGACAGGTGAGCTTGGTGACATTTAATCGAGGGAAACGAAACAGCTCAGAGGTCGAAATGAAACAGGCCAGATGTCTAAACAGTAAAGTAGAATAGAATCTGCGGTCGTAAACCTATAATCGAGCATTTCGGTGATGTGTGGAAATGCAATGGTACACAAAGAACACGGAGGAAGAGGGGGGGCGGGGGGGTTCGATCTCCGTAACTGGGTCGTGCGTACAGCCAATAAGAATTTTAGGCCCAAAGATGGGGGGGGGGGTGTGGAGAGGAAAGTGGTGTCGCAACTCCCCAGAACACGATTATTGCGACTATTATCTCATTCACGCCTCCATTTCAAGCCCCACACCAACTTTGTGACCTCCGGCGTGAATGTTATTGCCGTCCAGCACGGCAGACATGGACAGTTTCACTCCTGGGAATGCGAGACGAGAAGAATGCCAAACCATTAGTGAGGAAAGTAACGATCATGCGATCTCCAGCAAGTGACCAGTAGGAATAAAAACAAATAAATAATCAAATAAAAACTTTTCTTCTTCAATCACCAAAGTACAGTAACCTGTAACCATGTATAACATCAGTGCATGGCATCCCCACACAATTGAAGCATGAACTGCACGATTTCACAAAATCAAACAGCCATCGCAGGGGACATGGCCACATGTTCATGCACGACTCAAGGTCTGCCTCATCTCGAGGGGAACCCTGCCTTCGACAAGGAGGAGACCCCCGCCTTACAGGCCAGCCAAGTGTCCTGAGAGTTGCTTTCCTGCTTTTCAGCAAGTACAACGGTTTGCTGGTCTAGTGTTGGCACCATGCTCTCAGCACCGCCCGCCCTCACCACGGAACGCAAATTGCTCGGGCTGAATGCAAGTCGCAAAGGAACGAAACAAGATTAAAACCAAAGCACTCACCATCTCTTAGCTTTTGCGTGTAGCCAAGGCCAATAAGGCTCGAATTGTTCACTTTCGCCTGCAACACAAAACACGCTTGCACATCAATCTTTCCATGAACAGCAACCTTCAACTCGGAAGAGGATGGGTGGCATGAGCAAAACCAGAATCGCTGGGAAACCGACAGTACTCACACTGACGGAAGAGTGACAGTCCAGCTGGTACTTTGCTCCGATACCAAAGCGCGTTGTATTGCTGCCTGCAGTCCAAGCCAGGTCCACCGCAGTTTCCAACTTGTCATTCACCTTCTGGTAGATCGAGCCTCCAAACTCTGTGCCGTCATTACTTTGATGAACAAAACCACAGAGACGCGTCAGTCCTGGAACGTCCACCATTCCCGCACCGGCACACTCCACATTCAGACTGGACACTCACACGTTGGTGTGCAGCTGGAAGTCCCCGGTCTTGTAGCCGATGGCAAAATTGCTGCGAGTCAGCTTCGATTTGGACGTGTCGAAGGACATCTGGTAACCGACAAG
>NC_140977.1:7121975-7129475 GCF_056783735.1 Eptatretus burgeri | reverse complement strand
AGAGAGAGAGAGAGAGAGAGAGAGAGGGAGGGAGGTTGCGAGAGAGAGAGAGAGAGAGAGAGAGAGAGAGAGAGAGAGAGAGAGAGAGAGAGAGAGAGAGAGAGGGAGGTTGCGAGAGAGAGAGAGAGAGAGAGAGGTTGCGAGAGAGAGAGAGAGAGAGGGAGGTTGCGAGAGAGAGAGAGAGAGAGAGAGAGAGAGAGAGAGAGAGAGAGAGAGAGAGGTTGCGAGAGAGAGGGAGGTTGCGAGAGAGAGAGAGAGGGAGGATGCGAGAGAGAGAGAGAGGGAGGGTGGGAGAGAGAGAGAGAGAGAGAGAGGGAGGGTGAGAGAGAGAGGAGAGAGAGAGAGAGAGAGAGAGAGGGAGGTTGCGAGAGAGAGAGAGAGAGAGAGAGAGAGAGAGAGAGGTTGCGAGAGAGAGAGAGAGGGAGGTTGCGAGAGAGAGAGAGAGAGAGAGAGGGAGGTTGCGAGAGAGAGAGAGAGAGAGAGAGAGGGAGTTTGCAAGAGAGAGAGAGAGAGAGAGAGAGAGAGAGAGAGAGAGAGAGAGGGAGGTTGCAAGAGAGAGAGAGAGAGAGAGAGAGAGAGAGGTTGCGAGAGAGAGAGAGAGAGAGAGAGAGAGAGAGAGAGAGAGAGAGAGAGAGAGAGAGAGAGAGAGGAGGTTGCGAGAGAGAGAGAGAGAGAGAGGGAGGTTGCGAGAGAGGGAGGTTGCGAGAGAGAGAGAGAGAGGTTGCGAGAGAGAGAGAGAGAGAGAGAGAGAGAGAGAGAGAGAGAGAGAGAGAGAGTGCGAGAGAGAGAGAGAGATTGTGAGAGAGAGAGAGAGAGAGAGAGAGAGAGAGAGAGAGAGAGAGAGAGAGAGAGAGAGAGAGAGAGAGAGAGAGAGAGAGAGAGAGAGAGAGAGATGTTGCGAGAGAGAGAGAGAGAGAGAGAGAGAGAGAGAGAGAGAGAGAGAGAGAGAGAGAGAGAGAGAGAGAGAGAGAGAGATGTTGCGAGAGAGAGAGAGAGAGAGAGAGAGAGATGTTGCGAGAGAGAGAGAGAGAGAGAGAGAGAGAGAGAGAGAGGTTGCGAGAGAGAGAGAGAGAGAGGTTGCGAGAGAGAGAGAGAGAGAGAGAGAGAGAGAGAGAGAGAGAGAGGTTGCGAGAGAGAGAGAGAGAGAGAGAGAGAGAGAGAGAGAGAGAGAGACAGAGAGAGAGAGAGAGAGAGAGAGAGAGGGAGGTTGCGAGAGAGAGAGAGAGAGAGAGAGAGAGGTTGCGAGAGAGAGAGAGAGAGAGAGAGAGAGAGAGAGAGAGAGAGAGAGAGAGAGAGAGAGAGAGAGAGAGAGAGAGAGAGAGAGAGAGAGAGAGAGAGAGAGAGAGAGAGGGAGGTTGCGAGAGAGAGAGAGAGAGAGAGAGGGAGGTTGCGAGAGAGAGAGAGAGAGAGAGAGAGAGAGAGAGAGAGGTTGCGAGAGAGAGAGAGAGAGAGAGAGAGAGAGAGAGAGAGAGAGAGAGAGAGAGAGAGAGAGAGAGAGAGAGAGAGAGAGAGAGAGAGAGAGAGAGAGAGAGAGAGAGAGAGGTTAGAGAGAGAGAGAGAGAGAGAGAGAGAGAGAGAGAGAGAGAGAGAGAGAGAGAGGTTAGAGAGAGAGAGAGAGAGAGAGAGAGAGAGAGAGAGAGAGAGAGAGAGAGGGAGGTTGCGAGAGAGAGAGAGAGAGAGAGAGAGAGGTTGCGAGAGAGAGAGAGAGAGAGAGAGAGGAGAGAGAGAGAGAGAGAGAGAGAGGGAGGTTGCGAGAGAGAGAGAGAGAGAGAGAGAGGTTGCGAGAGAGAGAGAGAGAGAGAGAGAGAGAGAGAGGTTGCGAGAGAGAGAGAGAGAGAGAGAGGTTAAGTAGAGAGAGAGAGAGAGAGAGAGAGAGGGAGGTTGCGAGAGAGAGAGAGAGAGAGAGAGAGAGAGAGAGAGAGGTTGAGAGAGAGAGAGAGAGAGAGAGAGAGAGGTTGCGAGAGAGAGAGAGAGAGAGTTGCGAGAGAGAGAGAGAGGGAGGTTGCGAGAGAGAGAGAGAGAGGGAGGTTGCGAGAGAGAGAGAGAGAGAGAGGGAGGATGCGAGAGAGAGAGAGAGAGAGAGGTTGCGAGAGAGAGAGAGAGAGAGAGAGAGAGAGAGAGGGAGGTTGCGAGAGAGAGAGAGAGGGAGGTTGCGAGAGAGAGAGAGAGAGAGAGAGAGACGTAGCGAGAGAGAGAGAGAGGGTGCGAGAGAGAGAGAGGCAGCCAGAGAGAGAGAGAGAGAGAGAGAGAGAGAGAGAGAGAGAGAGAGAGAGAGAGAGAGAGGTTGCGAGAGAGAGAGAGAGGTTGCGAGAGAGAGAGAGAGAGAGAGAGAGAGAGAGAGAGAGATGGCGAGAGAGAGAGAGAGAGAGAGAGAGAGAGAGAGAGAGAGGTTGCGAGAGAGAGAGAGAGAGAGAGAGAGAGAGAGAGAGAGAGAGAGAGAGAGAGAGGATGCGAGAGAGAGAGAGAGAGAGAGGGAGAGAGAGAGAGAGAGAGAGAGAGGTAGCGAGAGAGAGAGAGAGAGAGAGAGAGAGGGTGCGAGAGAGAGAGAGAGAGAGAGAGAGAGAGAGAGAGAGAGAGAGGTTGCGAGAGAGAGAGAGAGAGGATGCAAGAGGGAGGTTGCGAGAGAGAGAGAGAGAGGTTGCGAGAGGGAGATTGCGAGAGAGAGAGAGAGAGAGAGAGAGAGAGAGAGAGAGAGAGAGAGAGAGAGAGAGAGAGAGAGAGAGGGAGGTTGCGAGAGAGAGAAAGAGAGGGAGGGAGGTTGCGAGAGAGAGAGAGAGGGAGGTTGCGAGAGAGAGAGAGAGGGAGGTTGCGAGAGAGAGAGAGAGAGAGAGAGGGAGGTTGCGAGAGAGAGAGAGAGAGAGAGAGAGAGAGAGGGAGGTTGCGAGAGAGAGAGAGAGAGAGAGGTTAGAGAGAGAGAGAGAGAGGTTGCGAGAGAGAGAGAGAGAGAGAGAGAGAGAGAGAGAGAGAGAGAGAGGGAGGTTGCGAGAGAGAGAGAGAGAGAGAGAGAGAGAGAGAGAGAGAGAGGGAGGTTGCGAGAGAGAGAGAGAGAGAGAGGGAGGTTGCGAGAGAGAGAGAGAGAGAGAGAGGGAGGTTGCGAGAGAGAGAGAGAGAGAGAGAGAGAGGGAGGTTGCGAGAGAGAGAGAGAGAGAGAGAGAGAGAGGGAGGTTGCGAGAGAGAGAGAGAGAGAGAGAGAGAGAGGGAGGGTGTGAGAGAGAGAGAGAGAGAGAGAGAGGATGCGAGAGAGAGAGAGAGAGAGAGAGAGAGGGAGGTTGCAGAGAGAGAGAGAGAGAGAGAGGGAGGTTGCGAGAGAGAGAGAGAGAGGAGGTTGCGAGAGAGAGAGAGAGAGGGAGGTTGCGAGAGAGAGAGAATGAGAGAGGGAGGTTGCGAGAGAGAGAGAGAGAGAGAGAGAGAGAGAGAGCGAGCGAGAGAGAGAGAGAGAGAGAGAGAGGTTGCGAGAGAGAGAGAGAGAGAGAGAGAGAGAGGGAGGTTGCGAGAGAGAGAGAGAGAGGGAGGTTGCGAGAGAGAGAGAGAGAGAGAGAGAGGTTGCGAGAGAGAGAGAGAGAGAGAGAGAGAGAGAGAGAGAGAGAGAGAGAGAGAGAGGGAGGTTGCGAGAGAGAGAGAGAGAGAGAGAGGGAGGTTGCGAGAGAGAGAGAGAGAGAGAGAGAGAGGGAGGTTGCGAGAGAGAGAGAGAGAGAGGGAGGTTGCGAGAGAGAGAGAGAGAGAGAGAGAGAGAGAGAGAGAGAGAGAGAGAGAGAGGTTGCGAGAGAGAGAGAGGTTGAGAGAGAGAGAGAGAGAGAGAGAGAGAGGTTGCGAGAGAGAGAGAGAGAGGTTGCGAGAGAGAGAGAGGGGGTGCGAGAGAGAGAGAGAGGTTGCGAGAGAGAGAGAGAGAGAGAGAGAGAGAGAGAGAGAGAGAGAGAGAGAGAGAGAGAGGTTGCGAGAGAGAGAGAGGTTGCGAGAGAGAGAGAGAGAGAGAGAGAGAGAGAGAGAGGTTGCGAGAGAGAGAGAGAGAGAGAGAGAGAGAGAGAGAGAGAGAGAGAGAGAGAGAGAGAGAGAGAGGGTGCGAGAGAGAGAGAGAGAGGAAGCGAGAGGGAGGGTGCGGGAGAGAGAGAGAGAGAGAGAGAGAGAGAGAGAGGGAGGTTGCGAGAGAGAGAGAGAGAGAGAGAGAGAGAGAGAGGGAGGTTGCGAGAGAGAGAGAGAGAGAGAGAGAGAGAGAGAGAGAGAGAGAGGTTGCGAGAGAGAGGGAGAGAGGGAGAGAGAGAGAGAGAGAGAGGGAGGTTGCGAGAGAGAGGGAGGTTGCGAGAGAGAGGGAGGTTGCGAGAGAGAGAGAGAGAGAGAGAGAGAGAGAGGTTGCGAGAGAGAGAGAGAGAGAGAGAGAGAGAGGTTATGAGAGAGAGAGAGAGAGGGAGGTTGCGAGAGAGAGAGAGAGAGGTTAGAGAGAGAGAGAGAGAGGGAGGTTGCGAGAGAGAGAGAGAGAGAGAGAGAGGGAGGTTGCGAGAGAGAGAGAGAGAGAGAGAGAGAGAGAGAGAGAGAGAGAGAGAGAGAGAGAGAGAGAGAGAGAGAGAGAGAGAGAGAGAGAGAGAGAGAGAGAGAGAGAGAGAGAGAGAGAGAGAGAGAGAGAGAGAGAGAGAGAGAGAGAGAGAGAGAGAGGTTGAGAGAGAGAGAGAGAGAGAGAGAGGCTGCGAGAGAGAGAGAGAGAGAGAGAGGTTGCGAGAGAGAGAGAGAGAGAGAGAGAGAGAGAGAGAGAGGTTGCGAGAGAGAGAGAGAGAGAGAGAGAGAGAGAGAGAGAGAGAGAGAGGTTGGAGAGAGAGAGAGAGAGAGAGAGGTTGCGAGAGAGAGAGAGAGAGAGAGAGGTTGCGAGAGAGAGAGAGAGAGAGAGAGAGAGAAGTTGCGAGAGAGAGAGAGAGAGAGAGAGAGAGAGAGGTTGCGAGAGAGAGAGAGAGAGGTTGCGAGAGAGAGAGAGAGAGGTTGCGAGAGAGAGAGAGAGAGGTTGCGAGAGAGAGAGAGAGGGGTTGCGAGAGAGAGAGAGAGAGAGAGGTTGCGAGAGAGAGAGAGAGGGAGAGAGAGGTTGCGAGAGAGAGAGAGAGAGAGAGAGGTTGCGAGAGAGAGAGAGAGGGAGGTTGCGAGAGAGAGAGAGAGAGAGAGAGAGAGAGAGAGAGAGAGAGAGAGAGAGAGAGAGAGGTTGCGAGAGAGAGAGAGAGAGAGAGAGAGAGGTTGCGAGAGAGAGAGAGAGGGAGGTTGCGAGAGAGAGAGAGAGAGAGGGAGGCTGCGAGAGAGAGAGAGAGAGAGAGGCAGGTTGCGAGAGAGAGCGAGAGAGAGAGAGGTTGCGAGAGAGAGAGCGAGAGAGAGAGAGAGAGGTTGCGAGAGAGAGAGAGAGAGAGAGGGAGGTTGCGAGAGAGAGAGAGAGAGAGGAGAGAGAGAGAGAGAGAGAGAGAGAGAGAGAGAGAGAGAGAGAGAGAGAGAGAGAGAGAGGTTGCGAGAGAGAGAGAGAGAGAGAGGTTGCGAGAGAGAGAGGTTGAGAGAGAGAGAGAGAGAGGGAGGGAGGTTGCGAGAGAGAGAGAGAGAGAGAGAGAGAGGTTGCGAGAGAGAGAGAGAGGGAGGGAGGTTGCGAGAGAGAGAGAGAGGGAGGTTACAGAGAGAGAGAGAGAGAGGTTGCGAGAGAGAGAGAGAGAGAGGGAGGTTGCGAGAGAGAGAGAGAGAGAGAGGGAGGTTGCGAGAGAGAGAGAGAGAGAGAGAGAGAGAGAGAGAGAGAGAGAGAGAGAGAGAGATGTTGCGAGAGAGAGAGAGAGAGAGAGAGAGAGAGAGAGAGAGATGTTGCGAGAGAGAGAGAGAGAGAGAGAGAGAGAGAGAGAGAGAGAGAGAGAGAGGTTGCGAGAGAGAGAGAGAGAGAGAGAGAGGTTGCGAGAGAGAGAGAGAGAGAGAGAGGTTGCGAGAGAGAGAGAGGTTGCGAGAGAGAGAGAGAGAGAGAGAGAGGTTGCGAGAGAGAGAGAGAGAGAGGGAGGTTGCGAGAGAGAGAGAGAGAGAGAGAGAGAGAGAGAGGGAGGTTGAGAGAGAGAGAGAGAGAGAGAGAGAGAGGGAGGTTGCGAGAGAGAGAGAGAGAGAGAGAGAGAGAGAGAGAGAGAGAGAGAGAGAGAGAGAGAGAGAGAGAGAGGGAGGTTGCAGAGAGAGAGAGAGAGAGAGAGAGAGAGGGAGGTTGCGAGAGAGAGAGAGAGAGAGAGAGAGAGAGAGAGAGAGAGAGGTTGCGAGAGAGAGAGAGAGAGAGAGAGAGAGAGAGAGAGAGAGAGAGAGAGAGAGAGAGAGGGAGGTTGCGAGAGAGAGAGAGAGAGAGAGAGGGAGGTTGCGAGAGAGAGAGAGAGAGAGAGAGAGAGAGGTTGCGAGAGAGAGAGAGAGAGAGAGAGAGAGGGAGGTTGCGAGAGAGAGAGAGAGAGAGGGAGGTAGCGAGAGAGAGAGAGAGAGAGAGGGAGGTTGCGAGAGAGAGAGAGAGAGAGGGAGGTTGCGAGAGAGAGAGAGAGAGAGAGAGGGAGGTTGCGAGAGAGAGAGAGAGAGAGAGGGAGGTTTTTAGAGAGAGAGAGAGAGAGAGAGAGAGAGAGAGAGAGAGAGAGAGAGGGAGGTTGCGAGAGAGAGAGAGAGAGGGAGGTTGCGAGAGAGAGAGAGAGAGAGAGAGGTTGCGAGAGAGAGAGAGAGAGAGAGAGAGGTTGCGAGAGAGAGAGAGAGAGAGAGAGAGAGAGAGGTTGCGAGAGAGAGAGAGGTTGCGAGAGAGAGAGAGAGAGAGAGAGAGAGAGAGAGGTTGCGAGAGAGAGAGAGAGGTTGCGAGAGAGAGAGAGAGAGGGAGGTTTTTAGAGAGAGAGAGAGAGAGAGAGAGAGGTTGCGAGAGAGAGAGAGAGAGAGAGAGAGGTTAGAGAGAGAGAGAGAGAGAGGTTGCGACAGAGAGAGGTTGCGAGAGAGAGAGCGAGAGAGAGAGAGTGAGAGAGAGCGAGACTTCGCGAGAGAGATAGGTTGTGAGAGAGAGAGTGAGAGAGACAGAGAGAGAGAGAGGTTGCGAGAGAGAGATAGAGAGAGAGAGAGAGAGGTTGCGAGAGAGAGATAGAGAGAGAGAGAGAGGTTGCGAGAGAGAGAGAGAGAGAGAGAGAGAGAGAGGTTGCGAGAGAGAGATAGAGAGAGAGAGAGAGAGAGAGAGAGAGAGAGAGAGAGGAGAGAGAGAGAGAGAGAGAGAGGTTGCGAGAGAGAGAGAGAGAGAGGTTGCGAGAGAGAGAGAGAGAGAGAGAGGTTGCGAGAGAGAGAGAGAGAGAGGTTGCGAGAGAGAGAGAGAGAGAGAGAGAGGTTGCGAGAGAGAGAGAGAGAGGGAGGTTGCGAGAGAGAGAGAGAGAGGGAGGTTGCGAGAGAGAGAGAGAGAGGGAGGTTGGGAGAGAGACAGAGAGAGAGAGAGAGAGAGAGAGAGAGGGAGGTTGCGAGAGAGAGAGAGAGAGAGGGAGGTTGCGAGAGAGAGAGAGAGAGAGGGAGGTT
>NC_140977.1:7116975-7119475 GCF_056783735.1 Eptatretus burgeri | reverse complement strand
GAGAGAGAGAGATTGCGTAGAGAGAGAGAGAGATTATGCGAGAGAGAGAGATTAAGTAGAGAGAGAGAGAGATTAAGTAGAGAGAGAGAGAGAGAGAGAGAGAGATTGCGAGAGAGAGAGAGATTGCGAGAGAGAGAGAGATTGCGAGAGAGAGAGAGAGAGAGATTGCGAGAGAGAGAGAGATTGCGAGAGAGAGAGAGAGATTGCGAGAGATTGCGAGAGAGAGAGAGATTGCGAGAGAGAGAGAGATTGCGAGAGAGAGAGAGATTGCGAGAGATTGCGAGAGAGAGAGAGATTGCGAGAGAGAGAGAGAGATTGCGAGAGAGAGAGAGATTGCGAGAGAGAGAGAGAGAGATTGCGAGAGAGAGAGAGAGAGAGAGAGAGAGAGAGAGAGAGAGATTGCGAGAGATTGCGAGAGATTGCGAGATTGCGAGAGAGAGAGATTGCGAGATTGCGAGAGAGAGAGAGATTGCGAGAGAGAGAGATTGCGAGAGAGAGAGATTGCGAGAGAGAGAGATTGCGATTGCGAGAGAGAGAGAGATTGCGAGAGAGAGAGAGATTGCGAGAGAGAGAGAGATTGCGAGAGAGAGAGAGAGAGATTGCGAGAGAGAGAGAGATTGCGAGAGAGAGAGATTGCGAGATTGCGAGATTGCGAGATTGCGAGATTGCGAGAGAGAGAGATTGCGAGAGAGAGAGAGAGATTGCGAGAGAGAGAGAGAGAGAGAGAGAGAGAGAGAGATTGCGAGAGAGAGAGAGATTGCGAGAGAGAGAGAGAGAGAGATTGCGAGAGATAGAGAGATTGCGAGAGATTGCGAGAGAGAGAGAGATTGCGAGAGATTGCGAGAGAGAGAGAGATTGCGAGATTGCGAGAGAGAGAGAGAGATTGCGAGATTGCGAGAGAGAGACAGAGATTGCGAGAGAGAGAGATTGCGAGAGATTGCGAGAGAGAGATTGCGAGAGAGAGAGAGAGATTGCGAGAGAGAGAGAGAGAGAGAGAGAGATTGCGAGAGAGAGAGATTGCGAGATTGCGAGAGAGAGAGATTGCGAGATTGCGAGATTGCGAGAGAGAGAGATTGCGAGATTGCGAGATTGCGAGAGATTGCGAGAGATTGCGAGAGATTGCGAGATTGCGAGAGATTGCGAGAGAGAGATTGCGAGAGAGAGAGATTGCGAGAGAGAGAGATTGTGAGAGAGAGAGATTGCGAGAGAGAGAGATTATGAGAGAGAGAGATTGCGAGATTGCGAGAGAGAGAGAGAGAGATTGCGAGAGAGAGAGAGAGAGAGATTGCGAGAGAGAGAGAGAGAGAGATTGCGAGAGAGAGAGAGAGAGAGATTGCGAGAGAGAGAGAGAGAGAGATTGCGAGAGAGAGAGAGAGAGATTGCGAGAGAGAGAGAGAGAGATTGCGAGAGAGAGAGAGATTGCGAGAGAGAGAGAGATTGCGAGAGAGAGAGAGAGATTGCGAGAGAGAGAGAGAGATTGCGAGAGAGAGAGAGATTGCGAGAGAGAGAGAGAGATTGCGAGAGAGAGAGAGAGAGATTGCGAGAGAGAGAGAGAGAGATTGCGAGAGAGAGAGAGAGAGATTGCGAGAGAGAGAGAGAGAGATTGCGAGAGAGAGAGAGAGAGATTGCGAGAGAGAGAGAGAGAGATTGCGAGAGAGAGAGAGAGATTGCGAGAGAGAGAGAGAGATTGCGAGAGAGAGAGAGAGAGATTGCGAGAGAGAGAGAGAGATTGCGAGAGAGAGAGAGAGAGATTGCGAGAGAGAGAGAGAGAGAGATTGCGAGAGAGAGAGAGAGATTGCGAGAGAGAGAGAGATTGCGAGAGAGAGATTGCGAGAGAGAGAGAGATTGCGAGAGAGAGATTGCGAGAGAGAGAGAGATTGCGAGAGAGAGATTGCGATTGCGAGAGAGGGAGATTGCGAGATTGCGAGATTGCGAGAGAGAGAGAGATTGCGAGAGAGAGAGATTGCGAGATTGCGAGATTGCGAGAGAGAGAGATTGCGAGATTGCGAGATTGCGAGATTGCGAGATTGCGAGATTGCGAGATTGCGAGAGAGAGATTGCGAGATTGCGAGATTGCGAGAGAGAGAGAGATTGCGAGATTGCGAGATTGCGAGAGAGAGATTGCGAGATTGCGAGAGAGAGAGAGATTGCGAGAGAGAGAGATTGCGAGATTGCGAGAGAGAGAGATTGCGAGATTGCGAGAGAGAGAGATTGCGAGATTGCGAGAGAGAGAGATTGCGAGATTGCGAGAGAGAGAGATTGCGAGATTGCGAGAGAGAGAGATTGCGAGAGAGAGAGAGAGATTGCGAGAGAGAGAGAGAGAGATTGCGAGATTGCGAGAGAGAGAGATTGCGATTGCGAGAGAGGGAGATTGCGAGAGAGAGAGAGAGAGATTAAGTAGATTGCGAGAGAGAGAGAGATTGCGAGAGAGAGAGAGAGATTGCGAGAGAGAGAGAGATTGCGAGAGTGCGAGATTGCGAGAGAGAGAGAGAGGTTGCGA
>NC_140977.1:7104475-7106975 GCF_056783735.1 Eptatretus burgeri | reverse complement strand
GAGAGAGAGAGAGAGATTATGAGAGAGAGAGAGAGAGAGAGAGATTGCGATTATGAGAGAGAGATTGCGAGAGAGAGAGAGATTATGTAGAGAGAGATTACAGAGAGAGAGATTGCGAGAGAGAGAGAGAGAGATTATGAGAGAGAGAGATTGCGAGAGAGAGAGAGAGAGAGAGAGAGAGAGATTGCGAGAGAGAGAGAGAGATTGCGAGAGAGAGAGATTGCGAGAGAGAGAGAGAGAGATTGCGATTGCGATTGCGAGAGAGAGAGATTGCGATTGCGATTGCGAGAGAGAGAGATTGCGATTGCGATTGCGAGAGAGAGAGATTGCGATTGCGAGAGAGAGAGAGATTGCGAGATTGCGAGAGAGATTGCGAGAGAGGGAGAGAGAGAGATTGCGATTGCGAGAGAGATTGCGAGATTGCGAGAGAGGGAGAGAGAGAGATTGCGAGATTGCGAGAGAGGGAGAGAGAGAGATTGCGAGATTGCGAGAGAGGGAGAGAGAGAGATTGCGAGAGAGATTGCGAGAGAGATTGCGAGAGAGAGAGAGAGAGAGATTGCGAGAGAGAGAGAGAGACAGAGAGAGAGAGATTGCAAGAGAGAGAGAGAGAGAGAGAGAGAGAGAGAGAGAGAGAGAGAGAGAGAGAGAGAGAGATTGCGAGAGAGAGAGAGAGAGAGAGATTGCGAGAGAGAGAGAGAGAGATTGCGAGAGAGAGAGAGAGAGATTGCGAGAGAGAGAGAGATTGCGAGAGAGAGAGAGATTGCGAGAGAGAGAGAGAGAGAGAGAGTGAGAGAGAGAGAGAGAGAGAGAGAGAGATTGAGAGAGAGAGAGAGATTGCGAGAGAGAGAGAGATTGCGAGAGATTAAGTAGAGAGAGAGAGAGATTGCGAGAGAGAGAGAGAGAGAGAGAGAGAGAGAGATTATGAGAGAGAGAGAGAGATTGCGAGAGAGAGAGATTGCGAGAGAGAGAGATTATGAGAGAGAGAGATTGCGATTGCAGAGATTATGTAGAGAGAGAGAGATTATAGAGAGAGAGAGAGAGATTATTGAGAGAGAGAGAGAGAGATTGCGAGATTAAGAGAGAGAGAGAGAGAGAGAGAGATTGCGATTGCGAGAGAGAGAGATTGCGAGAGATTATGTAGAGAGAGAGATTGCGAGAGAGAGAGAGAGAGAGATTGCGAGAGAGAGAGAGAGAGAGATTGCGAGAGAGAGAGAGGGAGAGAGTGCGAGAGAGAGAGAGAGTGCGAGAGGGAGAGAGAGAGAGAGAGCGCGAGAGAGAGAGAGAGAGAGAGAGAGAGAGAGATTGCGAGAGAGAGAGAGATTAGAGAGAGAGAGAGAGAGAGAGAGAGAGAGAGAGAGAGAGAGAGAGAGATTATGAGAGAGAGAGATTGCGAGAGAGAGATTGCGAGAGATTATGAGAGATTGCGAGAGAGAGATTGCGAGAGAGAGAGAGATTGCGACAGAGATTGCGAGATTGCGAGAGAGAGAGATTACAGAGAGAGAGAGAGATTGCGAGAGAGAGAGATTGCGAGAGAGAGAGAGAGATTACAGAGAGAGAGAGAGATTGCGAGAGAGAGAGAGAGAGAGAGAGAGAGAGAGATTGCGAGAGAGAGAGAGAGAGAGAGATTGCGAGAGAGATTGCGAGAGAGATTGCGAGAGAGATTGCGAGAGAGATTGCGAGAGAGAGAGAGAGAGAGATTGCGAGAGAGATTGCGAGAGATTGCGAGAGAGATTGCGAGAGAGAGAGAGATTGCGAGAGAGAGAGATTACAGAGAGAGATTGCGAGATTAGAGATTGCGAGAGAGAGAGAGAGATTGCGAGAGAGAGAGAGAGAGAGAGATTATGTAGAGAGAGAGAGAGATTGCGAGAGAGAGAGAGAGAGAGAGAGAGAGATTGCGAGAGAGAGAGAGAGAGAGATTGCGAGAGAGATTGCGAGAGAGAGAGATTGCGAGATTGCGAGATTGCGAGAGATTGCGAGAGAGAGATTGCGAGAGAGATTGCGAGAGAGATTGCGAGATTGCGAGAGAGATTGCGAGATTGCGAGAGAGATTGCGAGATTGCGAGAGAGATTGCGAGATTGCGAGAGAGATTGCGAGATTGCGAGAGATTGCGAGAGAGATTGCGAGAGATTGCGAGATTGCGAGAGAGAGAGATTGCAGAGAGAGAGAGATTGCGAGAGAGAGAGAGAGAGATTGCGAGAGAGAGAGAGAGAGGGAGAGAGAGAGATTGCGAGAGAGATTGCGAGAGAGATTGCGATTGCGAGAGAGATTGCGATTGCGAGAGAGATTGCGATTGCGAGAGAGATTGCGATTGCGAGAGAGATTGCGATTGCGAGAGAGATTGCGATTGCGAGAGAGATTGCGAGAGAGAGATTGCGATGGAAAGAGAGAGATTGCGATGGAAAGAGAGAGATTGCGATTGCGAGAGAGAGAGAGAGAGATTGCGAGAGAGAGAGAGAGAGAGAGAGATTAAGTAGAGAGAGAGATTTACAGAGAGAGAGA
>NC_140977.1:6994475-7099475 GCF_056783735.1 Eptatretus burgeri | reverse complement strand
TTTAGAGCTCGAGACCCTTCAGACCAGTCATTTACATCCTTTACATGCACATTACTATTGGAACATACTCTTTGGAGCTTCAGACCATCTTGAACCTTCCAAACAAAGCACACAAACATCTATACTCTTCTTGCAAACCAGACCATACATTCAGCAAGTAATGTGCAAACTCGACCCACCCAGGGAGTCGGGTCCTCGACTCGTATTTGTAACAGCTCTCACAGCTCCCACCCCCACCAATAGGATTAATAGTGTGGATCAATTTACTTGCCCTGTGCAGTCACATGCTCCAGAAGCACCCAAATCAGATGCGGTGTCTTCCCGAGGGAGGTCCACCTGATACATCCACCTCCCACGTAAATATAGCTGGCACAAATTGTATCTTCAGGTTGTGATGATGTCCTTTCTCAATGAGTTGGTTACCGTTACTTGGTAATGACGCAAAGCATTATCATTACAGCTGCAGACGTCCATTAAATAAAATCACCAAGCCTGCCGTGTTCACAGGAAGCACTCCCGCAAGGTTCAAAGTCCATACATTGGTAGCGATCCGTTCGGGGGTGGATTGGGTAACACATGTCCGTCCACTCGGGCCTTACAGCGGCCCACATGGTCGCAAGTCTGCTCTTTCAGTGAGCTCAGATCGTTCCCCCAATTCTTTAGTTGTGTAGAGGTAGACTCCTTTCGCTTAGGAACTTTTCCCCAAGTATTTTTGGCTTCTTTCATGAGCTTTGTGAACCATTGCAGGAAACAATCCTAATCTCCCACACACGATATGCTTTCAGGTGCCCCGGAACATCGCCGTATCGAGGGGTTTTGCGCCTGTGCGCCGAGCATTCTGGGTCGTATCAAGTCATCTCAAAAGTCACTTATTGGACACGATGACGGGACGAGTCGTTGGACCCGGATAAACCCGATCAATGCAGCAACGACCAAAGTGCATGCAGCAAAGTGGTCGTTGATGTCATTAAACGCACATTACGAACAACCAGCGTGTTTATTTGTTCAGTCAATGGCTGCTTTGGCTGGAAAGGAGAGGAACAGCTCGGTTCTGGAGATCGGGTCTTACAAGGCAGTAGTTTGAATGAGGTCACACACAAAAAGATAGACTTCGACAGTCATACACTTCTCTCTTGCCCACTCAACCTTAATCATATCCCATTGTTTGCACCACAAATCAATCAATTTAACCAAGGTCACAAGTTAATGAATAGGTTTCATTAAAATTGCTTTGTAAAAAATGCTGTACACGTTAGTTAGCATTTTTCCTCAGCATTCTTGCCAGTCCACATTTTAACGCTCAATACATCCCCTCTAGTAGCCGTAATGTTCCCACTATAAATCTTTACAATCGGAAGATGCAAACAACTCCCCCCCGCCCCATTGGAATTTTATACCTTTTACAAGTCTCCCTCTCCACCCCCATCACCATACCTTGTCCTCGAGCGAAACCTCCGTGCTCAGAGTGTTGTCAGTGCTCCACTTTTCGGTGAATACGAGGCCGTGCTCAGACCAATTGTATTTGGTCTCCAGGCTCGCATTGACCTTCCCGGTTTCCAACACCGACGAGCCCTTGGTGGAAAATTCCTGCAGCCAAAGGAGATTCATCAGAACGTTCACCAAATCGATACCCTCGAGTCGCGCTTCTACAATTCTTGCTCCAGCTCCGAAAGATCGAACACCATTTGGAACGTCAGTGTAATATTACAAATCCACACGTACATGTCGAAACAAACAGCACAAGGCCTTAAAATCCGATACAATTAATAAAGCAATTGGCATCAAACATTCCTTTAACATTGGGCCAAACAAAATGGATCTGTCGAGAATGGTCCCTCTTCCTCCTGCAACGTTTACCCCGTCAAGTTGATCGGACAAAGGAGCCATTCCATTTAAGAAGTAGTGTTTGCGCATTCCTGGCAAAGGCATCATGTTTAAGGAGAAAAACCCAAAGGGCCCACTACTGCACTGCATTCAGGAATTGGCTGTACGACTCCATCAGATCAACGTAGTTCCTGGTCGCCGTCTATTCCAACGATTACAATCCGATCGCCATATTTCCATGGGCTAGAGAATTGTGCAAAACGAAGCCAAGTTAAAGAAAACGTTTTAAGTGTTTGGAAACCATCGAGAGAGACGATGGATAAACGAGTTTACGTTCATCACACAACAGACAGTGTCTATATGGAAAGTGTACACCCCCTTTCAAATTTTTCACCTTTTGTTGCCTTATAGCCTGGAATTAAATCAGACTTTTTCAACCTTTAATTACACATCGTAAGGCACAACTTCCAAGTGAAAAACAAATTGTACAAATTTCAGAAAAATTTAATCAAAAATAGAAATCTTAGTTGGACAAGTGTTCATCCCCCCCTTATCAGAGCAATTGTAAATTAACTCAGGCGTAACCAATCACCTTCAAAATCACACACCAACTTAATTGGTCTCCACCTGTGTTAAATTGTAGTGATTCTGATCATTGCAGGATAAAAATCAACTGTTCCTGTAGGTTTCCTCTGCTGGGAAATGTATTTCACAGCAGAGACTCAACCATGGGCACCAAGGAGCTTTCAAAAGACCCCCGGGATAAAGTTGTGGAAAGGCACAGATCAGGGGATGGGAATAACTATTTCAAAAGGTCTTGAATATCCCTAGGAGCACAGTCATGACAATCATGAAGAAGTGGAAGGTGGATGGTACCATCAAGATCCTGCCGAGATCAGGCCGTCCCTACAAACTGGATAACCAAGCAAGAAGACTGATCTGAGAGGGCACCAAGAGGCCAATGGCAACTTTGAAAGAGCCACATGCCTTTATGGTAAAGACTGGTCACTGTGTGTATGTGACAACAATATCCCAAGCACTCCACAGGTCTGGTCTGTACAGTAGGGTGGTGAGAAGGAAGCCATTACTCAAAAAAAGCCCATCTTGAGTCCCATTTGAAGCGTGCAAAAAAACCACTCCGGAGGTTCTGAAGCCACGTGGCAAAGAGTTTTGTGCTCCGACGAAACCAAGATGGAACTTTTTCACCGAAATGCAAAACGTTAGGTTTGTCACAAACCCAACACAGCACATCACCCACTGTGTGAAGCCGAGAAAGGTGAGAGGCAGGAGAACCAGCCCAGAGGGGAGAGCAGTACTCCATCAGGCTGCGGGCGAAAGCTTTGTATGTGGTCAGGAGCTAGAGGTGGGCTGAGGAAGGACTTTGCACGACGGAGGATTCCCAATCGCTGACTGGCTTTGGAGGCCAGGTTTGAAATGTGGCTTTCCCAGAAAAGATCGTGTCAGGTAGTGAGACCCAGATGCTTTAATGAAAGGACTTCTTCCAGAGGATTGTTAATAAAGTAAATTGGGGGGGGGGGGGGTTCTAAACGGCCCTTTCAGAGAGACAAAGTAAGAGTGTGAGATTTGTCTGGATTGAAAGACGTGTTCCATGTGCTGGACCAGCTTGTGATTTTATCCAGATCTGCAGTGAGCGAAGAAGTTGCTGCTTGCCGGTCTGAGGGATGACAGATGGTATGGCAGAGGGTGGAGTCATCAGCAGAGATAAAGAAGATTTTCCAGAGAGTCAGAGAGATCATTGATGAAAACCACAAAAAGAACAGGGCCCAGAACACTGCCTTGAGGAACTCCAGCCTAGACAGGAAGAGGGGATGAAAGAACTCCATTTAGGGCCACACGTTTGCTGCGACAGGAGAGGAAGTCAGAAAGCCATGAGTGGAGATGGCCTTGGATACCATAGGAAGAGAGTTTAGTGAGCAGGGCAGGGTGCCAGACCATATCAAAAGCACGCGATATGTCTAGGGATATGGCTCTAATTTCATGTCCGGCATTCAGGACCTCCATCAATTGTTGGGAGTGCAGAAGCAGCATATCCAGGGAAGAGTGATCTGGTCTGAAACCAAATTGATGGTCAGAAATCAAGCCATTGGAGAAGAGGAAGGATTTGATGTCTGAAGCGATGATGGATTCCATAACGTTGCTGATGATTGGGAGAAGGCTGATTGGTCTGCAGTTGCAGGGATCTGTTTTTGCACATTTTTTATGCAGAGCGGTAATGTTTGCCGATTTCCAACCAGATGGCAGATGACCTTGAGCAAATGAGAGGGTGAATAGAACAGAAAGAGGATAAGCAAGAACAGAGGAGTAGGTTTTTAGGACAAAAGGGTAGAAGGGAAAACGGATGAAGCAAAATGCAGAAAAACCAGAGAGGAAAACCTGCTGCCCTCTGCAAGAAAGATGAAATTGGGACGGAAGGTCACCTTTCAGCAGGGACAATGACCCGAAACGCACAGCCAAAGCTACATTGGAGTGGATAAGGAACAAAAAGATAAATACCCTTGAGTGGCTCAGTCAGAGCCCTGACCGAAATCCAATCGAAAATCTGTGGCACGACTTGAAGATTGCTGTCCATCAACGTTCCACACGCAACTTGACTGAGCTTGTACAGGTTTGTACAGGAGAATGGGTAAATCTTGCCCAATCAAGGTGTGCAAAGTTGGTGGAGACCTATCCCAACACACTCACAGCTGTAATTGTTATCAAAGGTGCTTCCACCAAGTATTAACTCAGGGGGGTGGACACTTATCCAACCAAGATATTCTAGTTTTGTATTTTTAAGCAATATTCTGAAATTTGTAGAATTTGTTTTTCACTTGGAGGTTGTGGGTTATGACGTGTAAATGAAAGTGGGAAAAAAAAACCTGATTTCATGCAATTTAATTCCAGGTTATAAGGCAACAAAAAGTGAAAGTTTTGAAAGGGGTGGACCTAATAAATATCAGTGCATGCATGTGTGCCAGTGTGCGTGCATCTCCTCTAACTTCAAAACTATGAAACCTAGCAGTCTGAAACTTTGCATGCACACCAATGTGAAAAATCGGGAGTTTGGGTTAATTAAAACATCCCTTCTGAAGAGAATAAACAGCTTTATTTAATTACATCCTTTAATCAGGCGCATCCTCGGGCACCTCACTTTCCCGCGCTGGGGTCTCAATTAATTATTTTGTTCAGCCTGTTCAACAATGCTTCGAGTCGCAACAGGCCACAATGGTTTATTGATGATAAAGCACTGAAAATGTTTATTTTGGTTCTTTTCTCACTCATATCATCGAATGCCTCATCTACATCCCGACAAATTGGTGTGGACATCGCTTTTGAAAGTGCTATAGGTTTCAAATTAGGAGCTTTGAGTGATTTCATGCATTACATGTAACGATTGTCCACGATGTACTCTCACAGACTAATTAAATTATATCAGATATTTCAGTTTTGAGGATTGGATCACGTGGACTAAATAATTCGAAATCTGGAGTGACATCTGAAAATGTAAAGAAATCGGCGATGTTTTGCTTTTTTGCTGGTATGTGCCATTACCAATCAGCTTGCTATCTCTTGAGAAGCCAGCCGTTCATCATCAACCATTTCATTGGAGTGCTTAAGCCACTTGCTGAGCATCCTGCAGTCGATAACGGTACAGTTCGTGTCCCAAATTGGGATGTACAGTCGGCAGTTGCTGCAAGTACAAGGTAGAGGTACGTATACAGCACACACGGACGTGGTACATATGGGTAGATTTGGATCTGTAAAGGGACTCCCCATTAATGTGTGCAGACCTGCATGCTTGGTGACTGGCACCGTGGCAGCAAAGTTTCATCCCGTATCTCATGATGGGTGGTGGAGGTCTGAACTTTTAACCTCAGCAGCGTACAAGCGATCACGGTTTCCTTTGTCCTCATGACTGCGTTTCTCAAGCAATTGGTTATTTTATGACTGGGTGTAATTTGTAAAGGTTATATAGTTTCTTTTTGTGAGCTTCAATGCAAAATATATTTGATAACACCCAATTTCTTCCCCTTTTTCCATATATATATATATATATATATATATATATATATATATATATATATATATATATATATATATATAATTTTTTCCCCATCACATGATGTGTGTGTCCACATGTTATTCATGAAGCACAACATTCTCCCAACCCTCAACCCTCACTCCACCCCCTCTGAAAACAGTGCAGCACCCTCTCACCCATCTCCCTCCTCCCCAACCCCCCATCCGAACGTATCTGGACGGTGGTTACCTCCAAACATATCTGGATGGTTGTTCTCTCGATGGATCCTCTCTCCTCACACGATCTCACCTTGCCCTACCCCTCCTCACCCTACTCTCCTGCCCTCCCTCTTCTTTCCCCCACCCCCCTTCATATTCCGTCAATGAAGTGACAGGTTGTGTATATATATATATATATATATATATATATATATATATATATATATATATATATATATATATATATATATATATATATATATATATATATATATATATATATATGAATGAAAGTGTGTGGATTGAGTTTAAACCTGATCGTTGTTGTTGGGGAATGCACAGGGGTGTTTTAGGGGACATTAAAAATTTCACAGCCAAGGGGTGTTCAGGGTGGTTGGGGAGGGAGGACCCTAATTCTATGTAAATGTTTATTTTACAGCATCACCTGGTGGAAGTCACAATTACTAATCTAAATCAAAAGTGAGAGAATCAAGTAATCCTCAAGGAAGGTTAATTTGCAAGTAAGTGTAACTTTATTCCTTATGGGAGGGGGGGGGGAGATCATTTACAATGTAGTCTTACTTTTCAAATGGGGACCATATGCACATGAATGTCAGGGCTGACAAATGACTGATTGGAAAAAGATATTTATTTATTGCAACAACAGTCAAGGCTCATGGAAGATCCCACAGTTGAAAAAAAAGATTCCTAAATTTGGGACAAATGATCTGGATCGGAGGTCAGCCAAGCTGCGGCGAGAGGTAATACAGGTGCAGGCTTGTGGATGGGCATGCCACTCTTCAAGGTAGCAGCACCACAATCTTGTTGAAGCACGTTTGGTACAGCTCATTGCCCGAGATTCACATCCACCACCGAGCACCGTTTGCCTGGACCCTTCCCTTCTTGACAAATAGCATTTGAGGTACCAAGTATGAAGCAAGTTCAACTACCTCGAGAGGAGTTTATTCGGTGTTTAATTTAAAGTCCATCAAATCATCTTGCTTCACTCGCACGATTTAAAAAGAGCAATTTTAAAAGTTCCAGATGAGTTTGCACAAGTTCAGGTGAAAACATTGCAATCGGTGAAGGAAAGTGAATCGTATTTGGCGACTCTTAAAATGGTCACATCTGTGCCGATGGAATGAATCAAACTCCATTCACTGCCAGGTGGAAGGTTCCAGGTTTGAATGCAGTACTCAAGCGTATAAGGACACGTCCCCTCGATGCGGTGTGAAGCAGATCTCGGTCAATCAGTCAGTCATCTCAGGGGCGCATATAGCAGGTGCAAAGTCGTGACCGACTCACCACACAAACCAGAGTCAAAACACGACGTGCTTTCGCAGGAAAACATCAGCATACATTTTAGGAAAGATATTTGGACAAGAACCGAGTGAGTATTTAAAATAAAATAATTAAAATGGCGTGAGATTCGACAGTTCCGGTTCGACGGAACGGTTTCTTCAACATGACCTTATGACCTCGCTGAAAGCAGAATAATATTAAATAATATCCTCCTGAACACGAGGTTGATCGGAAAGACGGGTCACCATTCAACCACTAAATTTGCATCAATGAGCACGTTTTACCCACAATTCAAAGCGTTTTGGATTGGGGGGGGGGCAGGGGTTAAAAAATAATTAATCCAAATCGACCAAAAATCAGATTCCCAACATGTCCGCCAAGTTTCACACATTCAATGGATTTTTCAGTTGCGGCCTTCAGAAGTCACTTTGCCAAACTGCCACACAGACGTGACCTTCGACCAGCATCCTACGGGAAGTGTTCATTTCCTGGTGGACCTCCCAGCACTGGCAGGTTTCATCACAGATGCTTTTGTGGTAACCACTGGCATTTCAATGACATCGCACAACATCGACCTTGACCTTCGACCCCACTCGGTCAAAAGGTCAAGGTCACATCAGACACCACAAGCTAAATACAATCCCACTAGCTTGAGGGGGTGGGGGGGGAACAAAAAATAAAAATAAAAAACAGTCGGAGACGCCAGACTCACCACTCCACTGTTCGTCTTGGTTTTCAAATCAAGTTTCATAAAACCGAATCCTGGAATAAAATAAAAACATACAAAATAAATTACAATTCCAATCGAGAAAACAAACACACATACAAGAACACGGTTTGGGGGTGAGCGGAACTCTCGACATTAGTTTAGGAGAATTAGCCATCATTTGTGACACACACACACACACACACACACACACACACACACACACACACACACACACACACACACACACACACACACACACACACACACACACACACACACACACACACACACGTCCTTATTGAAGACTGTCCCATTGCACGACACGTACAAACCTTGGTATAGGAGGAATCATCGGATGCAACAAAACGACTCCATCGTACGAGGACAGAAATCATTATTTATTTATTTTAATGTTTATTTTCCCCCACAATAACGAGCTTTTGGACCTCGAGTCATCTTTTTGTCCATTTGATGATCAGTTCCTCATTCAAAACACCATTGGTGTCCAGGAAACGAATCTACACCGGTAATGGTGCGGCCATATTACAACGGCGGACAAATCAAGACTTCAGCATACAACACAAGGTCCATGACCCGTGATGATACAACAACCGGTTCTTGTGATTGGTGCACACTTTGGTAAAGAGCAGCTCGGCTTCAGCAGACGGATCAAACGGGTTTCAGCACCAATTCGGTAAAACACCGCAAAGCAGGGCAACGTAGCAACATGTCCGCAAGAAAACTATCAATTTTTTTTTTTTTTACACAAAAAATAAAAACAAACACCCTCGATGGAACACAGAACAATGGTGATGACGTCCTGACGTGAGCTTCGACTAATTATCCACATCAGAGTCATGACAAGACGGAAGTAAGTGCAGCGTATTGGAACCTGTTGGTGTCACTACGGATATATTGTTGCAGAAATGGCCCTTGGTGTGTTATTAAATATAGGATTAGCCCAGATCCCCCCTTCAATGCATGTTTAGCCAGGTTGTTTGGTAATTCGACATTACATGGGTGTCGGGAGGTGAAGCAGGCTGTCCATTGTTCATACAGTGGTGGTGTGCCGAGAGGCCGTTTTCTTCTTCTTCTTCCTTCCCCCCACCCCCTCTGAACCATTCCCCGCCCAGCGCTCTGAGAGTGTCGGTCGGCGAGGCGTGTCGGCAGCCGATTGGTAGAGGGCAGCTGCAACCTCGGCGATGGACCAATCACGGGTCCTCGGGGGAGTATCCAGAGCGAGCGCCGGGAAGGCAAGGATGGAACTGCCTGAGCGTCGAGTCAGGCCATCGGCAGTAAGAGGAACTGCATGAGGGTTTTTGCGATTGGTTTTCGTAAAAAGGTGCACGCCCCAAGAAGGCAACAGAGTAACTGCCTGAGTGTCGAGTCGCGATCTGCTGTATAAGGGATGGCTGTGTCCGTCTGCGATCTGCTTCATGAAAAAGGCAAGAGGAACTGCATGAGCGTGCAGGTTGTCGCCAGGTTCATCCTGAATCCAACCACGGAGCCTCTGACTGTCTTTACTCCCGGCACGGCTCGACACGTCTTTCCATCCAGTCGATCCGCCTGCGGAGCCCAACACCCCGATTTGGCCGAGTCTGGTGAGCAGGCCAGGCCTGGATTTGTATGCTGGACCTTGTGAAAAGCCAGCTGGAGCACCCCGTGCATCTTTCGCTCTTTTGCCATCGACCTTACGGGGGCTGAACGCGCTGACGCTGGTGCGCAAGCGGTGCCGGGAGGAGGAGTACGAGTGCCATTTTGCCATGCTGCATGCTCGAGCTGGGTGCTCGAATCCGTTGATATCGGCTTGTCACGAGCCACATTTGTGCCTTTGACACTTTTCCTCTCGTTCATGAGGCATCACCAAGTACTCTGTGTCTCGTCTGCATATTGTCTAAGGTTTATCTCGCGAGGGTTCCCTTCGAAACCCGGAGCTCCCGAGTTAAGAGCGGGTTATAGATTAATTATAACGTTCGTGAATGTTTTGCTTTTGTCGTGTTCCCGGATGTGTCCCCAATAAATCTGGCTGATTCATATGAAAGTTGCCGCCTTGAGTTTATTCGTGCCGTGCTGAGGAACTATTAGCTCGATTTGTATTTAAAACCAAAATGGTTACGGACTGGCAGACTTTGCTCGGTCTCTGACAAACCCAGTCTGTAACCGGGGTCCATTTCCTCAAGTGGCAAGGCAAGGTGTACTTTTGGTATCGTGATCTGAGGCGCGTAACCCGAGACCTGTGCCAAGCCAGCCGGCGTTATAACCCCAGAGACGGCAGTGCAGTTAAGTGCCGCCGAATCTTCAACATTTGGCTGTCAAGAGTAGGGTGTGAATCCCACCACCGCTGAATCCTTTACAATATTACCGAGGATTTCAGGCAATACACACGATGGACAGTGCTGTGACTTGGCTGGTCAGCTAAGAATTAGATCTCAGCTGTCATTGGTCAAAGCACGATTAGAATGGACCCCATTCATGTATGCACACCTGTCAAGTCATTAATCACAAACATTTACAACAGGATGGACGTGTTGTTTCATCAAGGAAACATCTCACCAAGGCAGGTCCGCAGGAAGTACCACGTACTCACCATAGCCCTTGCTAAAGATGTCCCGAGCAGCTTTTCCCAAGTCAGCGTATGCCGGAGGCGTTGCCATTGTGTCTGAAAAACAAACACCAACAACATTTAAAACTGCACAGTACAAGGTAACCTGTGGCTCAGGTTACAGTTGCCTTCTGACACGATTTGAAGGTTTTTTTTTTTTGTTCAGTATGGAGTAAAGGCTCATGGAAGAGCAAGAACACTTAACGAAGCAACATGTAACAGGCCTAAATAAACACGAGACACAGAGAGCAGGTTTGAAGCAAAAAAGGACATGTGGTGTGGACAAGATAGATACAGAGGAAAAACTCAGGAGGGGAAAACTGGAAATTTGGGAAGGGGAAGGAGGGGGTGGGGTAAAGAGTTAGAAGAGATCATGGTTTTGTATGGTGGATGATCTGAGATGGTGAACAGCTTGACAATCAAATAAACCAATGTCACCCGCAGGGTGACCCATATCTTGCCAAAAGGTGACCACGTGCGACTTATTTAAGGTCACAATGAGGTGAACAGAGCTGCTATCCACTAGGAGCGACTCCTTGAGGAATATCTGCCGACGAGAGATTCCGATGAGAATCGTTCTACAGAGTAACCATGAAAAATATGTTTGCCTCATAACGTCACCAAATGACGTCATAATATCTCAAGCTTGACATATCTAGAAAGCACTCATCGAGGTGTTCAATTTGAGGTACTACACGATATGGTTCCTAAAACTTGAAAATTTGACCTTGGGGTCAAATATTTTGACCTCAGGCGCGAACCACGAAGGTCAAGGCCAATCGCCACCAAAAACTAATCAGCTGAGCGCCAGACCATATACTACATTCCCATAAAGTTGAGACTATTAGATTAAAATTACTCAAAAAATAAGGGTTTCGTCGACTCCCCTGATTTGCGACAAAGTGACATTGACCTTCAAATTTTTATGCGCTGAAAGGGACCTCTATAGGCCTCTGATATGCGGAGTTACAAAAATTTCCAATGATAACTGTGCTCTGCAGAGTGATTTATACGTGATTACAGACAAAAAAAAAAAAAAAAAAAAAAACATATGAAGGTCAAGGCCAATCGCCACCAAAAATTAATCAGCTGAGCGCCAGACCATGAACTATATTCCCATGAAGTTTGAAGACTATCCGATCAAAATTACTCAAAAAATAAGGGTTTCGTCGACTCCCCTGATTTGTGACAAAGTGACCTTGACCTTCAAAATTTTGTGCACTGAAAGGGACCTCTTTTGGCCTCTGATATGAGAAGTTACAAAAATTTCCAATGATAACTGTGCTCTGCAGAATTTTTTATATGTGATTACAGACAAACAAAAAATAAATAAATAAATAAATAAATAAATAACATACAAGCTGACTAACATATCTTGCAACAACTTCGTTTTGGCAAGATAATAGATATTAATTAAAAATAACCAAACAACTCATCCAAAGGACAAACCCTGGTACAGCCTAATTATACACCCAATCAACCACCAGAGGGGAAAATGACAGCTCAAAGAAAAAGGGCAAATCCTTCCAAATAAATAAATAATAACTAGAAATCAAAACAATACGACAAGAGTGGAGGGGAAAGCATCATCGTTGAAGTTTGATAAACACCACTACCACAAAGAATAGAGGATATGGGAAGACCATGACAAGCCGGGTCATTTAAAATACCTAAAATAGTTTGGCAGAGCAAGTACTGGACCATCGTATGATACAACCAGCTATCGGTACACCAGTCAAAAAACATGGGCAACCAAGAACAAATCTCCAGACAGCGAGTGGTTAGGTGAGGCAGGGGCCATGAGCTATTCTTGTGGAGGTGACAAGCCCACAGTGAAGGTGACCCCTTGAGGGCTGGCGCAGCAGTTCCACAACAGACCGCCATGTCATGGGCGAAATAACGAGCGACTGCCGTTTCGAACCGTGACAGACGATCGGCGTGCCAAATGAGAGGTGACACGTACCACCAGGCCGTGCCATTCGAGGCCGCGGCAATCATAGGAGAATGACGTGTCAAAAAGAGGGGAGCGACTGGGAGGGGAAAGGGGTGAGAACAAAAAAAAAAAAAACTGCACAAAGCCTATGTGTGCTGAGCATGCTCAGGTCCCCTGACAGGCTGTGTCTGTCTCCATCGATTCCCATCCAATTAGTGTGCCCTTTCCTGCCGCAGGCTCCCATAATTAAAAGGTAACAGACACGCAGTCCCCTTTAGTGTGAGAAAACGAAGACAAGCGAGGAAAGAGAAAAGGCAAAGGGGGAAAAGCAAGCGGCGCGCGCACACACGCACGCATGCACGCACACACAACTTCAAGGGTTTGAGGAACAAACGTACGGCACACGTGGAATACTGCACAGACCTTCACACAACACAAACAAACACCAGGATTCACTCCAACCCATCTACGGACGAGCTTGCATCGGAATGAAATGCACGACAAAGATGTTTGAGCGTTTTCTTTCAAAAACGAATCACAAGGACATTCGTGGAGAGTTCACCAAAAAAAAAAAAAAGATTTCCACCTGGGATTGCAGCATCACGTGGACGTCATCAGATGGGGACAAAGACCAAAACAAAGACAAACTTGTATCAAACAACTCCACAATTCAAGGTCTAACGGCAGGCAACCCACCAGCCAGGCCGACACGTTTTTTACGTGCGTACCCCGTACCTCGAACAGATCCTGCATTCACCGGAGGACCTCCCAAAGACCCGTCCACAACCAGAACGCTCTCAAAGCTGGGCTCAGCCACATGGACCTGCTTCCTCATATTGAGAAACCACACCCAAGACGACACACCCACGGCACACATCAATCAAAAGGGATTTACCGACGGGCCGAGTAAAGGAGAGAAACGTTGAGGTCGTGCGGACGTGAAACACGGTCCATTTTTATCAAACACCATCGTGTGGCGTACAGGAACTGAGTGTACGGCGTGGCGTACAGTTCGGGTGGCAGGAGCCGAGCGACGTGCTCTGAACGCATTTCGAAAATTGACCACCGCCTCTCGAGGAACAGGATAACCAGGAATCCTTCACAATGCCGGGAGGGTGGCGGGCCGATGCCGGAAGCCTGCACGGTTCTGGACAAGGTAGACATTGACCAATGCGTTCACACCTTGTTCGGCCTCAGAGTGCCACCAATTTAACTTCATACACAGGGGAAGGAAGCCCTCATGCTTTACAAATATAAAAATTTTAAAAATGGAGAGCCCGAGCCAATGTCCAACATCATTACGAAGGGATTAAGGGATTAAATAGGACAGGAAGGACATGGAACAATCCCGTGAAGAATGCAATAAATGAAGCAACCACCATCACCACCACCCTGCGATATCGGGCATGAAGCACCGCCCACTGGAATAGCGTGACATCATCCAACATTTTGTAAGGCATACTTTGTACTGGAACAAGAACTCCTTTTGCTGGTTAAAGCCAGCCACCTTGTGTACCCCCTAAGCACCATCCTTCAATGCATGTTTGACCTCCACATCGTGGAACCTTGCGCATTACACGTTTCCTCATCCGAGCCAGGTATCAAATCTTCTTGGTCCAGCCCCCTCTGCTGCAAGCAGAACAAGAGAGAGACAAAGACATTGCACCTCACAAGGTCAGAGTCTCTGTCTCTCTCGTAATTAGGACCGCGACATCAATCACCACGACAGCCACGAGGGCCTTCAAGAATGTTCAAGTTGGGAGAGGTGCGTGGATTACAACGCATCACCATCGGAGTAGCATTTCGAATTCGGCCCGAGGGTTCGACGCTCGACGCTGCGACTGCAGACAACCTTCCTCCATTCGCTTCAAGGTCTGTGTACATGATGCAATTTTCATCGGCACTCGGTGATCGTGACCATGGGTGACCATGTGCAACCAAAGGCCGTGCCCGGTTCTCTCGACGTTACCAACCATGCACACTCCCGGCATCCCTCTCACTGGGTATATGTGGATGTGCGGCGGGTCACGCTCACGATGGCGGAGATCAACGACGAGTCAGAGCAAGGTCATGCAATTGGTCTGTTTACTTTGCCAATTAGTCAAGACGTACTCAACGCAGTTAATTGACAATTGATGCCAAAGCTGTTCAGTGTCAATAACATTCGGCTGTCAGATTCAAAAATTAAATTGTGTGTGTTCAGGACATGACAACCTCCATGCAGGCCAACTGTATATGGACACAGACGACATTCTTGCAGAATTAGGCCTCACCTCCAAAAATAATAAATAAATCAAAACATAAAACCACCCTTTTAACCGCTTCGAGTTCAATTTCCAATCACCGTGACATCTTGTAAATATCCCCAAATCGCCTTTTGATTCCAACGACGGCCCAAAGCTCCTGGAGGAGCTTGCGCGGACATCGCGTGCGGGACAAAGACAAGAGCATCGATATCGGTGCTCTTCAAGTTACGACAGCAGGAGACGAGGGACAAATACATCGGAACCTGGGCGGTTCACGGCACGGGCTATCGGTCAGGGTGACAACACCAGACACGGCAACCCTCAACACAAAGTCAAAGTCAAAGCCTCCAATTACCGTGAACTCGTGGTCTCCAGGATCGATCTCAACTTACAACTCAACAAAAATCAAAAATACAAGGAGGTGCACGCACTTCACGAGACAAAAGACAAAATACATTTGAACAATAATTGTCAACGGAGAAAGTCAACAGTACGCGCAAGAAACCGGGCTCACGTTTCAGCTCGTAAGGGATCCGCGATGTCGCTTCGTGCCTCCTCGATCGGTCCAAACCAGACGACCGTGCAACGCCCAACTTCATCTTCAACATCTTCATCCATCCATTGTGGACACAATGTCACAAATATGTTTCTCATATTGGAGTGCAAGTGAAGGTACCCTCTGGTGCACGTCGGCGTCATGTACACTACTCTTCGATCACGAACAGATGAAAAAAATAACTGCCATTGAAAAATGACGTTCTCACCAAGGTTTAAGTAATCATTAGTTTATACATGAGAAAGGAGGCGGTTACGAGGGGATATGATCGAGATGTTTTAGATAATGAAAGGTTGAGACAAAATGAGCAAAGAAAAATTATTCAATGGAGTAGACAATGAGAGGACCAGGGGGGGGGGTGAAGAGGAGAGTTAAGACAGTAGCAAGGCAGGGGGTCATTCACTGAGAGAGTTAATGCATGGAATAGTCTTCCTGGAAAGGGAGTGGGAGCAGAAGCAGTAGACGAGTTTAAATTGGAATTAGGTAGAGGGATATTGGGAGGAATTGTTGATAGTTTGCACATGGATGACGATAGTGTAACACGTGTACATATCGTGATGTCTGTCGAGGACCTCGGTCATCAAAAGGTGAATGTACTCCACATATGTTCATTCCTGAACCTCGAACCACCTTGCCCTCTCACCCCAAAGTAGTCCATTCCTTAATCTCCAACCACCTTGTCCTCTCACCCCAAAGTAGTTAATTACTTACCCTCCAAACCACCTTGCCCTATCCCCATAAAAGTAATTTTACATACATATACATACATGGGCAAGTGAACCAGATTTTATGGTTTTGCCCCATTTTAGTGGAGTCAAAACCCATATTTGATGGAAAGTAAGATGAATTTTTAAAACGTCACGTTTCCCTTCCATTCCACTCGCAAGGATTGATGCACAGTCTGATAGATCTGTAGTGGAGATGCAAGGTATCGCTGGTCATCTAGAATCTCATCTATTGGCTGTGTGACGTCATGGGCTTTCCCTCTCCGATGGCCACGTCGACGTCCTCCAGGATTCCGCATGCAGCATCGCTTTGCTTCCGATCACATCGACCATATTGCAGTCACCACAAATCAAATCGATCAGTGATTTCCAATTCACTCTTGCACTTCTTGGTGATATCATAACTGAACTTTCGAGTACATATACTCAATGGCAGGATTAGATTCGATTCGGATCATTTTCATTCACACAAGGTGTCCACAAATGACCAAATTCAAACCATAATTGAAAAATAATGAAATTGGATGCACAGTACCATCTTATGACTACAATACGTAGAGCGGATACCTCCACCACGTAATGCCTGATCCGTGAGAACATATCAGGCCCATTACACTCTTAATGGTGAAGAATCACTTGGAAAAAATAAATAATTCTTGTATCCAGATCCGGATTCGGATCTTCAGCAAAATCGAAACAGTTCGTCCTTGTCACACACCCAGCCTGTCCACAAAGTTTCATCCGAACCCATCCACAACTCTTTGAGATAGCGTGTACATAAACAAACAGAAGGGTGAAAACAGAAGCTCCTTCACCTTCGGTGGCAGAGGAACCAAAGACCTACAGAGCTCCAGGTTTGAGTACAGGGCAGTATTGTTACGAATCTGGAATCCATCGCACACAACAGCTAGAGTCCTTATAGATCAGTTATACCGGTATGTGTTTTTAGTTAGGGTCCCATCCCTTGTTTAATGGGTAATTAAGTGTACGTGCGCTGCCAAGTTGTTTTATAGTCAGGTCTTTCAATCCTGAGATCCGACAAACCAACCACCCTGCCACTGAACTAGCGCTTTACCAGGCTCCCCTTGCTGTTCAATTGGAGTTTTGAACAGCGAGTCAACACACCTGATCCCTGTCCAACCAAGCACGCACAGAGCGTCCGACACCGAGGCTCCGCCCCGCTCAGGGAGGGGATGAAAAGACCAGGCTCCCTTTGGAGGGGTGTTCGAGTTCGGGTTCGTGTTGGCGTCTGAGCCTGAGGAGAATCACTTGCATCGCGCACCTCCTCCTCGCTTGTTTTTGCCATCCGAATCGTTCTGGCGTCTGCCGCTCCACTCCTGGTGCCTTCGTCCTTGACGCCACGTGAAAGCTGCGGGTTTGAGTCCCGCCACAGAGCCAGATCGGCGAAGACCGCACGAGGCGGACAGGTCCAAGCACAGGCTCTGGCCTCCAGCTCACCTTTCCTCGAGCTGAAGCCTTCAATAAAGACCCGACAGGGTCCGTTTCTTTTGGGTGTGTGTCTGTGTGTGGGCCCCCGTCTCTTGAGTGGGATTGTTAAGTGCTTTTCCTCGCTGTATATTGCCTGCCTGATATTCGGATAACTCTGCCCTTACGTGCTTCCCGCCCCGATCATTTATTGTAATAAATTTCCCTATTGTCGAATGTCCCAGCTCGTTCCGTCGTTTCTTTCATTGGCTTAGCACGGTGCGTGTTGAGGAATAGCGAGACAGTAAATTGTTAATTTGGACCGACGGGCCTCGGGAACCATCCGCTCGGGTACACACGGTAAAGGCTCGTCCCGCTCGAAGTCTGTCGAGGGTGTGAATTCCCCAGTCGGTTTGCTGCGTGGGTACTTAGGTATATTGAAGTTTGGCAATTAACCCTACCCCATGCTGCGGTCGAATTATTGGCGATTCATGGTCCTGAAAGGGACCCGTGCCTTTCGGAGTTATCCGAGGGTCATGACCTAAATTCCGGTGTGTTCGGTGGAGCCAACTCCACTGCTCCCTCTCGCGGTCATGCTAGCCACCGATACCCGGCTCCACAACAGTATATCCTATTTCATTAATGTTTATCACCGTTTCAATTTGGAAGGATAATTGGTGCCACGAGATATCGTTTATAAATGCTGTTGTCATTTTGTATGCAGCCTTTGCCCTGCCGGTCACATCATGTTCCTGGAGGTGCAGCTGCGCCGCTGATGCAGTGCCCGTTACCAGTATAAGTTGGTACTAATTTTGCCGACATTGGAAGGATGACAGGCTGGGTCAACCCATCTGATGTTAATTCAACAGAAGGACAGTGGCTCAAACTCAAGAACCTAAGATCTTAAGACAGCCACCTTAACCGTCAAACATCAAGCTCGTATCGTTGATGAGAAGGGCAGACAGGGAGCCACGACTTGGCCTTCTGTTTCCAGTAGATCAGCACGTCCAGTACTTGTCCTGCCTCACAGTAACTGCCAAGAGAAAAGCATCTCTTCACAAGTTCGTAAGAACAAAACCGGTCGTTAAAAGGCGCTTGTCCAAATGAGGTCACGTGCTCTCCTCACATGGAAAAACCCCGGGGTGACAAGTTTGATCCTCCGAGAGATCTTGTCAGAAAGGCCAAGCATGCATGTGGTGAATGCAGGCTCTCCATCGAGTGCAACCTGCGGCTGCTGGTTGCATCATTGGTTGGGACGCGGCAATGCCGCCGATGCAGTGTCCCCCTTACCAGTACACTGGTACTCATTTTGTCAACCTCCTGGTCTATATTAATTCAGTGGCCAACGGGGCTTGAACTCAGGACCCTAGGATCCCAAGCCCACCACCCTAACCACGAAGCAAACACCAGGCGGTGAATGCAATGTCGAGCAGTCACACAAAGCGACTCGTCAGTCATGTCGTGGCCACGTCGGTGCGATCGATCGCTGCTCGTCAAGATGGTCTAGACTCGGACTGTAACGGCAAGAAAACATTCGACACGAGAGGTGAACACCTGCAAGACCACCTTATCAATAAAACGACTACCTGGGTACTCTGGTGCATCTTGAAAAACGTTTTTAACCACATTTGATAATAAATAAATAAAAACCTGCTTTTCATCATCTCCAACTTGACATATATATATATATATATATATATATATATATATATATATATATATATATATATATATATATATATATATATAGATATCTCCTGTTCTCACCCCCCACCTCCCCAACTGATTTATTTAATTTGGTTGGTGAAGGTGTAGCACAAGCATGATGGGCCAAATGGCCTTCCTGCGTCAAAGTTCCTTCATCCTCGTCAGGCCAAACATCGACGGTTTAATAATGGCGTGCTCTTCTCAGAAGTCTCAGAAGGCACTCGAAGAACCCCAAAACCGCACACACGTGTCGTGGCGAACTCCAGCGGAAGCTGCGAGTCTCGACAGATCCTTTTACCCGTGCCTCATGACATAGCCCACCATGAAGGAGAGAGAGAGAGAGATAGAGAGATAGGAGAGAGATAGAGAGAGATAGACACGATAACTTAACCACGCCCACCCCCATCACGCATGCGCAGTGCCGACACAGAGAGAGAGAGAGAGAGGGGGGAACGTCTAAAAGGATGTGAAAATATCAAACAATTGGTGCAAGTGAGATTCGAGAGAATAAATAAATAAATAAATTTAAAAATAAATAAAACACCAAGGTATTTAAATAAATGTACAAGAGATCAATGGTGGATGTGTCGGATTAATCTGTAATGCCAATGGGGGCATCGAGCGCAAACACCGAATCGCAGCGAACACGTACGGCACGAGCAAACAGGACGCGCGAACGCGATTCACGGCTCGATGAGAGACGCAACGCACCTGAAACGGGCCGTTCTTCACGGACTGTGATCCCGCTCCGCGTGCTCACAGTCGGGCTGAAGGACAGGACGGCGTGACGTCACAAGAAAGACCCGTCGGACTGTCCGTTGCGCCTGTGGTTATTTTCGGCGCGGGCGGGGCTCACTTCCGCTGTGGAGGATCGGCGCCGCCATCTGGACCTTTTATTTGGTTATTTGACCTTTTTTATTTTTCTCTGATTTATATATTTTATATCTCTCCTTTTTCTTGTGCACACATATATGCATATATATTTATTTTTTTATATTTTTTTATTTTAGCGGATGCGGTTCGACGTGAGGTAAACGATCGATGTAACAACAACAACAACCCACTTCCGTTGTGGATGTTCCTCGACATTATCTATCTGAACAATTTGTTTCATTCATTGACACCGTGTCTCTCCTTATTAATTCTTAACAATCTCTTGTTTTCTTCCTGTTTGTATGTTGGCTCCGTCATCGATTTAAACAATAAAACAACAACCTCCACTGTGGAAGGTCCTCTTGCCTCACTCCAGACATTTGGTCTTTCTATTAGCTTGTTATTTCTCCCCACACACCCCACCCCCTCAGATAATTTTTATTTTTAAAAATATATTTATATGTAGTCCCCTAATCACCAGGAAACAGCAACAACGACAAGGAGAAGAAGAAGAACAAGAAAAGAAGAAGAAGAAGAACATGTCGAAGAAGAAGAAGAAGAAGAAGAAGAAGTTTTTTGCAAGTGTTATTGATTGTTCATTCATTTTGGGTGCAGCTTGTGCCTTCTGGTTTGCATCGTTGCTGCATGTGAACGTGGCCGTGCCACTGATGCAGTGCCCCCTCGCGGTTAGGTCAAGAATTTGTAATTTGTTCATTGTGCCGGCGATGGGTCGTCGACTCTTCGCGAAGGACCGTAGAATCTTCATCATCCTCCAATGAATACTGGCAGACGGGACACTCCGTTTAACGTCCATCCGAGGGACGACGACACACACATTGACGAATCACGTGTCTGTAAAACACCGGGATGGTCGTTTATCGGCGAACTGAGACTAGACACCTGAGAAGGGAATGTGCACACCTCTCGGCCATCCTGTCAGCCCGATACGTGGCAATATGGTGTAGTTGTATACCTGGATTATACCTGGATCGACATCACCGTGTGCCTCGTAGGCTTCCAGGTGATGTGGTGGGGGAGGGGGAGTAATGTAGGGGGAGGGGCTTTAATATCCTGGAAAGGACCACAACTGGCTCTTAAATATTGTTGTGGGCCGGGGGTCGGTGGCAAGAATGACCACTAGGTGGGGAAGTTTAGGCCGTCCCCCACCAGACTCCCCGGAATTGTAGGCCGTCGCTCAGATAACTCCGTGAGCCGTGGGTCGCAGAACCAACCGTGGTTGCCAATATCTCGACCGCGTAGCGCAGGGTTATTTGTCTCGAGCCAAAGTACCTAAGTATCCACACAATCTCGTCTACCGGGGAACCACACCCTCGGAACGCCTGGTCGAACTGAATTTACCCTACCGGCAGCGGTGAATTCACACTACCGACTACCGCTTTGCCACCTACCTTTCCGGCTCGTTGCAGTCGAGCGGGGCCTGCCCAGGACGTCCCGGCGAAGATAGACTGATTACCGGGGACGAAACCCCGTCTGAACTCAGACACCGACCATGCTGGACCAAATAAAGAAAGGACGGAAACGAACTGGGAACATTTCTAATAAATTATTTACAGTAAATAAGAGACAAGAGAAGCGAGACTTAACGCAAATATTCAATGCAAGTATTTACAATGGGCAAAAACACTTATGCAGTTCTTCTTACAAGACGGGGCCCAACACACTCAGACACACACACACAAATGAAAAGAAAACCCAAGGTTCTTTATTCGACCCTCCAGCCAATGACGAGCTGGGGGTCAGAGTTCGGCTTGTACCTGGTCGTCGGAGGGAGGGCATGCTCCGTGATGCAGCACCTGACAAAGGTCGTTGGTCCGATCCCCAGTTGCACGTGGGGGGACTCGAGGCTCGTGGCGGAGTTTGGGTAACGAATAATCGGGGTCCACGGAAGGGGGGTCAGGGTCGCTCTGTCCTTCCTTGTAGAGGGCCAGCAGAGACACGTTCGCCGCCTCGATGGCCGTCTGCTCAACCCTCGCGACAGCAAAAACCCCTTCATACAGCAACGTAGACCTCCTGTGACCACTCTTCGTAATCGCCCCTCGTAACCACCCCCTTCATAACAGCAAAACGCCTTAAGAACCTCTCAGTACTCTCATGCAACCCACCAACAAGGCCTCAGAGAGTGCTCTGGAATTTATGGACTTCCCTCAGTGGGGAGGGGCCTTGGTCAGCATACCTCGCTGTTCACCTCTAATTGGCAAGGATCCTACGGGCATAGCCTTCCTGGGCGGAGGTTTTGGCCATGCCTGGAGAAAGCCGCCCCTCCCCTCCACGCGTGTTTGAGGAAGGTGGATGGTGGTGAAGCCTCGATTGCGTGTGCATCGTTCGTAGAAGCCGAGGACTGGGACCGCGAGGCCCCCCTCTCGGCAAGTCTTAGGTACGAGCAGCCAACAGATGGAGCGTGATGGGCAGGTGGTGAGATGTAATAACCGAACTATAAAAAAAAAAAATATCACAACGCACATATTCGACTCTCCCACCAGACAAAAGGAAGGGCGCTGTCTCACACGTACTTACCGGCATAACTAACTTTGGGACCTAAATGTTGAGTGCGCATGGTTTCGAGATTCGTAGCAATACATTCAAACTGGTGGACTCAACTGTGGCAGGTGGTAAACTATTCTACTACTCTTTGTGGAGTCTCAGTACGTGGTTAGCTTCTCTTATAAACCAACATCACCCCCAATGTTGTTTAAAACCTTGTTTAAACTGTAGTTTGTCATCTCAACATTGCTTTTTTTTATTTAGCATAAATATTTTTGTTGACTTGTTTCTGTGATTTTTTTTTAATATAATGTTGATTAACAGAATGGTTTGGTACTCAGAGAATACGCAATCTTGGAGCAAAAGTGCCAAAAGATCTTAATTAGCAATGGTCAAATACTGCATGTCTCCCTGCTTGTTGCACGTAGCCCTGACTGTATCTTGCAGCTCTGTCTTATTGCTCGTTTCTCAAAGAACGAGATGGGATTCATCGAATACATACCCTGCGCAGTCTTGAGAACGACTTGGTGTGGAGCCAACTGTCCTGTTTTCTAAAGGTTTTTTATTTTTATTTTTTGATCCAATATGACTGCCAGACCAGGTGAACGATGACGTCATCTTTATCAAACCATATTTCCCATTGGGAGTTGATTAATTAGTTAAATTTTGCATTGGTCGGTTAAGCGGTTTTCTCCGACGACGAAGATTTTCAAATATTTTTCTCTTCGATCCAATATGGCTGCCAGACCACGTGACACATGATGGTCATTTTTTAATGAAAATCCTGTTCGCATTTCAAGTCAATCGGATGAAAATTGGGGATTTCAGAAATTTGACCTATGTTGACCTTTTGGCCTATGTTGACCTCAAAAATAATTGGTGGTTGAATTCAGTGAGCTGATCTGAAAATCCTGTTCAGTTTTAAAATCAATGGGATGAAAATTGAGAATTTTAGCAATTTCACCGAAGTTATTGACCTTTGGTCCATGTTGACCTCAAAAGAGTGACCGCTATAACCACATGATCATATAACATGTGGTAAAATTTCAATTTCTTCCGTAGAATGGTTTTCGATGTATTATATGCTCTCAACAAAATGCAGACACGTACGATGTACGACATGTACATACGTTACCAATCGCTAAATCGTGCTTTTCGCTTCACGAGCACAGAGTAACAATGTATTCATCCAACCTCAGGGCACACAATGACCTGCACTTAGAAATGTTCAAAATAATTAGTGTGGATGAACAGGAGAGAACGACATCAAAGAGATCGTGCTGAAGCCTTATGGACTAAGCCATCTGTGTGACATTATCAGAGAAATTATCATCAGCATGCAAAGGGGAGAGTACCTTCCACAATCCATACTCTCACTAGTACCTTACCCAATCCATACTCACTAGTACCTTACACAATCCATACTCTCACTAGTACCTTACCCAATCCATACTCTCACTAGTACCTTCCACAATCCATACTCTCACTAGTACCTTGCCCAATCCATACTCTCACTAGTACCTTACCCAATCCATACTCACTAGTACCTTACACAATCCATACTCTCACTAGTACCTTACCCAATCCATACTCTCACTAGTACCTTACCCAATCCATACTCTCACGAGAACCTTCCCCAATCCATAATCTCACTAGTATCATACTCCATACTCCACTTCCCCATTAGATGGAGAATTTAAATTTATGTTGTAATAGGGCACATGGTACGGCAGCCATGTTGGATTGAAAATTAATAACTTTAAAAGTCTTCTTCTCTGAAACGGCTGAACAGATCGAGGCGAAACTCCACATGTATGACCACCTCTCCATGATGAACAAAAAGTTCTCTCCCCCTTTTGATGTACGACACATCGTTTGGCAGCAATATTGGATGGAAGGGAAAATATTAATTAATGTTTACTCTGGAACTGCTACATCAATAAATGTGAAACTTCAGACAGATGATGCAACAGACTTGCGGAATTAAGTGTTTAAATTTCAACTCGATCGGCCCCATGTTTTGGCAGCCATGTTGGATTGAAAGATAAATATTAATTAATGTTTACTCTGGAACCGCTGCTTCAATATATGCGAAACTTCACAATTATAATCTAGCCGACATGTGAAACGTAGCTTTAAAATTTCAACCCGATGAGCCACGCAGTTTGGCAGCCAGAATTATTTAATTATTTGAATCTGAGAACTTTTAGTTTTTTTTTTTTCCAGAAGGCTCACTTGCCTGCACCTGCATGCGTTTGAAGGTACAGGAATAGCAATTCACTTGATACCGACAATGTCCCCAGGAAAAAAGGCTAACTGCATACGGAATAAATAGATTGAACACTTTGAGCTACCCGGTTCGTGACTCGTCAGTCCCACGCTGTCTCGAAGCAGGGCTGTATTTGTATCACTCTTAAATAATGTTTTCTCTGGAACCACTTATCCTATCGAAAGGAAACTTTGGAATTATCATCTCCAGAAAATCTCACATATCAAAGGTGGACGTGCGGGTACCCAGTCATCACAGCCAGCAGTTATAAAGTGGCAGTTCTAGTTATTATTATTATTATTATTATTATTATTATTATTATTTATTGTTACTAGGACGTGCCCGTACGTGCATGGCCGCACGTGCGTGGCCGTACGTGCAAAAAAAACAAAAAAAAGCTTTCAAACCGCGTGCCAGAAACAACAACCACACAGGCCGTTCCTTCGCTCTCGCATGCCCGTATGTGCGTGGCCATAAGTGCAAAAAATAATAATAATAATAATAATAATAAACTTTCAAACCACATGCCAGAAACAAATACACAGGCCGTTCCTTCGCTCTCGCATGCCCGTACGTGCGTGGCCGTACGCGCATGGCCGTACGTGCAAAAAAAACCTTTCAAACAACCACACAGGCCGTTCCTTCGCTCTCGTAAATGACGAATGGATTGGGGCATTATGTTTATCTATAAATACGCATAAGAAATCGAGAAATTATTAGAATAGAGTAAGTCATCACTATCCCGAAGTCCGTATGTTGTAACCCGTAATGGGGAACGCGGTTGAGGATCTCTTCCCCATCGGCCACACCTATGCAGCAACGTGTCCTGTCATTGGTTTGGTAAATAAATGGCCATAACTTGGGAACCACGTGTCCGATTAATATCAAACCTTGAAAAGGCACATCCACAGGTCCCTAGCAATATACCTGGCAAGTTTCAATTACATCGGACGAGTGGTTGTCGAGAAACAGCGGTCACACACACACACACACACACACACACACACACACACACACACACACACACACACACACACACACACACACACACACACACACACACACTGCTGGAATTATAGATAAATGAAGGAGAACATTAAGTCCCGGGATTGTCCGATGTCGTGTTTTTGGTTGTTTTATTTTTTTACCTTTTCCATGGTCTGGAGAACTGAAAAGTGATCCCTGCCTCAATGAGCTGAACAAACCAAGTTTTGGAGCCAAATCGACTTTTTAGTGAAGATACTCCGACTTTAGTTTTGTCCGGAGCACATGGGGAGGCCATTGTTTTCCGTGCCATCCCCACATGGGGAGGCCATTGTTTTCCGTGCCATCCCCACATGGGGAGGCCATTGTTTTCCGTGCCATCCCGACATGGGGAGGCCATTGTTTTCCGTGCCATCCCGACATGGGGAGGCCATTGTTTACCGTGTCATCCCGACATGGGGAGGCCATTGTTTTCCGTGTCATCCCGACATGGGGAGGCCATTGTTTTCCGTGTCATCCCGACATGGGGAGGCCATTGTTTTCCGTGCCATCCCGACATGGGGAGGCCATTGTTTTCCGTGCCATTCCGACATGGGGAGGCCATTGTTTTCCGTGTCATCCCGACATGGGGAGGCCATTGTTTACCGTGCCATCCCCACATGGGGAGGCCATTGTTTAGTGTTTACCATGCCATCCCGACATGGGGAGGCCATTGTTTACCGTGCCATCCCCACATGGGGAGGCCATTGTTTAGTGTTTACCATGCCATCCCCACATGGGGAGGCCATTGTTTTCCGTGTCATCCCGACATGGGGAGGCCATTGTTTACCGTGCCATCCCCACATGGGGAGGCCATTGTTTTCCGTGTCATCCCCACATGGGGAGGCCATTGTTTTCCGTGTCATCCCCACATGGGGAGGCCATTGTTTACCGTGTCATCCCCACATGGGGAGGCCATTGTTTACCGTGTCATCCCCACATGGGGAGGCCATTGTTTACCGTGCCATCCCCACATGGGGAGTGCTGGGTACTCTCTGATGGGACATCGTTCTCGTTGACCGGTTGAGTGGAGTGTTTGCTGAAACTGATCGGAATGTAACTCGTGTTTATATGGAACCATACTGGGCGGTGTATTGTCACCGTTTAATGTGGTCGAACTAGTCTCCCCGACGCCCACGTGGTGATCGCAGACGATCTACAAAATCATCATCAGGCTGCGCAAGACGAGGCAATCGGGCGGCGGGTCCGCGGCACGGCACGATGGACGGTGTATGAGGTACAGAGCGTCGTTTGCTGCGCATCTGCTCATCATGTCGTTTGTGCAACGCTTCCGTGCTCCGTGCGTCTTCCTCACCGTGCTGCTCGTTTTGGCGCGAACGGACGTGCCCTCCGTGCTGGAGTCGGACATGGCTGACGGCCGCGGTCATTTCGGCACCAAGTCCCGGTACGAGGACTCGCAGCGAGGTTCCGTGTTGGAGTACGTGGGACCCGCGGGGTGCGTCCCGCTACAGATCGTCGGGGTGCTGCGGCACGGCCGGCGCTTCCCCACCATCAACAAGATGCTCCGCATGCAGCAGTTTCGGCGGATCGTGGCGACGACGGGCGGCGGGAACCTCCTGGCCCAACGTGTCGCTTCCCAACGGCTTAACTTGGATCCCGGAAGGGCGGGAGAGCTGAGCGAGCAAGGAGCGGAGGATGTGACCCGCTTGGTGGCTCGATTGTCCCGGCGCTTCCCCGAGCTCGTCGGGCCCGACACCCGCATGGTCAGCAGCTCCAAGTCCCGGTGCGTGGACAGTGCGGCGGCCGCGAGACGCGTCCTGCGGCGGGGGGACTCCACGGTGCAGCCCCTCGTGCACATCGACGACGATGTGCTGCGGTTTTTTGACCGCTGTCCCCGGGTGCAGGTCGAGGCCGAGCGGAGGAAGGTCGAGTGGAAATCTTTCTCTCGTGGGGAACACGTCCGAAACGCGCTACGATTCGCCGCGACCAACGCCGGCATTCCTGAAAAACTGCTCGGAATAGGTGCTTCCATGTTATTCCCTCCTCCTCCCACTACTACTCCTCGCCCACTACTACTCTCCTCCTCAATTACCCCTCCCCCCTCCCACTACTGCTCCTCACCCACTACTACCCATCACCCACTACTACCCTCCTCAATTACCCCTCCCACCCACTACTGCTTCCCCCCACTACTACTCTCCTTCTCAATTACCCCTCCCCCACTACTACTCTCCTTCTCAATTACCCCTCCCCCACTACTGCTCCTCACCCACTACTATCCCCAATTACCCTCCACACCCCCACTACTGCTCCTCGCCCACTACTACTCTCCTTCTCAATTACCCCTCCCCCACTACTGCTCCTCACCCACTACTATCCCCAATTACCCTCCACCCCCCCACTACTGCTCCTCGCCCACTACTACTCTCCTTCTCAATTACCCCTCCCCCATCCCACGACTGACCCTCACCCACTACTACCCCTCCCCACTACTACTCTCCTCAATTGCCCCTCCCCACTACTGCTCCTCACCCACTACTACACCTCACCCACTACTAACCTCCTCAATTACCCTCCCCCACTACTACTTCCCCCACTACTACTCTCCTCAATTACCGCTCCCCCCACTACTACTCTCCATCTCAATTACCCCTCCCCCCACTACTGCTCCTCACCCAATACTACTCTTCTCAATTACCCTCCCCCACTACTGCTCCTCACCCACTACTACTCTCCTTTTCAATTACCCCTCCCCTCACCCCCGTTCCACAATCGACCCCCCCTACCCTTCCACCCCTGCTCCACCACCACCACCACCCGTGCCTCCACCACCACCACCACCCGTGTCTCCACCACCACCACCACCCGTGGCTCCACCACCACCACCACCCGTGTCTCCACCACCACCACCACCCGTGTCTCCACCACCACCACCCCTGCTCCACCACCACCACCACCCCTGCTCCACCACCACCACCACCCCTGCTCCACCACCACCACCACCCCTGCTCCACCACCACCACCACCCCTGCTCCACCACCCCTGCTCCACCACCACCACCACCCCTGCTCCACCACCACCACCACCCCTGCTCCACCACCACCACCACCCCTGCTCCACCACCACCACCACCCCTGCTCACCACCACCACCACCACCACGCTCCACCACCACCACCACCACCACCACCATCACCACCACCACCACCACGCTCCACCACCACCATCACCACCACCACGCTCCACCACCACCACCACCACGCTCCACCACCACCATCACCACCACCACGCTCCACCACCACCACCACCCGCTCCACCACCCACCCGCTCCACCACCACCACCACCCCTGCTCCACCACCACCACCACCCCTGCTCCACCACCACCACCACCCCTGCTCCACCACCACCACCACCCCTGCTCCACCACCACCACCACCCCTGCTCCACCACCACCACCACCACCACCCCTGCTCCACCACCGCCAGCACCCCTGCCCCACCACCACCACCACCCCTGCTCCACCACCACCACCACCCCTGCTCCACCACCACCACCACCCCTGCTCCACCACCACCACCACCCCTGCTCCACCACCACCACCACCACCACCACCCCTGCTCCACCACCACCACCACCCTCCCTGCACTACCACCACCACCACCCTCCCTGCACTACCACCACCACCACCCTCCCTGCACTACCACCACCACCGCCGCCCTCCCTGCACTACCACCACCACCGCCGCCCTCCCTGCACTACCACCACCACCGCCGCCCTCCCTGCACTACCACCACCACCGCCGCCCTCCCTGCACTACCACCACCACCACCCTCCCTGCACTACCACCACCACCACCACCCTCCCTGCACCACCACCACCACCACCACCCTCCCTGCACTACCACCACCCCCGCCGCCCCCCCTGCACTACCACCACCACCCCCGCCCTCCCTGCACTACCACCACCACCGCCGCCCTCCCTGCACTACCACCACCACCGCCGCCCTCTCTGCACTACCACCACCACCGCCGCCCTCCCTGCACTACCACCACCACCGCCGCCCTCCCTGCACTACCACCACCACCGCCGCCCTCCCTGCACTACCACCACCACCGCCGCCCTCCCTGCACTACCACCACCACCGCCGCCCTCCCTGCACTCCCACCACCACCGCCGCCCTCCCTGCACTCCCACCACCACCGCCGCCCTCCCTGCACTACCACCACCACCGCCGCCCTCCCTGCACTACCACCACCACCACCGCCCTCCCTGCGCGACCACCACCACCACCACCCTCCCTGCACTACCACCACCACCACCACCCTCCCTGCACTACCACCACCCTCCCTGCACTACCACCACCACCACCACCCTCCCTGCACTACCACCACCACCACCCTCCCTGCACTACCACCACCACCACCCTCCCTGCTCTCCCACCACCACCACCCTCCCTGCTCTCCCACCACCACCACCCTCCCTGCTCTCCCACCACCACCACCCTCCCTGCTCTCCCACCACCACCACCCTCCCTGCTCTCCCACCACTACTCCCCTTGCTTGCTCTACTCCCGCGACTCCCACTACCCCCCCTTGCTTGCTCTACTCCCACTACCCCCCCCTCTTGCCTGCTCTACTACCACCCCCAACCATGGACTGTGCCAACTATCTGCCCAAACATGTGTTCTTTTTGCAGAGCTGCTCGAAGCGGCATACCAGCTGTGTGCGCTGGAACTCTCGGAGAACGGCACCAAGTCGCCGTGGTGTGACCTTTTCAACCAAGAAGGCTTTGAGGTTGGAGATTGTTACATTTGTTTTTACCTCGGCCACTGAAGGTGAAGGGGGTGATGTTTTCACCCCTCTCTGTCTGTCTGTGTGCAGGATATCTCAAAAAGTTGTGGATGGATTCGGATGAAATTTAGTGGGCAGGTTGGGTGTGTGACACGGACAATCTGATTAGATTTTGGTAAAGATCCAGATCCGACTACAATAACTTTTTAAGCGATTCTTCACCCTTGAAAGACAGGGCCAAAAATGATATTTTTGCGAGGGTGCCCGGCCCAAGTCAACCCCCCCTCCCCCGGACCCAATTTGTGGTTCCACGCAGTCAATACCGCCAACCCCCGGGACGGCCGAGCGGTTCCTTTATTAATAGGAGGCGGACACGTTGATCCTCGGAGATTTTAACACCGGCTCGAAGGGCATGGGGCGCAATGGCGGACGAGCACGGGAAATGAATCGGATGCACAGGGGGTTTATCCTCGAACCCACGAATCCAGTATCTTCAAGATGAACACATTTAATGAAACTAAAACAAATATTTACAAAGGACGATAATTCAAAGGGAAATGATAATATGAAATAAATAATTCCGACAGTCGAGGCGCCTCGCACCCAGACTCAAACACAGACAACGGGGAAACAAAATAAAAAGAAAACTCTTCCCTTCAACCACTCTTGCACTGAGTTTGGCCCAGAGCTGATCCTCCTCGAACCCAGAATCGAGGCGTTTCCATCAGTATGTGCATACGCACACCCATGGCACCGTCACTTCTCTCGTAGCAGGACAAACATATAAGCCAGGCACTCCGTGAGTGGCACTCAACACCAAGGCTCGACGTTTAGCTGCTTCGTGTGTCGATCGTCCTCACCGACACGCGATGACGGACACGAGGCTTGGGTTCGGTTTCTCACGACTCAACTAAGAGCCAAAAAGCCAGCGTCTTGCTTCGTGCTTGCGCTCACCCTGAATTCTCGCCCTCTCGCCTCTCAAAACGTGCCAGCCTTGAACTCCCACCTCCGATTCTCTCTCGCATCAACTCTGCCTCGTGCGTTCCTCGCACTAACCTTGTGCGTGCGCTCTGCCGATCTCTCGTCCTACAGTCGGAAGCCTCTCACAATGCGCAAGCCAACCTTCCTTTTTTTCACGCCTATATCCTCCGCCTCCGGGGTGTGGCCTGCTCGCAAGAAACCCGGGAAGGCGGGGCTTCTGCCTGCTCGGTACCCTGCTTGTTCCTCCTCATGGTTTTGGTTATGAAGACATCGGGAAAAGTCGGAGGGCCGATTACATACTGGGGAAGCTTCTCCTTCAGCCCGAGCTAATGAACACGACACCACCCCCTCGCGTGGTGACACGTAACACTTAAGCTCACAGGTTCCCTACGTCATCACATCGAGATGCCTCCTACATGTTCACAGATCAAGCAATTCCACACAATGCTATATTCCCCATTAAATTCTTCCATCTACCCCCACAACCGTAACAATATATAGCATGATATCTCAAAAAGTTGTGGACGGATTCAGATGAAACTTGATGGGCATGTTGGGTGTGTGACCACGACCGATTCGATTTTGGTGAAGATCCGAATCCGGATCTGGATACGATAATTATTTAATTTTTAAAGTGATTGTTCACCATTGAGAGATGGGGCTCAAAAACGATATTTCGAAACGTTATCGGGCTCGCTATGTCCTCGTACATCAGGCATTACGTGGCGGAGGTACGCGCTCTACCGAGTGCCCTTCCAGTTGATCTTTTGTTCATCTGTTACCATTGGAGCTAAACTGGGCATGAGTTGGTGGATATTAAAGTTTTTACTGGCACCCTGAACCAAATTGCAAATTCCTGCTCTAACTCGTACGGGGTACTGCATCAGCGGCACAGCTGCACCCTCAGCCAATGATGCTATCTTTCAGCCTTGTGCTGCGTATGAAGGAAGGCGATTGGAACTTGGCCAATGGGATTGCTTCTTCAGATAAACGTGCCGCAGTTTTGTGTCGTCTATTGGGGAACATACAGGTACAGAGCAGGTACGTTCATGAGCCAATAAGGTAGGCACGAAGTAATGTTGGGCACCATTGCCTCGCGGGTCCACGTAGCCTTCCGCACTCGAGCCTCATCTCCACCAGCGAGTTCATTCGACCAAGGTGGATTTGACTCACCAGGACCTGCCATCCTGGTTCAGGTTCTGCGAATAGGAACCGCAGTGTTTTCTTGTAGTTCGAACTAGTTCAGAACTTGCTGGTTATTGGAGACAAAGTGTAAGGTTACCGACGAACCTTGTTGGGAGCTGCCGATAAAGCAGTCCGTTAGATTCTGTAACCAACTTTTTGCCTTGTGTTCAGGCGATGGAGTACCTTGGGGATTTGAAGCACTACTGGTTGAAAGGCCCAAGCGACCAGCGCTCTGCCCGTAGTAGCTGTTTGCTGCTTCAGGCAATCTTTTCGCATTTTGATTCTGCCATTCAGGGGAACAAGCGGTCAGTATGGAACCCCCCTCCAGTTGTATTATTACCTCCGTGACCAAAGGTGGAAGGAAGTTGTTTTCACCCCTGCCTGTTTGGTTGTCTGTGAGCAGGATATCTCAAAAAAGTTGTGAAGAGGATGAATGGATTAGATTTTGGTTTGGGTCCAGATCCGGCCTATCGGTAGGATGCCAAATGTAAACTGTTCAACCTGGCAGGGGTATGCGCTCCACTGCATGCCGCTCTCGTATTATTATTATTATTATTATTATTATTATTATTATTATTATTGTTGTTCCCCCCAAAGTACTCATGGGTATTATTTTGTTTGTGACGAGCTTTCCTGATTCTGTGGAGTGCAGGGAACAGCCAGGGATTGCACCTGCGGTTTTATACTTTGGACATGCAGAGACCCTCATTCCGCTGCTGTCTCTCCTGGGCCTATTCCGGTCTCAGTCTGACCTGACGGCGGCAAACTTCACGTCTCAGCGACACCGACTTTTCAGGACCAGCTCCTTCTGTCCGTACTCCGCCAACTTGCTGCTCGTCCTGTACAGCTGCGGCGAGTCTCATCCCCAGCACAGGCTGCAGCTCTTGCTGAACGAGAAGCCGATTCCGTTTCCACCGTGCCACGCCGCCACGTCCTGCCCGTATCCCGAGGTGCACGCGTACCACGCCATGACGCTGCTGGAGGAAACGTTCCATGCCGTATGTGAGAACGGCGATGCCGAAAATGCCTCCAAGCTTGAACTTTAGTACGAGTGGACTCGCGTCCAACCGGGTATCCTTGTTTACTCTCTTTGGGTCATTCTAACATCCCGGGGAGCGATCTGATTCGCTCGTGTGGAGATGATGTTTTCTTGTGAAAAATTTATAGGGAAATGTTTTTTTCTAAAATATATATATATATAGTTTTTTTTTCTTCCCCTCCTTCCCCAACACTTGTATAAAAAAAAAACTATTCCAGGAACCAATGAGTCTCAAACTTGTTTAATAAAACAAATAAACTTTGCATAGAGTAACTGGGAATGTCCGTGCAATGAGGCCGAACGCTCTCACTTTGCCGAAAGGTCAATGGCCTCTGCTTTTTTATTTAATTATTAAACCTCCTCTGCTCTCCACCCTCTTCCTTTCAGCTTCCTGTGTGGCCACACTGTCGGGTTTATTAATTTTTTTCACCCGTCGTCGCCTCGTTCTTATCAAAGCTATGATCTTGCATCGAACATAAATAAATAAACTTCTTTTTTTTTTTTTAAACAAATGAATATTATGCACAGTTAACCAATTCTGTAAAAGTATTACCAGTAATTTAATCTGTCGTTCATGCTAATTGCACAATTATAAAAAACTTTGTACAGAGCTGTTTGACCATTGGTTAAAATGGAATCTTAAATCCTTAACTTTAACCAAAACTAAAATGCAAACTTTTGAACCAAATAACTACCACAAACCGCAATCAAAAATAAATAAATTAAATGGTCGTTGTGGTTGGACGCTCACTCCAACCCAGATCTCGTTTTTGTGTTAAAGCAACCTTCTCAAAATCAAGATGAAGAGATCCGTCACGTGACCACCTCGTCGGGTACGTCAGCGTGGCTTGTCCGACTATGACACTCTCCAGGGACTGCGAGGCCAAGCGGCCTTCTCCCTTTTCCCACGTTCTTCCTTGTTCTTGAGATGTACGAATGGGAAAAGGCGGTGGAGCGGCGGAGCAGCAATGATGGCAGCTTGGTATTGGGCGAAGCTCGGCCACGGCGATATAGGCCGGAAGATGAACCTGGCGGGCTGTGGAATGAAGTACACATGTTCACGTTATTTCATTCTTTCAAAAACAGAAAGCTCAATTGTCCATAAATTGCATGCTGGATGGATTGTACTTCCACATAGATGACCCAGACAAAGGACAAAAACGTGGTATTTACCTCGAGAGGCCTGTGGAACCAATCGGATTTAATATACGTGTTCATCCAGGCATCACGACGCACCCTTGATGCTTATAACGGTCATGTGACACAGCAAGGTTATAACAGCTTATCTGGATCGATTAGTGGTATGGGACATGATTAGAATAATTGTTGCTTCGTCGGCCACCACTGCTCATGCCTCGGTGAATGTGGCATATGGTAGCCAGGAAACGTTACTGCCCAGTCTTTCGCAAACCGGGAGGCCAGGCCTACCGTTCGGCCGATGGTGGCAGGAGGTCACGTCGGCATCCCAGCGTTAAATTGGGTGTTTAACGCTGCTCGTCAAATCTTTGCGAGAGAAGCTGTGGGATCTTTAAATGTCAACCAACGAACAGCGTCGGCAGATGGGCCTTCTGGCTTCATGTCATTCCGAGGTACGGCTCGTACATCAGTGAATCGCCCTGCGTGCGCCACTTTATAGCTGTGTCGGGATTCAAACCCCGCGTGTGCGAAATGCCATATAGTTTAAATGACGTTATATTGTTCCTGGAATGTTCCAGAGGAAGTTTTGCACCAAAGGTCATAATCCTTGACCTTTGACCTTAAGTTCACAAAGGTCAAATTTTCAAAGTTGTGGGAATCGAACCGGGTTTTCGACCTTCTTCGACGAACCAACTCCAATAAGCTCTAGCACGTATCCTGTTTCCTTATTTTAATGTCCACAACATTGTTTTGTGACCTTTAAAAGGTTACTAGTTCGGGCCCGTAGGTGCGTAAACGACCACTGGATTGGGGCACTATTTCAATTCGATTGGACCAACCGTATCATAATGGCCATAACTTGGGAAACAGCTGGGAAACGTACTCAGGTCCCCAGCGTCAATTGTGACATCATATCAAACGAAGAAGAATTGTGACGCCCCCTCTCTCTCTCTCCCCCCTTGAATTGACGCCCCCCCTCTCTCACCCCTCCTCTCTCGACCCTCTCTCTCGTCCCCACTCTCACCCCCTCTCTCTTGCCCCCCTAGTCTCGACCTTCCTCTCCCACCCCTCCTCTCTCTCCCCCACTCTCATCCCCCCCTCTCCCGCAGATATTGGTCGACAGATAAATGGCCGTAACTTGGGAACTGCTCATCCGATGAATATCAAACCTCGAAAAGGCACATCAGCGGGTCCCCAGCAATATTCCTGGCAAGTTTCAATGAGATCGGACCGGCGGTCGTCGAGAAACGGCGGTCGCAGACAAACAGACAGACACACACACACACACACACACACACACACACACACACACACACACACACACACACACACACATTGCTGGAATTATAGATAGATGCAAAGGTCAAATTTTGAAAGTTGTTGAACGAAACCGGGTTTTCGACATTTTGCAGCTAATAACCTGTCACTCGTACCACATCATGTTGATCATTTTTATAACTTGGTCAAACATCATCACATTGTCTCATCCTTGACTTCTGAAACAATCTACATCGTCAAATACCCCTCGTGAACCATCGTTGTCTCCACACTTGTATTCTTACTACTTCCTTGTACCTCCTCCATTTTGCTCACCATCGTCCACACTCCTTTTCCTTAAAGATTGTGTCTTGACACTGAACTAGCGAGATGCAAACAACAGGAGAAATCGGCAAATTGGTGGAATTCCGGCACGTTTGTGACCGCCACGTTCGAACGCCAGCATTCTGCAGGACGCTACGGCAGGAGCAACAACTCCCGGAAGCTCACCTGGAACATGGGCATCGCTGGAGTGGGTGAGGAGCGGTTCCATGTGCATCTCGACTGCCCCCGCGGACTCGCACAATCCATCTTCTCGCTGTTCTCGTCCGAGCTGGAAGAGGGAGAGCTACCGACTTTTGATGGCGAGACGTCTCCGGCCGCGTGCAACGTGGCCCGTTCCATGTGCTGTGCCGCTTCTTCGCGGTCAAGCACGGTATCGAAGCGCACAACCGTGAACGCGTAGCTTCTTTCGCTGTACCTGTCATGGGAACACACGTAGCACAATAAGGAACGTAACGGAGCGAACATTCGTTGGAAAGCTCCAGTCGATTTGGTTCCGTGACTCCTCTCCATTCACGGAGGCCAGCAATAACTCGCCGACCCTTTGCGAAGGACACCGTCCACCAGCTGATGCTGGTAGACGCGCGACAGACAACGCGCTCATTGACCAATCTCCCTGCCTGCAGGACACCACGATGACAGTTTGAGATGGGGGAGGAAAGGAGGAGTCCAGGAGGAGCTGACGGTAGCGGTGGGAGTAGTAGGGGTAGGCATTAAACCGACGGGAGTGCTGGGAAGTCAAAACCTGCCATCGTGTGTGCATCTTCTTGTGATGTAAAAGCAAGGTAAGTGTTCACCTATTTACGTAGGAGGGGGGGGGGTGAGGGAGGAAAATGGAAATTTCGAGAAAAGAAGGGAAAACGACAAATTAAATAGAGCGTGGAAGGTCACGTGAGTACGAGGAAAGCGAGGGGGACGCGCGTGGCGTCGAGCGAAGGATGGAGTCGGATCCCACAATGTCTGCATACGGAATAAACAGATGGCCCGTAAACTCGACTTTTCTTGTTAACCCAGCACGGGGCAGAAATCCAAAACCACGATCCAAACTGTTTCGGAGATCTTACCTGCCGGAGCACATCTACCTGAGTGATGGAGCCATCTCCACGTGAGGTGCGTTCCAGGCCTCACAATCCCCAATCACGAAGTCGTGTCGTCACAATGCTCGCTCAAGAATGCCATCGGCATCAAGGCAGCACAACAGCGCATTCCCAACGATGGAGACCCCCCTCCCCCCTCCTGTCGATTTCAAATGACTGCTCGGTATGCTACAAGGTACTCTCTTCAAACTGTGTATGGGGGGGGGATAAATTAAAGAGGATCCGGGTGAAAATTGAGGGGTTTGCGTGGGGTGGGGGTATCTTGACAGAATGCTGTACAGGTCATAGGAGGTTGGGTGTTGGAGGAGGTGGGGGTGACTTTAGAGAAAAAAAAATCATCCTGAAGAATATGATGACAAACAATCCACAATAAGAGATTTTCGAAATGACGTGTTCATGCGAAACGAGACCGCGTGTGTGTGTGTGTGCGCGCGTGTGCGTGTGCGTGCGCGTGCGCGTGCGTGCGTGTGTGTGAGATCACTCGGATCGACGCTAAATTTGGAGTGCTGTCTGCCGTTGTTCGTTGGTGGATGTCAAAGATCCCACAGCGTCCTTCGGGCCATCGCGTGCCGAGTGGGCGACTGACCATCAGGTGCCACTGCAACGATGTGATGCCGCAGCCTTGTGGTGGATCCGAATGAAGAAGCCACTCGGTTCCGCTGGACGGGCACTCTCAACCTGCCACTCAAACGGTCTTTTCAAACATCAACTTCAAAATGCTTTCCCACAATCCTCGTGTTGCTGAATGAAAACCGGACTCACGGAAATACGGCAGCAGCCGTGGATGACACGTGTCTGGCTCGTACCATTTCCTGTTACTATAAACTATCGGTGCCTGTGGGTACACAAACACGTGCGTTGTACTGGACGTACTGTACGCATGAGGTGTTTGGGGTTTTTTTTATGAATCAGATTCGAGTCATCGATTTGTCATAAACCCCTTACCCCCCCCCACGCCCCACCTCCTCCCATGGAAGCCTCCCCACCCCGAGAGCTGCTGATTCAGAGGTTGTGTACCTGCCCTCAAGGTGTCTAGTGTTCTGGTCGATTGTTCACGTGACTATAAACCGTCATCAAAGTCCAGGGTGGCCTGAAAGTCGCGTTACCCCTCCCCAGTCAGGCATTCATTGTTAATCTCCTTGAGGAGTGGGGGGGGGGGTTCAGGAAGTTTGGGGTAAAGGAGGGTAAAGCGACTTTCAGGCCACCCTGGACTTCACAGAAAGGGTGCTGCATCATTGAGCACGCAGTCCCTTGGACCTGTAGAATCGTGGTGGGGACGAGTCCAGGGTTGCTTTCATGACTTGTGGACATCGCGATGGTCCAGTACGAGTAAGGGTCACCACCACGGTGTTGTGTGGATCTACATCTCGCCCCTTACCCTGCCATTCGTTGGACGAGATTATACCTCGACCCCCCCCCACTCCCAATCCCAATCCATACGTTTTACCTAAGTGCCGTACCTGCAGCACACCTCCGCCGGGTCCACCCACACCGTGATCTCCCGAGGCAGTGCGAGGTCCGCATAAGGCACACCGCTCTTCCGGCAGGCCGTGAGGAGCGTGGGGTCCGCACGTTGGTGTCCGTTCAAACGGATACACCTGCACACACATGTACGTACTACACTCGGGATAACACGTACGGGGTAAGCACCGAATGTGAGCGCATTACACACCTGTACACTCCACCAGGTAAGCCCGTTACACACCTGCACACTCCACCAGGTAAGCCCGTTACACACCTGCACACTCCACCAGGTAAGCCCTACAAGCCCGTTGCACACCTGTACACTCCACCAGGCAAGCCCGTTATACCCCTACAAGCCCGTTACACACCTGTACACTCCACCAGGCAAGCCCGTTATACCCCTACAAGCCCGTTACACACCTGTACACTCCACCAGGTAAACCCTTTACACTCCTGTACACTCCACCAGGTAAACCCGTTACACTCCTGTACACTCCACCAGGTAAACCCGTTACACTCCTGTACACTCCACCAGGTAAGCCCGTTACCCACCTGTACACTCCACCAGGTAAGCCCGTTACCCACCTGTACACTCCACCAGGTAAGCCCGTTACCCACCTGTACACTCCACCAGGTAAGCCCGTTACCCACCTGTACACTCCACCAGGTAAGCCCGTTACACACCTGTACACTCCACCAGGTAAGCCCGTTACCCACCTGTACACTCCACCAGGTAAGCCCGTTACACACCTGTACCCTGTATACTCCACCAGGTAAGCCCGTTACACTCCTGTACACTCAATCAGGTAAGCCCGTTACCCACCTGTACACTCCACCAGGTAAGCCCGTTACACACCTGTACACTCCACCAGGTAAGCCCGTTACACACCTGTACACTCCACCAGGTAAGCCCGTTACACACCTGTACACTCCACCAGGTAAGCCCGTTACACACCTGTACACTCCACCAGGTAAGCCCGTTACACACCTGTACACTCCACCAGGTAAGCCCGTTACACACCTGTACACTCCACCAGGTAAGCCCGTTACACACCTGTACGCCTGTCCGCGGCTCGGCCTCTCCGGGTACCAGTGTCCGCCGTACCGAGCGCGCAGCGCGTCCTCCAAAGCGGAGCAGAAACGTTCCACGAACTCGGGCTCGAGACGTCCGCCGCGTCGGACCAAACGTCCGATGAGACAAACCGCCGCCGCGACCTCCTCCTTCATTACTGGGACCAAGCACGTTCCCTCACAATGAACCACAGGAGATTCAAAACCCCCTTTGGATCCACGACCTCTCCAGGTAAAACGTGCCCAGGTGTTAGCCAATGAGGAGCGTCCTTTCTCTTCCTCAGCGCGCGCTTTTTCTCCTCACTCGCTCCCTCAGGAACTCCGCGTCGTGACTCTTGTTTCTCGGGAAACGCATTCCGAAAGTTTGTATCAACCGCAACGTCGACCAATCACAGCACGACGGATCGCGCCCCAGCCAATCGTAAGGTGGCGAGAGGGATGACGCGCGCAAGGCCACCTGCGCGTGACGTCACGCCGTCGTGAGAAGGACGCGTGACGTCATCTCGTTTTGGGTAAACGCCCACAGGACGTCCAGCACGAGACGTCCCAAAATTACGGGAAAACGTTTCTTTGTCCTTTTCGTCGACACGCGGAACAAAACGTCACACGCGAGCGTGACGTCACGCACGGCGCTTACAAACGGTCCTTCATGAACGGTCTTGGAATTTTGCAAGTGAAGTGAAGATTCGATTTGTTATGTTAATACAAATCGTGATTTATGAAAGATGCTCCACGGTCCGCGGGTCATGGCCGAGGCGACGCGCTCATCACGATCACACCTTGTTCCGGGTCGCCGGGGATTCGGTGACGGCGACTTCCTTATGAGGAGTTTTCACGGATTTCTGCATGAACTTCCCATTCTGTATAATCTATTACAACGGGAACAAACGTGCTGCGTTATCGTTGTACAGATAGTATCTCGTGCACTGTGTGTCACGTGGCGCGACACCTTCGTGGTCGTGACGTCACGCCGTTCCACGGTCCACCCTGAACAAGTGTGCTCCACGTGGGGCTTTGTTACTAATCGTTTCATCATACGATGATTCACCTGTGTCACCCCGTACAGGTGTGTGGCCTCCGCTTCACAGTTGGCATCACTGACTGAAGGTCACAAATTAAAGGAACGTCACCGAAATCATTTACAAAATGTGGACTCAAAATTTCAATAAACCGGCGGATTTACCTGTTGTGTCACGTGTGGTAGTGGTGACCACAAACTGCGAGTTACCGGTTCGAATCCATTGGGTTTAATAAATTAAATTTAAAATCAACCCATTGCTTGTTCACGTCGAAAGGAATCATGTGAGGGAAATGGAGCATTATATATACACACACACACACCTACACCTACACACACACACACACACACACACACCTACACACACACCTTCACACACACCTACACACACACCTACACACACACCTACACATACCTATACTAATTCACACACACCTACACACACACACCTACACACACCTATACTAATTCACACACCTACACACACACACCTAAATACACACACCTACACACACCTACATACACATACCTACACACACACACACACACCTACACTAATTCACACACACCTACACACACACACCTACACACACCTATACTAATTCACACACACCTACACACACCTATACTAATTCACACACCTACACACACACCTAAATACACACACGTACACACACCTCTATACACTTACACACACATACACACACACCTACACACACACCTCTATACACTCACACACACCTACACACACCTCTATACACTTACACACACCTACACACACACCTCTAGACACTTACACACACCTATACTAATTCACACACACCTACATACACACCTACACACACCTACACACACCTATACTAATTCACACACACCTACATACACACCTACACACACCTACACACACCTCTATAAACTCACACACACCTACACACACACCTATACTAATTCACAAACACCTACACACACACACACCTACACACACACACCTACACTAATTCACACACACTTACACACACCTACACACACCTCTATACACTCACACACACCTACACACACCTATACTAATTCACACACACCTACACACACCTATACTAATTCACACACACACTCCTACACACACCCCTATACTAATTCACACACACCTACACACACACCTCTATACACTCACACACAGCTACACACACCTATACTCATTCACACACACCTACACACACCTATACTAATTCACACACACACTCCTACACACACCCCTATACTAATTCACACACACCTACACACACCTATACTCATTCACACACACCTACACACACCTATACTCATTCACACACACCTACACACTCCCCTATACTAATTTACACACACACCTACACACTCCTACACACATATACACACACATATAAACATATACACACACACACACACACACACACACACATACACACACACACACACACACACACACACACATGTCCTCAGAATGCGTTGCCCAAGCTTCATTTTCAGTGTTCTGACGTCACAGTCGGCTGATGACGTGTTTACTCTCATCTTGCATCACCGTGTGCACACGTCCTGTGCTCGGTACTCCGGATCTTCAGCATCTTCGTTTCACACAGTAAACCAGAGCAGCACTCAGTGGAGTGCACACACACCTCGTGACCTCCACCAGGCTCAACGGTTTACCTCTTATATCCCACTGATAGGTCGGATCCGGATTCGGACCTGAAACAAAATCGAATCCGATTGTTCTTATCACCTGTAAACTCATCCACTGGTTCAGTCATAACCCGTCCACAACTTTTTGAGATATCCTGCACACGGACAGACAGACACACAGACAGACACACGGATAGACAGACACACGGACAGACAGACACACGGACAGACAGACACACAGACAGACAGACACACGGACAGACAGACACACGGACAGACAGACACACAGACAGACACACACACAGACAGACAGACACAGACAGACAGATACACGGACAGACAGACACACAGACAGACAGACACACGGACAGACAGACACACAGACAGACAGATACAGACAGACAGATACACGGACAGACAGACAAATGGGTGGAAACATCATCTCCTTCACCTTCAGTGTCGGAGGTGATCAAGAACCAAACGCTCTTGGAGGAATTGGAACAGAAATCGCACCCAGGGCAGAGACATGGGGAGATATCAATGTACATCCATGTGATTCACATGTACATTGTACATTCACATGATTCGCATGTACATTAGACATTCTGTTAATCACATGTACATTGTATAGTGTACATCCATGTGATTCACATGTACATTGTACATTCACATGATTCGCATGTACATTGTATAGTGTACATTCACCTGATTCACATGTACATTGTATAGTGTACATTCATGTGATTCACATGTACATTGTATCGTGTACATTCACCTGATTCACATGTACATTGTATCGCGTACATTCATGTCAATCACATGTACATTGTACAATCATATCAATCACATGTACATTGTATCATGTACATTCATGTGATTCACATGTGCATTGTATAGTGTACATTCATGTGATTCACATGTACATTGTATAGTGTACATTCATGTCAATCACATGTACATTGTACATTCATGTGATTCACATTTACATTGTATCGTGTACATTCATGTCATTCACATGTACATTGTATAGTGTACATTCATGTGATTCACATGTACATTGTATCGTGTATATTCATGTCAATCATATGTACATTGTATCGTGTATATTCATGTCATTCACATGTACATTGTATAGTGTACATTCATGTGATTCACATGTACATTGTATGGTGTACAATAATGTCAATCATATGTACATTGTACATTCACGTGATTCACATGTACATTGTATGGTGTACAATAATGTCAATCATATGTACATTGTACATTCACGTGATTCACATGTACATTGTATGGTGTACAATAATGTCAATCATATGTACATTGTATAGTGTACATTCATGTGATTCACATGTACATTGTATGGTGTACAATAATGTCAATCATATGTACATTGTACATTCACGTGATTCACATGTACATTGTACATGGGCAAACACGCACGGTGTCCAGGATTTATACCTGGGATTTGTAACATCACGAGCTCCACATACGATCACACGGGACAAACACAGATCGACAGGACATTGTATCCAGGTAAGAGAAACGACATGTGGAATATTCATTCGCCATGAAAACGTGTATATTGTTGTGGGGCCGAGTTTTGGTGGCTAGCACGACCGCTAGGTGGGGCAGGAGAGTCGGCTCCACTGAACACCCACAATTTATAGGTCGTCACCCCGGATAACTCCAGAGCCGACGGGTCCCTTATCAGACCGAAGATCGCCAATAGGTCAACCGCGTGGGATAGGGTCGACTGCCAATTTCAATTTACCTAAATACCCACGTCGTCCAAACTACCGGGGAAATTCACCCTCGGCGGGATCTGCGCGATCCGGCCCGTGACTGAGCCGGATCCGAGCCGTACCCCGAGCGGAGAGTACCAGAATCCTGCCGGGCCGATTGCATGATTATGGCAACAATGAAGCCTCCTAGTTCCCGTTCGCAGCGCGACAAACCAATGATACAAACACAGAAACAAGCTGATACATTTAACAAAATGGATATTTATTTACAACAGGCAGGGAGGGGAACACAGAAGAGCAGAGTTATCCGACTATAAAGAATGCATAATTACACTCAAGCACTTATACAGTTGCTACTTAAAGACGGGCCCACACACAGACACAGACACACACACACACACACACACACAGAAATGGACCCCAATGGTCTTTATTGAAGGCTTCCAGCTCAAGGACAGCTGAGCTGGAGACCAGAGCCTGTGCTTGGACCTGTCCACCTCGTGTGGTCTTCGACGATCCGGCTCGGCGGGACTCGAACCCGCAACACGATGCCGCTCCAAGCACCAGGTACCGCTCTCTCCAACCGGCCACGCACCAATCGACCAAGGCCAAGGACAAAATCAGAGGTGACGATGATCCAGCTCGGTGGGACTCGAACCCGCAACACGATGATGATGGCCACCACGACGACGACCACGACAACCTTTTTCTTTTCCACCCAGCCTGGCGTTCCTTTTTATTTATTTTCCCTCTGGGGTGAGCAAATCGCCGTCTGAGGCGCTCTCCCCCCTCATTGGATGGGGCGCCGTGGGAAAATCGCTCTTTGTGGCCATCTCAACTCCCATTGGCCGGCGTGCCGTGGAGGAAGTCGCTCTCTGTGGCGCGATTGGACAAGGGGCACGCCCCTGCCTTCCTGGGCGGAGTCCTTGTCTGAGGCGATGGAAATCCCCGCCCACATACGTGGCCGAACGCACGTGGGCGATGGCGTTGGTGTGTGAAGTGTAGTGAAGGAGGTTTGTCGTGAACGAAGCTCCGCAGCGCACACATGTAAATCCCGTTAGACACAGGTCGGGGGCCCTAACTATAAACACACACACTTACCGATATAACTGTTCTATAAGGACCTGAATGTTGAGTGCAGTGAGCTTCCAGATTCGTAACAATATAACAATGTGTGGGTTGTACCGAAACTTCGGGGTAATTTACTTATTTTACTTCGGGGGAGGGAGTGGCCGCCTGCATTTATACATTTTTGAAATAAAAAAAAGGAATTTTCGAATGGGAATAAGAGAGAAAATGGGGAGTATGGGGGAATAAGGGAGAAGTCGGTAAGGGAGAATGGAGAATAATAGGGGAATTAAGGGTGATCTATCTATACTAATAGTTGCGTGTGCGTGTGCGTGTGCGTGTGCGTGTGCGTGTGCGTGTGTGTGTCAGTGAGTATGTGTGTCAGTGTGTCTCCTCCATAACTCGAAAACCATAAAACCTAACAGCCTGAAACTTTGCATGCATACTAAGAAAACTCTAAGGAAGTGCAGGAGTGAAAATTGTATATTTCGGTTAATTAAATCACCCCTTTTGAAGATAATTAACGACTTTATTTAATTATATCCTTCATCGGGCGATCCTTGGCCACCTCGCTCTCTGGGTCTTAATGCGTTTCCTGGGTAACCTGGCTGGGTCTGACGCCGCCATGTTTTTTGGCCTGCTCAACCATGTCTTGACTTGGAACAGGCCGCAACGATTTCGTGACGATGAAGTTCTTTTTCACTTTCCTCACTCATATTATTGAATGCCTGTTCATCGTAGTTGCGAATCCTTGGGTATATTGCAACGTTTATAAACACCCGGAGACGCCAGTGTTTGTGGCTTTATTTAATTTGTGCACATGTGATCACCACGTGTTTCTCTTTGTCTCCAGATGTGTCTGGGCGGAGTTTATCTCCAGACACGTCCGGCTGGTGTTTGTCTCCAAACGTGTCCGGACGGGAGTTTGTCTCCGGACATGTCCGGGCGGTGTTTATGTCCGGATGGGAGTTTGTCTCCGGACGCATCCGGGCGGTGTTTGTCTCTGGGTGGTATTTGTAGTATGACCGGTAGAAAAATGGATTTCAGACATTATTTTGTTTCCATCTTCATTGTTATTCTATGCATAATGATTTTGACAAGACGGTGTGAATCGTAATTAACGCTCCACCGCACGTCTGCCTTCCCTCCTCTCACCTCACACTGTCTTCCCCCCCCCCAATCTTCCTCACTCTCTCTTCCCCCCTCTATCTCGTCACTCTGCCCCCACTTCTCTATCTTCCCCCTCTCCCCCCCACCCTCAGTGTTGCCGTTAGGAATTAGGGAAAGGAGGAATGGGAGTATGGGGGTATGGGGAATTAGAGAATAATAAACCCCTCAAATAAGGACAAACGACGTGTGAATATGAATGAATGACCCATCACGTGCTTGTTTGGTGCTCCCATCTGAGCATTTCCCCCCATCATGATGTATAACCCCACCCACCCCCAGGTTCAAGTCCCATCCTATAACGTCCTCGACCCCATAATCGGTGTTTGGCTGGAAGCGAAGGTCCCGCTCGCTGCCGGTCGATCGTCCATTTGATCGTTCCTCTTGCACGATCCACGGTGTGACTAAGCAAGCAGCGAGCTCGAACTTGCCAAGCCGGACGTTCCTTATCAACGGTTTCAAACGGAGTGCTTAAGCCGCTTGGCGAGCGCTCTATAAGAAACTCGGTAACAGAACACACCGTCGGGCTTCTCCACGAGCCTCAGCTCGCCCGTACTGCTCCATGATGCGGCCCCTCCTGCTGGCACCGACCATACTCGGACGGCAGATTTGTTGTCGGAGTCTCCGTCGGGATTCGAACCCACGGGCCAGGGCCACACGGGTTAAGACGACGGCGGGTCCATGTTTCCTGAAACTCACTTCCCGAGTTAAAAATAGCGGAGTCATGAAGGTTATTTTGTGGGTTGGGATTTGCGATTGTTTATTGAAACATCAACAGTGTTACGTGCTTCAAACAAAGATAACACGAGGCCCTCCATCGCTCTCCATGGAAAACCGCACTCACTGTTCGTTCCGTATCCTGTAACCGTTATCTCTGTCCTTCATTGTGACGGTTCGGATTCTGTAACGGAGGCAAAGTTCAACTTACAACCGGTTTATCACGTTGTCCTAAAACACCGAGAGAGTACACACATGGCCCAGGTTTACTTTGGTTAGGATGTGGTATTTTACCATGATGTTATACTGGTTATGATGTGGTATTTTATTATGATGTTATACTGGTTATGATGTGGTCTTTTATTAGGATGTTATACTGGTTATGATGTGGTCTTTTATTATGATGTTATACTGGTTATAATGTGGTCTTTTATTATGATGTTATCCTGGTGATGATGTGGTCTTTATTATGATGTTATACTGGTGATGATGTATTTTATTATGATGTTATACTGGTTATGATGTGGTATTTTATTATGATGTTATACTGGTTATGATTTGGTATTTTATTATGATGTTATACTGGTTATAATGTGGTATTTTATTATGATGCTATACTGGTTATGATGTGGTCTTTTATTATGATGTTATCCTGGTGATGATGTGGTCTTTTATTATGATGTTATACCGGTTATGATGTGGTATTTTATTGTGTTGTTATACTGGTTATGATTTATTTTATTATGATGTTATACTGGTTATGATGTGGTATTTTATTATGATGTTATACTGGTTATGATGTATTTTATTATGATGTTATACCGGTTAGGATGTGGTATTTTATTGTGTTGTTATACTGGTTATGATGTATTTTATTATGATGTTATACTGGTTATGATGTGGAATTTTATTATGATGTTATACTGGTTATGATGTGGTATTTTATTATGATGTTATACTGGTTATGATGTGGTCTTTTATTATGATGTTATACTGGTTATGATGTGGTATTTTATTATGATGTTATACTGGTTATGATGTGGTCTTTTATTATGATGTTATACTGGTTATGATGTAGTATTTTATTATGATGTTATACTGGTTATGATGTGGTATTTTATTATGATGTATTTTATTATGATGTTATACTGGTTATGATGTGGTATTTTATTGTGTTGTTATACTGGTTATGATGTATTTTATTATGATGTTATACTGGTTATGATGTGGTATTTTACTATGATGTCATACTGGTTATGATGTGGTATTTTATTATGATGTCATATTCGTTGCAAGGTTATATTATTGGGTTATGTTCAACGTCATCGAGAACAAGCAATGGTTTATTCCATGGAGTGTGGTTCAGCTGCAAGACCGGTGGTTTCCGCCGGGTCACGACCCTCGTGTTTTGAGGAAGTGGGAACTTTCTTATTGAATTTGCTCGAAATAACAATGTGTCAAAGTGCAGGCAACGAGGAACATGCTCGGAGGGGATATCCAAGAGGAACTTTCATTCCCTGAATGGTAAAGGGGCAACCGGGCAGTATATGGGATCTGACCGCAAAATTGGTTGCTAAGTAAGGGTCTTCCATAGCAACGAGCCATTTGATTTCATTGTTTGAATCAGAACGTCGGTTATAGACAATCTTAAATGCAAGTGTAACGTTTGTGGCTCCAAAACGATCAGTTAACATTGTATAACCAACATTTGATCATCATGTTACTTGTCCTCAGCTGGGAGGCTGTGCCACTGATGCAGTGCCCCCTGTTACCAGTAAGCTGGTATTCATTTTGTCGACCTCAGAAGGATGATGGGCTGAGTCAACCCACCTGCTGTTAATTCAACGGGTCCTTGAAGTCGATCAAGACTAAGATGTTATGCCAGTCACCTTAAGGCTTAACAACAACAAATAATATCCGATTCTCAGTGTTCTCATAAAATAAAAAAAATAAAAAAAACATTGTTGGGCTATCGACTATTTACTACGTACGCAAAAATGGAGGAATTGATCCCCTCACCCCACAAGTATGTATTTTTCGTACAATCGTTCATAACTCTTGACCGCTTCCACTATTTTCCGATCCTGTGACCTTCGAACCTTTTCCTTTCGGTACTCCGCTCCTCTCCCTTCCAACCCTCCCCCCTCCTCTCCCTTCCTCCCTTCTCCCTTCCCCCTCTCCCTTCCTCCCTCTCCCTTCCTCCCTCTCCCTTCCCCTCTCCTTTCCTCCCTTCCCCCCTCCCTTCCTCCTTTCCTCCCTTCCCCCCTCCCTTCCTCCTTTCCTCCCTTCCCCCCTCCCTTCCTCCTTTCCTCCCTTCCAACCCTCTCCTTCCTCTCCTCTTTCTCCCTTCCTCCCTTTCTCCCTTCCTCTCTCCTCTCTCCCTTTCCCCTCTCCCTTCCAACCCTCTCCCTTCCTCTCCTCTTCTCTCCCTTCCTCCCTTCTCCCTTCCTCCCCTCTCCCTTTCCCCTCTCCCTTCCCCCTCTCCCTTCCCCCTCTCCCTTTCCCCTCTCCCTTCCCCCCTCTCCCTTCCTCCCCTCTCCTTCCTCCCCTCTCCCTTCCAACCCTCTCCCTTCCTCACATCTCCTCTCCCTTCCTCACATCTCTCCTCTCCCTCTCCTCTCCCTTCCTCTCTCTCCCTTCCTCCCTCTCCCTTCCTCCTCCCTTCTCCCTTCCTCTTCCCTTTTCCTCCCCCTTTCTCCCTTCCTCCCTCTTCTCCTCTCTCCCTTTCCTCTCTCCTTCCTCTCTCTCTCTCCTTCCTCCTCTCTCTCCCTTCTCCTCTCTCTCTTCCTTCCTCTCTCTCTCCCTTCCTCCCTCTCTCCTTCCTCCCTCTCCCTTCCTCCCCCCTCTCTCTCCCTTTCCAACCCTCTCCCTTCCTCACATCTCCTCTCCCTTCCTCACATCTCCCTCTCCTCTCTCCTCTCTCTCTTCCTCCTCCTTTTCTCCCTTCCTGCCCTCTCCCTTCCTCCCTTCTCCCTTCCTCCCCTTCTCCCTTTCCTCCCCTCTCCCTTCCTCCCCCTCCCTTCCTCCCTCTCCCTTCCTCCCTCTCCTTCCCCTCCCTCCCTTCCTCCCTCTCCCTCCCCTCTCCTTCCTCCCTCTCCCTTCCTCCCCCTCTCCCTTCCTCCCCTCTCCCTTCCCCCTCTCCCTTCCTCCTCTCCCTTCCCCTCTCCCTTCCCCTCCCCTCCCTTCCCCCCTCTCCTTCCTCCCTCTCCCTTCCTCCCCTCCTCCCTTCCTCCCTCTCCTTCCCTCTCTCTCTCTCTTCCTCTCCTCTCTCTCTCTCTCTCCCTCCTCCTCTCTCTCTCCCCTCTCCCTCTCTCTCTCTCTTCCTCCCTCTCCCCTCTCTCTCTCTCTCTCCTTCCTCCCTCTCCTCCCTCTCCTCCCTCTCCCTCTCCCTCCTCCCTCTTCTCCCTTCCAACCCTCTCTCTCTTCCTCACATCTCCTCTCCCTTCCTCACCTCCTCTCCTTCTCCCTTCCTCCCTCTCCCTCCCTCTCTCCTTCCCTTCCTCCCTCCTCCTCCCTCTCCTTCCTCCCTCTCTCTCCTCTCCCTTCCTCCTCTCCCTCCCCCCTCTCTCTCCCTTCCTTCCTCCCTCCCCCCTCTCCTCTTCCTTCCTCCCTCCCTCCCTCTCCCTCTCCCTTCCTCCTCCCTCCTCCCTCTCCCTTCCTTCCTCCCTCCCCCCTCTCCCTTCCTCCTCCTCCCTCCCCCTCTCTCCCCCTCTCCCTTCCTCCCTCCCCCTCTCCCTTCCTTCCTCCCTCCCCCTCTCCTTCCCTCCCTCCTCTCCTCCCTTCCTTCTCTCCTCCCCCTCTCCCTCTCCTTCCTTCCTCCCCCTCTCCCTTCCTTCCTCCCTCCCCTCTCCCTTCCTTCCTCCCTCCCCCTCTCCCTTCCTTCCTCTCCTCCCTCTCCCTCTCTCTCCCTTCCTTCTCTTCTCTCCCTCCCCTCTCTCCTTCCTTCCTCCTCTCCCCCTCTCTCTCCTTCTCTTCCTCCCTCCCTCTCCCTTTCCTTCCTCCCTCCCCCCCCTCTCCCTTCCTTCCTCCCTCCCTCCCCCTCTCCCTTCCTTCCTCCCTCCCCCTCTCTCCTTCCTTCCTCCCTCCCCCCCTCTCCCTTCCTTCCTCCCTCCCCCTCTCCCTTCCTTCCTCCCTCCCCCTCTCCCTTCCTTCCTCCCTCCCCCTCTCCTTCCTTCCTCCCTCCCCCTCTCCCTTCCTTCCTCCCTCCCCCCTCTCCCTTCCTTCCTCCCCCTTCTCCCTTCCTTCCTTCCTCCTCCTCCTCTCCCTTCCTTCCTCCCCCCTCTCTTCCCTTCCTTCCTCCTCCCCCTCTCCCTTCCTTTTCTTCCTCCCCTCCTCTTCTCCCTTCCTCCCCTTTCTCTCCCTCTCCCTTCCTCCTCCCCCCTTTTTCCCTTCCCTTCCTCCCTCTCTCTCTCCCTTCTCCTTCCTCCCTCCCCCTCTCTCCTTCCTTCCTCCCTCCCTCCCTCCTCTCTCTCTCCTTCCTTCCTCCTCCCCCTCTCCCTCTCCCTTCCTTCCTCCCTCCCTCTCTCTTCCTTCCTCCCTCCCCCCTCTCCCTTCCTTCCTCCCTCCCCCCTCTCCTTCTCCTTCCTCCCTCTCCCCCTCTCCCTTCCTTCCTCCCTCCCCTCTCCCTTCCTTCCTCCCTCCCCCCTCTCCCTTCCTTCCTTCCTCCCTCTCCCTCTCCCTTCCTCCCCTCTCCCTTCCTCCCTCTCCTCCTCTCCTTCCTCCCTCCCTCTCTCTCCTTCCTCCCTCTCCTCTCCCTTCCTCCCTCTCCTCCCTCCCTCCCCTCCCTCTCCCTTCCTTCCTCCTTCCCTCCCTCCCTCCCCTCTCCCTCCCTCCCTCCCTCCCCCTCTCCTTCCTTCCTTCCTCCCTCCCTCCCCTCTCTCTTTCCTTCCTCCCTCCCTCCCCTCTCTCCCTTCCTTCCTCCCTCCCTCCCTCCTCTCCCTTCCTTCCTCCCTCCCTCCTCCCTCTCCCTTCCTTCCTTCCCTCCCTCCCCCTCTCCCTTCCTTCCTCCCTCCCTCCTCTTCCCTCTCTCCCTTCCTTCCTCCCTCCCTCCCCCTCTCTCCTTCCTTCCTCCTCCCTCCCCTCCTCTCCTTCCTCCTCCCTCCCTCCCCTCTCTTCCTTCCTCCCTCCCTCTTCCCCTCTCCCTTCCTTCCTCCCTCCCTCCCCCTCTCCCTTCCTTCCTCCCTCCCTCCCCCCTCTCCTTCCTTCCTCCCTCCCTCCCCCCTCTCCCTTCCTTCCTCCCTCCCCCTCTCCCTTCCTCCCTCCTCTCTCCCCTCTCCCTTCCTTCCTCCCTCCCCCTCTCCCTTCCTTCCTCCCTCCCTCTCCCCCTCTCCCTTCCTTCCTCCCTCCCTCCCTCTCTCTCCCTTCCTTCTTCCTCCCTTCCCTCTTCCCTCTCCCTTCCTTCCTCCCTCCCTCCCTCTCTCCCTTCCTTCCTTCCTCCCTCCCTCCCCCCCTCTCCCTTCCTCCCTCCCCCCCTCTCCCTTCCTTCCTCCCTCCCTCCCCCCTCTCCCTTCCTTCCTCCCTCCCTCCCCCCTCTCCCTTCCTTCCTCCCTCCTCCCCCTCTCCTTCCTTCCTCCCTCCCTCCCCTCTCCCTTCCTTCCTCCCTCCCCCTCCTCTCCCTTCCTTCCTCCCTCCCTCCCCCCTCTCCCTTCCTTCCTCCCTCCCTCCCTCCCCTCTCCCTTCCTTCCTCCCTCCCTCCCTCCCCCCTCTCCCTTCCTTCCTCCCTCCCTCCCCCCTCTCCCTCCCTCCCTCCCCCTCTCCCTCCCCCTCCCCCTCTCCCTCCCTCCCCCCTCTCCCTTCCTCCCCCTCTCCCTTCCTCCCCCTCTCCCTCTCCCTTCCTCCCCCCCTCTCCCTTCCTCCCCCTTTTCTCCTCTCTCCCTCCCCTGAGCGTGGCTAATACGCTCATTATGCTAATGTAAGCGGCTCTGTGGAGGTGTGGCCTGTTTTCGCTCCGACAGGAAGTTTGGAGGTGTAGCGACGGCGGTGCAGTCAGTGGTGTAAAGCCGCTTTTTTTGAAAAATTCAACCTTTGTTCCTCATTTCACGCACACGATTTCTTCAGTAGATTTTCAATCGCGGATTTTAATAAAACGTTTTAAATATATACTTTTATATTGTTTGAAGACCAATAAGGTAGCGGAAACAAACCAACCAAATGACCTGTGATTTTGAAATCGGGTCCAGTCCAGTCAGTGTGAAATCGAGAAGTAAGTGACGTCAGGTCAGGCGTTGTTGACTGGAGGGTGTGCGGTGGGTGAAGGTTTTATTGAGAGCAGGTTTGGTGAGATGTTTAAATAGGAATCACTGGCTCGTGTTTGTTCACTCAACTGCACGGATTTTGTGTGATTTAATTGTAAGGAGGTCGTGTTTATAATTGCTCACTTGATTTGTGGTTTTTTTTTTTCTGTTTCGGGTCTCGTCTTCCTGCTCCGTGTACCAAGTGCGGTACCGAGTCCATAGTGTGGATGTCGTCTCGCTGTGCCATGTACCTAGTGCTGTGTACATTGATGAAAACGCGGTTTGGATGTCGTCTCACTGTGTTGTGTACCTAGTGCTGTGTACATTGATGAAAACATTGTTTGTATGTCGTCTCGCTGTGCTGTGTACATTGATGAAAACATTGTTTGTATGTCGTCTCGCTGTGCTGTGTACATTAATGAAAACACTGTTTGGATGTCGTCTCACTGTGCCATGTACCTAGTGCTGTGTATATTGATGAAAACACTGTTTGGATGTCGTCTCGCTGTGCTGTGTATATTAATGAAAACTGTGTGGATGTCATCTCGCTGTGCCATGTACCTAGTGCTGTGTATATTAATGAAACCGCGGTTTGGATGTCTTCTCACTGTGCTGTGTACTTCGTGCGGTGTATATTAATGAAAACACTGTTTGGATGTCGCCTCGCCGTGCCATGTCCCTCGCGCGGTGTATATCAATGAAAACACTGTTTGGATGTCGCCTCGCTGTGCCGTGTACCTCGTGCGGTGTATAATCAATGAAAACTGCTTCAGAGGAAGTTGTACCTGCAAAATAAGGAATATAAAATGAAAACCATCAATCCATCCATTTCCCCCCTGAAGGATTTCTAAAAAGTGAACCAAATCATTGTCGAGTCGCCGTCGTGCCTCTCCTCGTTTTAGTCATTTGGCCGAATCCATTGGGTGTCCGAATCCATTGGGTGTTGCGCGGTTACCGTGGGAGGGCAAGCCTTGAGGGTGACAACTTGGTGTCACGAGTCCGAACGTGACGAGTTAGAGGGTGTGCTTGGTCCACTTGAATCAATTCTCAATTCTAAAGCACAAATAAGTCGTTTTGTGAAAAAAAAAAATTATTTATCTATTTATTGGTCTGCAACCTTTCGGAGAATACAGGTGAATACAGGTGTTGTATGTGTGGTGTGATGGATTTATTGATGTACAAATTGTACACGTCGTTGCGATGGCTGCTATTCTTGGTGTGACGTGCATGACCCCAAGGAGGGTGCTGGTTTGCATCACTTACTGCGTCTGCAGCTGTGCAGCCGATGCAGTGCCCCCCTGCATGCGAGAGCAGTTTTCAACTTTTTCATTTGTTTGCCTCTTTCAATAACACCGACGTTTCAAACGTATTGACGCTGTACTTGCAGGATACCCGTCGAAGTACGTCATGTGCGACCTACTGTGGCCGTGTTTGCTGCTGGGGAGTCTTCTGACCGCGGGTTGCCACGGCGACGGCCTCACCGTTCCAGGGAACCTTGCTTCACCAGATCCGGAGATATTCATGAACGCCGTAAGATCCTCCTCCAAACGACTCTGCGCTTCTTCCACCTCATCGTCTTGTTCTCTTATTTCCGTTTGGTGTTTTCAATCCACACTTAAAATGTTCATCAGCGTCCATCTGTTCATCAGCGGTGTCCTTGTGTGATCGGTTCACCTGTGTTGTTCATTCCCGATGTGCCGACTCGATCTGTAATCTTGTGAGCAGACGGTGATCCCAGGATTGACTTACCCGTTGATTGAATGTTTTGATTTGTTTTTTTTTCTCCATCTCATTTTTATGTTGTTGGGGATTTTTGAGTATGCAAGTGTTTTGGTTGTCTCGTCCATGCTTTTAAAATAAAATAAAATAATTTTTGATCCAGGATTGTGTGGGAACGTGATTTATTTACAGAGTCAAATGATAATCAGCCAGGGATATCCGAATGAAGAATACGAGGTCACGACTGCTGATGGATTCATTCTGAGCGTCAGCCGAATCCCCCATGGCGTCAAGCGTCCCGGAAACGGTGAGGGAAAAGCCCGGTGCTTTTTATTTTATTATCTACAGGAGTGGTAACTGCCATGCACGTGGACATGCCGACGGATACATGAGACAAACACAGCCACTGAGATTGGGGGAAGTGCCGTCACTTCCTGGGACACTGAGTACCGTGACGTCACAACAATGGCGCTGCTTTTGTCATGGCACTCCGTGGGGCATTTACGCCATATTGACCAAATGTACCGCTCACGCTCTCCGGCGGGGGAACATTTAGGTTCTGCTCCTTCTTCTTCTTCTTAAAAAAGTGAGGAAGAGTTGCATTGTTCAGTTCGGTTTGACTTGAAAGATTGAACTCGTCGGTGCGATTGCAATCTGAGGGAACGGGCTGGACCACGAACAGTACAGGACAGTTAAAGCTGCCATCATCATCCAACACGAGCTCATTGCACCGTGCGGTTACCTGCCGACCGTACCTCTCTCTGTCGGATGCAGTTCGCCCCTTCCCCCCACTGCATCATGAAACCTTGCAACCCACTAAGAGACACTCATTCTTCTCCCTCTTCCCCTTCCTCCCGCTATGTCGGTCTTCTCTTCTCTGCCTCAGTTTGAAGAGTTCATTTGTTTCTTCACAAACTCCATAATCCTGAGCAATCTGTTTACTGTTCTAGTGTAGCAGCATGGCAAACCTGTTGTGCATTTTGTGATACAAGCACCAAATTTTGCACAAATGTACATTAATATGTTGCGAACATTTTCAGATATTGGGCCACTTGAAATTCTCTCTTTACATCCGCCATATTGGATTTCAAAATGGGCGCCACTTGAAATCTCCATTTGCTATTATCTCTGGACGTAATGCAGCTATTGACTTGATTCTGGTATCTAAATGTATGTTTTTGGGGGCAAGGAATCCAATGGTACCATTTTAAACTTAATATTATCTATCACTGTCTGTTATATAATTTTATTTGGAAATATTGGATTCAACACAATACTTTGAAAAGAATGTCTTGGTTCTGTAAATGTCTTAGGTATAATACTGACATGCAACATGGTCTAGTATTTGAGGCTAGGTATATACCGGTACTGAAGATACGTGTACATAAACAGTGTCATGTTAACAAGTTCAGCATTGCCACAAGTACATGTATGTTGTTGACTCATCGTCATGTGCAGTCCCCTTCACACACACAGAGGGCTGTGCACTGAAGGGCAGCCTTTTTGCACTTGCAGCGCCTCACACACCCTTTCTTTTACTTGCAAGAAACCAGCTCAATGCAGCTGTGAGCTGCCTCAGTTAGCCTGGTCCAGTAAGGTGTGTACAGTCCTTGACCAATCCCAGTTGGTTGGTGGAGGGAGCTCTGGTGCTGGCAGCAGTATCTGACCCCACACATGTCCACCTTGATACACTGCCCTCTTGACATGTTCCTCCAGAGCTGCCTTCGTTGGAGGGATGAGCTGCACATTGTTCTTCCTTGCGAAGAGTTTCCTCCTGGCCTTGTCAATGTCTGTGCATTTGCTGGTTCGATCATACAACAGGATCACGAACCTCTCTATGATGTGTATTGCATCGTCTGGTATGTCACGAGGTGCAGAGGACAGCAGCAGCAGCGCCTCAGTGAGTTCTGGCAGTACCGTCCAGACTGCCCACGCAGTCTTCTTGCCATGTCTATGAAAACTAGACACAGTGTCGCATCCAGTTAGAGCGTGGAACATTGGCAGTGCACGAGCCTTCTCTCGTCCCAATCCAGCTGCTATTTCGTGTGCTGCTAGGTATCAGAAACTCTGGCCTGTTCCGAATGCCAGCCACAGTTTGTCTTCTGGTTGCAACTCCTGTGCCAGGGACACTGCCAGCACCACAACATCGGTGTCTACAGTCCAGATGAGTATTGCATGGTGTCCATGCTGGACTGCGTGAGATGCATGCAGCAACATCCGACTGTCAGCTTCTTCATGGTTACATGGGGCGAGTGAGGTCAGATCTGGCAGTAGTGGCTTGCTGAGCACTGCCTCTCCATCAGTAATAACGAGTTGCTTGTCCTCCTGGTCAAACCATTCCATGAGAGCTGCTGAGAGGAACCTGAACAGCTCGGTCTTGTTGCTGTCCACTCGTAGGAAGTTCTGCCATTTTCCTGGTATGGCTGCGGCAGCCACCACACGTCTCCGCACACCTTGTCCCCGCTTTGCACGTGTACTACCTTTCAGTGAATCAGCAAGGTAAGTATCCCAGACCAGATCCAGGCGTGACACTGTTTGCACCTTCGTGGACATGTATGCGATGAAGATCTGTTGTGCATACTCTTCAAAGGTCTTTGATGCAGCCGGCTTCAGCATCTGGACGATGGCTGCTCCATCAAGCACAATACAGGTCGTGACAGGATTTTCTGTCTTTGCATCGGAGACTTCTTCCAAGCATGTGAGGGGATCACTCTTGGTACCAGTGCAGAGGCTTCCACCATCAGACAATGCAGGAGGACATGCCTGATTCTCGTGACAAAAGAACTCCTCAAGGTTTCCATCCCTCGTCTGGCAGCCAATGTACAGGCGTGCGAAGAGTTCAAGGTCATTCTTGATGGAGGCGAGCTGTTGCTGACCTATGCTCTGGCTTCTTGGAGTGGAAGTGCTGAATACCTTCAGCTTGTTACGAGGAATGGGTGCGTCCACTGCCTTTGTTCTGTCCAACAGACACTCTCTGGTGAAAGCCTCGAACTGCTCTTGGCCAATCCTCTTGGCATTCATCACGGTCTCCACAGCTGCAGGATCTGCAATCTCCTTTGTGTCCAGTTTGACTACATCCTGACTCTCCTCCTCTAATGGGTTTCCCATCTCCTCTATGACGCCGACGAGAGAGCGAACATCTTTTACAAATGAGGCCTGTACACTTGGCGTCTGATCATGATGACGTGTGTCTGCTGTATGCCGCCTCCAGTGTTGGTTCCCATCCTGGAATTCTTCGATCACCCTGGAAACTTCTGGTCCCGCAACCATCCAGCGACATAGGGCACTCGGGTTGTCAGTGAGCCCAACTGCTCCACCGTCTCCTTTGATGCAGGCATTATTCTGCTCATGTGCCTGGTCAATCGGGATTGAAGAGAACACCCTCTGTGTTTTCTGAACGGTGAAGTGGCTTTCCCTGAATTTCCTGGCTACATCTGGGTGTTTGATGGTGAGTTCGGCTATGTCCTTCAGGTGCACTGGTATCCACCTAGCATAGTGGGTGTGATCCAGTGCATGGAACCAGGGGACCAGCTCTGTCAGAGCATCGAGGTACATCATTAACCTTGCCCTCAAATCCTTTCAAGTGGCGGCCATTTTGAAATCCAATCTGGCGGACATGAAGAGAGAATTTCAAGTGGCCCAATATCTGAAAATGTTCGCAACATATTAATGTACATTTGTGCCAAATTTGGTGCTTGTATCACAAAATGCACAATTCTTTTGAATATTTGGGCTAAGCCGCCGCACTATTCAGACTTCAGATTGTCATGTGGAACCTGCAAATCCCTGCATGGCCTCGTGAGAGCAGCAGATGGGTAACGTAAATCTTGTTACTCCATCATTATATATCTACAGAAGTTTTTATTATAATTATTTTTTCATGGAACATAATGCATGCATATGCATTACAGGTCAAAGCCTTGGAAGCAAACACCAACATTTTTGGGGGAAAGCTGAAATTTTTCATCGTAATCTTAAACTTATTAATTGTAATCTACGTCATAACAAATACATCGGTCTATCCATAACCCAGTTTCCTATCTTCCTCTCCCTCTCTCTCTGCTTCGCAGGTCATCACCAAACTTCGTATCGACGTAATTATCAATGTCTTAAAATTCCACTTACAGTATCACGATTCACTTCCAACTGTTATTCCGTTCGGACCGATCAAAGAAGACGTTTCTCAAAGCGTTTGACATGCCATCGTCGAATGGCCTTCCCGTCCTAGTAAATGCTATTACATCCCATCGCTTGTCTTTCACGGCTCGATCCGATTAGATGGCAAGATCGACATGATTGAGAACAAGTTGATAGATTGGGACCTAGAAAATAAAGTTTGCACAATTGTGGTTGGTTATGCAATTATTTTGCAACCTGTAAGGTTGCTTTTATACAACCTGTAAGGATTAAAACGGTGGTTGTGTGTGTGTGATCATAAGAAATTTGTTGCAATGAAGATCCCTCTGGGATTTGTGGTGTTCCCAGGCTCGAGGCCACCGGTGCTCCTTCAACATGGCCTCCTCGCCGACGCAACCAACTGGGTGTGTGACGGGGCCGACAAAAGCCTCGGATTTCTGCTCGCCGATGCTGGATTTGACGTGTGGCTCGCCAACAGTAGAGGAAACACCTGGTCACGCAAACATCGTAGCTTGAGTCCCAGCGATGTAGATTTTTGGGCTTGGAGGTAACTACAAATCACTCGATTGTGCTTATGCTCCTGTGCTGTGGCTCTTTCTTCATTGTTTAATCATGGTTATTGTGCATAGTGTTGTGGAAGAAACTTTCATCTTCATTCAGGTTCAGCGTAACAAAAGGCAATCTTTAATACGTGATCACGGAGAGAAATACACAGAACACCATTTTCAAACCCAAGTGCTCCAGCCCAGCTCTTTTATACTCAAGCAAGGAGAAGTGGGGGACAGAGGATGAGATGAGAAAAAGCTGTGGTCAGTCTTTGTTTTGGAAAAGTAGCTTGCTTAAGGCTTCAACTCGTGAGTTAAATCAGAATGTAGAAAAGTTATATTAATCGTGTAGTAATTGATATATCGAAGCTTTCACTGGAACTCATGTAACGTTTCCAGGTAATTACACAGTTTTAGTAAGCCACGAAACGTGGAGAGCTTTTTTAGAGCAAATGCAACAAAGAAAATGAATATTCTCAACGGGATCCTCTCATTTATCGCATATCACATGGGTTTAATTAACACGAGACTACACGTGAACCCGTTGTGACAGTGGTTGATAGAGAAAATCATTAAAAAACAAAACAAAGACAGCTCCAGCGAACTATACCGCTGAGGTTGTTTGCATTGATCAAATACTCCCGAAGAGTACTTGACTGAATAGGGAATTGATTTTTTAATAATTTTTTCGTTGCCCGATTTGAACTAAACTTGATATTGCATGTCAATGTGAAAAAAAAAAAAAACGGAGAAAAGAAAGTCGAAGAAATTATCGTGCGTAATTTTCGAAACAAAATTTTATTTATTAATGAACACGGAAGTATAAGATCAAAATGGCGATGTTTATTTTATGCTTAAAAACAAGTCGTTCTTTGTCTATACTAAATGTTTGAGATTTTTAAATAAATCATTTCAAGAAAGAAAAAAAAGATAGCTCCAACGAACTATACCGCTGAGGTTGTTTGCATTGATCAAATACTCCCGAAGAGTACTTGACTGAATTGGGAATTGATTTTTTTCATAATTTTTTCGTTGCCTGATTTTAAGGAAACTTGATACTGCACACCGCAGGAGAATGGTGAGAAATGTGCGCCGAAAATTTTTGCACTGTCGTGTACCGTTTTGGCTGTATTTTGGGAACATACATATATATATATATATATATATATATATATATATATATATATATATATATATATATATATATATATATATATATATATATATATATATATATATATAGATATGAGCCTGGTGTTGGCGCAGTGGTTAGGGCAGCGGCTTGGGATCCAAAAGGTCCTGAGTTCAAGCCCTGTTGGGCCACTGTATTAATACACCAGGGGGTTGACTCAGCCTGTCATCCTTCCGAGGTCGGCGAAATGAGTACCAGTGTACTGGGCCGGTGTATACCTCGGTTAAAATAGGTGTACCAGATCCCTGTGTCGTAAGAGGCGACCAGGGTTGCGTCAGGAAGGGCATCCGGCGTAAAACATGTGCCAAATCACAATGCGGATCATACGGATGATCCGCTGTGGCGACCCCGAAAGGGAGCAGCCGAAAGAAGAAGAAGGAGACATACATATATAGATATATACAAGATGAGAGTTTTAGTAATACATAGATGGTGTCAAGTGGGCTGAATGCCTTTATTTATCAAACCTGTTACAACTTTTAATGCTTTAACGAGTAGAACATCTTCTTCCTCACACCTGCAAATGTATTGTGCACATCTTTATTGGGCTCTAAGGATGAGGATGTGGATCTTATCAAACTTCCTCGACGGTTGTTAATAATGGATGGGTTTTTATTTTTTTTTGCAAAATACGACGTTTAGATCTCACCATCTACATGTTGCAATCACGTGATGACGACTCCCTCTCCCCTTGGAGCGTGTATATTGATAGTCGCCCGGTGAGTCGCCTCAACGGTGGACCGTTTTGGGGTCTTTCCCACCAGATCTCGCGTCTAAATGCCGCGATACCATCTGGATTGTTAGTCCGAATCCGGCCACCGTGAGACTGATTAGGCGTCACACGTCACATGCTAATTAGGCCGAGAGCCTGACACGAGATGTGGTCCGGAGGTGCGGTGTTGAGAACCGCGGCCAATTAGCCCTCAACGGGTGTTTCTTAATCACCCCAGGAGAACCATGACAACCAGAATTCACCTCGAGACTAGGTATATTTCAATATAGGAGCCATTTCCAAAACAATACCATCTTGCGTGTTGTCCCGGATTAACGCCACTTAACTGCGGTCGAAACGTCAGACCCGAGCTGAGCCTTGTTGGATTGATGATGCCAATGCAACTTTCAGAAAATTGTTTCTCAGTCGTCAGAAACAAAGGCATCCGAGTTCAATTAACTTGTGTTCACAATTCTGACAAAGTTGAACCGTACAAGTTCATGCACACTTATTTTGAATTAATGGAAGCTGATTAACTTTTATTTTAGTGTGTAAAGCGTCGTCTCATCAGCGTCTCTTAAAATCCTTGTCGGTTTGGCTTGTTGATAATCTTACCTGAACTACCAAGCCAGGTGTTGGCTTCGTATTTAAGGTGGCTGGCTGAGGATCTTGGAGTCCTGAGTTCAAGCCCCGTTGGCTGCTGAATTAATATGAGTTGGGGTCGACTCAGCCTGTCATCCTTCTGAGGTCGGCGAAATGAGTACCAATTAATTGGTAGAGGGGCACGGCATCAGTGGCACAGCCGCGCTTCCAAGAAATGTTAGCTACCTGGCTGCCAAACTACCGTACGCAAGAACAGAACAGAACAGAATCTGAACTACTATCTAATGACGAACGTGGGTTCAATCCCATACACTACATGTTTATCTGCTGTTTACTAATATACTTGTAATTCGTGTGAAGGTACACTGATGTCAATTCATGTCTTTGTCTTCTCCACGAGACTTTGATGAAGGTTTTTGCAAACTGACATATCCTCACAAAGATTATGTGTGCGAACTCATTCGCATCAACTCTCCATAGCCTGGTGAAGGACTGGAGGCACAAGACAACGTATATTATTGATTCCATTCCACAGACTAATGAAAGGATGAAGTTGAGTGTTCAGTTTAGAATTGGGGACGGTAACCAGGTTTGAGATTCTCAAAGAATGCGTACTACTTGGGGGGGGGGGTAGGACAGAGGGAGGGAGGAGTGAGGCCACAAAGGAAGAACTGGAAAAGTTGAGTCCACCAACCTGTCCGCTGCGGGTGAGAAGTTGACGCTGGCACTCGGCATCTTGCCAAGATATGCCGTAACGTGCGGAGAGCTTTTGACTCTTATCGGTTCAAGGGTAGCAAGATGGGAAGCAGCTGTTCCAGCCCACAGTGGCGACCCTGTACTCTACGATATTTCAGATGAAGGCCTTGTACAGTACGACGAGTTCTGAGTTGTGTTTTTCACCGTAGATGATAACAATACTTAGTAATAATTAATTTTGTCGATTTAGGAGGATGTGGACAGCGCTGTCTTTTCTAAAGGAAAGTTTTCATATCCATTCTAACTTGTCCTCAGGGCATCAAGAGTCGAGCATAAAGTGTGGACTGGCATTTTTCAGAGCAGGCGCACTAACCTTTCCCTGATGATCACAAATAAGCCAGGGATTATTTATTTATTTTAAATCCAAAATTCTGATGATGTCGTGCTTCCCCTGAGAACAGCTCGCATTCCAGAACTTCCAATCCAACTTTTTAAATTATTCTATGTTCAGCTACACTTTGGTTTTAAACTTATCAGATGCTTGTCAACCCACAACCTGACATCTTTTTTTCATTAGGCCACCACCACCACACTTTACCACCTTTAAAACAAATAATAGTAATAATAAACTCACAAACTGGCACCTGTTTTTCACTCTTCCCTCTGTGCTTGCAGTTTTGATGAAATGGCAGCATACGATCTTCCAGCTGTTGTTGATTTTGTGCTGAAAGTTACCGGAAATCAGCAACTATTTTACGTTGGCCATTCTCAAGGAACGACTATTGGTACGCTTGATCTGCATTTTGATTCTTCAGGCCATGTGGGCTAATGCTTGAGATCTCTATTTGATTCGGGAAAATGTATCTTTGATCTCCGATCGCTTCCTTGCTTGCCTTTTTTTTTCTGAAAGCTTTGCTCAAGTTTGTGTTCATATTGAAACTGAATCATCATTGGGTTAGTGGAGCAAAGTATGGATTGAAAGAGCATTAAGAGGTGCGTGCAACTAGATGGCCCGTTGCAGTTAACACCTGCAAACCTACTCCTCTATCTTGTCACTAACTTCCCCCCTTTACTCATTCATATACTCCCCCATACCTTTCACACATTTATCCACTTCCTCCTCGATGTATCCACTCCTCCGTTTACCTCTTCACCCAGTCCACAAAATTCTCTCGGTCATCCCCGAGTCCACTTCAAATTTAGCAATTTCAGTTATTCTGTGGCATCATTGACTTTCAAGTCGATGGCTGGGTCGTGGTTGTCATAAAAGTGAACAGAAAGTTACCGTGTAGAAACCGCAGCCGTGTTTTTCACCCTCAAAACAAATGATTATATTGATCATTTTATTTTCTGATCTCTATCTAAATACGTTTGTACTTTAACTTTGTACAGAACAAAGTGACGGAGGTATCAACATGCTTATTCTCATTTCCAAGAAGTTGAAGAGAGTGGAGAGGAAAACAAGAAGTTTATATTTTTCTTTCTTATTTTTTAATATTATAAAGAGGATTTTTTTTTTGTTCCTCAAAAAAGGCAGAAAAGGGATTCATAGCGGTATGATACATATTTCTTGTGGACTTGTGGCCCTAAAAAGGGCCGTTTGGGTTTGATGAAGCTTTTCAGCTAAAGCCGAGGAAATCCTCGTCAATGCTTTCCTCGTCGAAGACGGCACGTAACTCGGTGTCCGAATCAGGGTAGAGCAAGTCCTCGTCACTGTCACCGTCATTTGCAGCCTCCTTCTCCCAAGTGATGTCGTTCTCTGTGCTGTCCATGCTGTTGGAGATGCAGCATTTCAGAAATGTTCGCTTGATGATGTCCGACCGCATCTCCTCCCACACCTTGACGATCCAGCCGCAGATCATCGGAAGGTCGACCTTTCTTATCCTCCCACTCTTGGTGGTCTTCTCCCCACTCATTATCCAGTCGGACCAGCAGTGACGTAGCCTGTCCTTGAACGGCTTGTTGATGGACACATCGAGCGGCTGCAGGAGCAATGTCATCCCTCCTGGGATGATGATGAGATCGGTGTTGGTCAGACGGAGCAGCGCTTTCGCGTTATCGGTCTTGTGACAACTGAATGCATGCGGGACTAGCATGCTCCGTCGTCTGGCGAGACGGCCATCTGGCCTACTACTCCAGACCATTTCGCACCCAGTCCTGGACCAGTCCCTCGTCTATCCACCTCTTCTGCTGCGCGCGAACAATGACGCCGGCTGGAAACTTGTATTTGGGTATTTCTTCCTCTTCACCACAACATATGGGGGAAGCTTGCCACCGTCTGCGGTGCAGGTGAGCATGACGGTGAATCGGTCCTTCTCGTGACCAGTAGTGTTGACCGTCACATTACGCGCAAGCTTATTTGAGGTGGGTGTTCCATTATTCGACTCTAGCTATTGTGAGTAATTCTTCTTTTGATGATACCAGGTGTTGTTGTTCTTTTATGTTTTAGACGACCCGTGAACCCGTTGGGTTCCTGTTGACAGCGGTTGATGAAAAAAAAATATTTCAAGAAAAGAAAGAAAAAAAAAAAGATAGCTTCAGCGAACGATACCGCTGAGGTTGTTTACATTGATCAAATAATCCCGAAGAGTACTTGACTGAATCAGGAATTGATTTTTTTAAATAATTTTTTTCGTTGGCCAATTCGAATGAAACGATACTGTACACCGCAGGCGAATGGTGAGGAAGGTGGCACGAAAAATTTTGTGTTATCGTGTACTGTTTGAATAAATTCAAAATAACCCGATCTTGATCCGGTGACCCAACTTTTATTAACACAAGATTGGATTGGTGATTGCATTAGTGATGACACAACTGGATAGAAACGACGTCGACAAAATCTGTTGGGTAGAGGGTAGTGTTGGTGGGGGGTTCTGTCACGTCAAATGAAGATGTTTATAAACTTTGATCAAATTAAAGACTCTGAGTAGGAATAAAAGAAGATGGCCATGCATATACGGTGCACGTTGTTTGACGAAGACTTCCTTGTGTGCTTGTATTTTTTTTTCTCCATTCAGGGATGGCCGCTTTCTCCTCGAATGCCTCCCTGGCCAAAAAGATCCGTTTGTTCTTTGCTTTGGCTCCCGTGGCCACCGTGGGATATTCCTCTAGTCCCATGATCAAATTGGCGAAGATCCCAGCCTGGATCATGACGGTATGATTGTTTTTATTTAGTTTGGTTGAATTATTTATTTTTTTGGGACGATAGTTGAAGAATCTTCCAGTTCAAAAACATCTGATGTGAAGGTTTTTTTGGGGGGGGTGAATTGTTTTACATACTTCTTGAGGCTCATGTAAGAATTGGGTTGTTGTACCGGCATGTGTCGATGAATAAGCATACCAGTGGTCGACAAACGTCAGAGATTAAACAATCACTCGGGTATAAGCTCAGTTAGAGGTCAGATACCCGATGGAGGTTTGCAGTGAGTTAGGACTGCAAGGGGCACATACAATCAGCTGGTTAGTGAAAGCTGCATACAGGGCTCATGTGGCAATCACACTGGTCACAAGCGAGGATGGGTCATATTGAGTCGCTGGACTGCCGTCGGCAGAGGTTCCCATTTTGTCCCTTTTCAGGGATTTGTCGCGAGGTTCCATTGTTGGCCCGTCCGTCTGTGGAGCAGGAGACTGGGAATGTGCGTGTCTGTCTGTCTCGGCCATAACATTTTTACCAATTGAGCTTTTGTCATCAAATCTTCAACAAACCTCTATTATTACAATATTGAGAAAACAAATTAATGAAATGTAAAAAAAATTTAAAATATTAATTGTCGTTTTCGTCAAGTTTTTAGTTCGAGAACAAAGCGCACGCAGACGGACGGGCTTTGCATTTTGGGATGATTTCTAGCTGGGATTTGTTTTGTGGGATTTTAAGATTCTCATGATTGCACATGGGACACCCACGTCAACGTGTCTTCCATGCTTTTCGTGAAGGTGTCGCTGCGATTATATAGGATTCAATCAATGATCAACCGGCGGCTAAGACGGCTCGCCGACGTACACTCTTTGAAGGAGGAATACCTCGCTGTTTGGGTCGGAGAACTCGACTCCACGTATTGGCAAAGGATCGCGAGAACTGCCGTGAACCTTGAAGCGAATGCACGGCGAGCGGTGCCAGGATATTTGTGTGTTGTGGAGCATGCCTTCTCAGCTGGTATGGGTAGGACTATCAACTGAGAGAGAGACAGACAGACGCAGACAGAGAGGAGCAAAAACCTTGCAAGGTGAGAATGTGATGACATTTAGTCAAAGGTGGCCGGCTGCCAATGTTTAGCCAGCTTATTCGTGAAAGGCTTGTGGCAATCTTAACCATGGCCGTTTTATCATCGAGATGACCCACATCCTTCAACCTGAGTTTGAAACGGTTGTTGACGAGGTGGGAATCGTTATGGAGCATCACCCAAAAGGTGCCGTCTGTAATCGTCACAGGTATTCACATGTACGACATATACCTGAGCTACCTCGCGAATAGGCGTGTAAATGTTGGTCGTTCTTTGATACCTTCATGTCATAATAACTTCATTGTTGAAGGTGGATTTCCCTGCATAAAACACGTCTGCAGTCGTGTGATTGCTTACTCTAGCATGTGCCATGTGACACACGACACCAATTTGTGGTTTGATGACTGAAAGTTTGAAACAGACTCGCAACTCCAAGTATAGGTGAAGGCATCCTGCTTTCGCTCTGTGAAAACGACACCGTTCTGGATCCAACATTTGAGAAGCATTGTCTTGAGCTTGCGAAGAAGAAGGAGAGCTGCACTTGCTGTGACACCTGCGTACAGTATAAAAGATTCTCTGGATCCTTCGGTATGTGTTCAACAAATTGCTTGCCGTAACAGCACACGCCATTTGTGATTTCACAAAAGTGAGGAGGATGTATTGCTACGAATCTGGAAGCTTACTGCACATAACACAACAGCCAGGTCTTATAGATCAGTTATATCGGTAAGTATGTGTTTCTAGTTAGGGTCCCGTCCTATGTGTCTAATGGGTGATTAAATGTTCGTGCGCTGCGGAGTTATTTTGATAGTCAGGGTTTTCTTTTACATCTTCGCTTTCACAACAACACCTTCGCCTCGCTCCATCCTGATGCCATAACACTCGCGGTGGGCGGAGTTCGACGAAGGACTTGGCATCTCTCTCGACCAATCAGAGACATGCGAGCGAGTTTGCTGTCGGTCAGCCAATGAGAGCCAACGCAGGACAATATTACTCCTCTTCCTGTTTGAGGGGCGGTCCGCTGTGATGCCCGCCATGCCCCCCCCCCGGTCCAATCGGCGGACTTGGCGCTCCTTTTGGCCAATCAAGGGGAGGGGCAACGAGCACATTTGCATGCCAAAAACCGTCCAGTGAGGGAGAGCGGGTCAGAGGAGGCGGCTCCTCCCCTCTGGGGAAGGAGTGAATAATTGTTCAGATGATCCGACTGGAAGCAGTTGGAGTTGGGGTTTGTCTGCCGGATCGTTCCGGATTGCCTGGCCTTGCCTGCTGGCGCCCGCTGCCTTGTCCGCGCTTGCGCTGGTTGGCGTCCGTCCTTCATCCTTCGTCCCTGGTACTTGGAGCGGCATCGGGGTTGCGGGTTCGAGTCCCGCCGATCCAGAACGTCGAAGACCACACGAGGTGGACAGGTCCAAGATCGCTCTGGTCTCCAGCTCACCCTTTCCTCGAGCTGGAAGCCTTCATTAAAGACACGACGGGGTCGCGTGTGTGTGTGTGTGTGTGTGTGTGTGTGTGTGTGTGTGTGTGTGTGTGTGTGTGTGTGTGTGTGTGTGTGTGTGTGTGTGTGTGTGTGTGTGTGTGTGTGTGTGTGCCCCGTCTACAAGTAGAATTGTTAAGTGCTTTTGTTGTGCATTATTTGCCTTGCTTATTCGGATAACTCTGCCCTTACGTGCTCCCCTCGTTCCCCAAATTATTATTGTAAATAAATTCCCCTCTTGTTGAATGTCCCAGCTCGTCCTTGTCCTTTCTATCATTGTTTTGCCGCGCTGTGAACGGGAATTAGGAGGCTTCATTGTTTCCGTAATCGTGCAATCGGCCTGGCAGGAATCTGGTACTCTCCGCTCGGGGTAGGACTCGGATCCGGCTCGGTAACGGCCTGGATCGCGCAGATCCTGCCGAGAATGAATTTCCCCGGAAGTTTGGACGACGTGGGTATTTAGGTATGTTGAAATTGGCAATTGACCCTATCCCACGTGGTCGACCTATTGACGATCTTCGGTCCGATAAGGGACCCGTGACCTTTCGGATTTATTTGAAAAGTACGACCTAAACTCCGGGTGTTCGATGGAGCCAACTCTACTGCTCCACCAAGCGATCGTGCTCGCCACCGAGACCCAGCCCCACAACAATATCACCAACTCGGCGAACTCCTCCACATTTTGGGACTTTGTTTTGTTTTTACCTTTTGTAGGTATGTTTGTGTGTTTTACGCTCTGTTGTCCAGTGGAACATGTCTGTCTTTTGGGGGAACTCCAAACTGATGTCATGTGGGGTGAAGTCGACATGTGCAGTCCATCCACGCCTGACATCCACCCGCACGTGATATCGTGACATCCGCCCGCACGTGACACGGTTACGTGACGCGTCGTGACATCTGCCTGCACGTGACACGGTTACGTGACGTGTCGTGACATCTGCCTGCACGTGACACGGTGACGTGACGTGTCGTGACATCCGTCTGCACGTGACGTGTCGCAACGTCACTTGTCGTGACATCCGCTCGCACGTGACGCGGTGACGTGTCGTGACATCCGCCCACACGTGACGGCCTCGTATGACGGTGTCAAATTCCATCGTTTAAATGATGTGGATCACATACAGGTTTATCAAGAAAATTCTCCATCGATTTCCTCCTCTGTGTCCGGTACTCACGTGCCAGTCGTGTTGAAAATCACGTATCCATAGAAACGTGCTTCAAGTCTGACATCATTTAATTCCTTTTATTTCCTTTGTGTAAACTGTTTCTTTGTTCTTTTTACGATGATTTGCTCAATGATTACGATAACATTAGTTGAAAAAAAATATCTCGTCCCTACTTACCTTATCTTCTTGAACGTTGATTGCTGCACATCGTTGGTTTCATTCCCGTCATTCCTTCTCTGTAGCTCCTTTTCGGGGAGAGAGATTTTGCACCACAGAGCGCCTGTCTGAAGTGGCTCTCAGCCGAGGTGTGCGACCGTGTGTTAATCGAGCTCCTCTGTGAAAACGTCTTCTTCCTTTTCAGCGGCTTCAACGAGAAAAACCTCAACACAGTAAGTTATTCCCAGCACCTGGAAACCGAAGGTCCACTGTAAGGAAGGTCCACTGGTTAAAGGAGTGTTGTGTGTGGTACGTGTAGTTGTCTCTGATGTAAGATGTTTATTTATCTCTTTCTCATTTCCATTTTTTAAAATTTATCCACTCGTTCTGTTCCACCCCCCCTCCCTCCAGAGCCAGATCCCCGTGTACACATCTCACTGTCCTGCCGGTACTTCGGTACAGAACATGCGTCACTGGCGGCAGGTGGGGAGTTGGGGAAGGGATGTAATACGATGATGACAGCCCCTCATCAGGCTGACTTGAGCTTTGTCGGTCGTTATTTGTTTTTATTACTCGCGACAATTCCAGATTGGTTAATTCCCACAGAATTGGCATGTTTTAATCTGACTTGTACTGCCCCCTCCCACAGGGAGTGGTATTATACGATACACATTTACATAAAGAGAATTGTGATGCTCTCTCCACCATGAACCCCTAGGGCTATATATATATATATATATATATATATATATATATATATATATATATATATATATATATATATATATATGTAAAAAAATTTTGATCCCCTAAAACCTTCCCGGGCACATCCTGCGTACAACCACGAGTATTCAACTCATTCCATCTGGTTCAAGAGTAAATGTCAAACAAATAAACAAGAAAGATGTCGTGCATAACATGATACTTGTGAAATCCATAAAAACAAATTTGACCTCAAAAAATAATTGGTGGTTGAATTCAGTGACCTGAAGTGCAAATCCTCTTCAAATTTTGAGTCAATCGGACGAAAATTGAGGATTTTAGAAATTTGACGAAGTTAACCTTTGCCCTATATTCTCAAAAACAAGAGGCAACTTGCTTATGAGGAACTCTACCATGTGGTTAAACTTCGTGAAGATCGGTTTAAAATTGTCACCTGCAGGCGATTGACAGACAACGAAACAAACAGACAGAATAATGCAAAAGACCAACCAATATACTTTAAAAATCTTCGATTTTTCGCAAATAACAAATTAGAAATCATTGGTACAGTGACACTTGGCGAAAGTGCATACCTCGGTAGAGCACATGATCTCCGCCAGGCTGAACAGTTTACATTTTGGATGCCACTGATAGGTCGGATCTGAATCCGGACCTGAACCAAAATTGAATCGGCTTGTTCTTGTCACCCACTTGTTCTTGAATCGAAAAAATTTTTTTTCGCCAAGTAACAAGAAAAGTGTCATGTACACCACGATACTTGCGAAATCCCAACAAACAATAGTTGTCATGGAAACAGCAATTTGTTAATTTGGAAAATTTCACCGATCAAGTGTTTTACATGATGCCATGTTGTGCGTAACACATTTGGTTGATGTAATTTCTGATTGCCGCCTCATCGGTTTTTTACATATTTTGGAATTTGACCTTGAGCTTTGACTAATTTTGACCACGCTGTGTAAACGTATACCACACATACGTACAACTAATCGGTGTAAGTTTCAATCTGATGTCATGGAAAAATCACTGATGCTTGGCAGTAATGAAATAACAAAAAGTCCCATTTTATTTTAATGTGGTGAAATTGTTGTCATGGACATCATTGACATGTCCAAGAAGCCAAACCGATCGATCAATCTGATTCTTGGTGAATCAATTTGGGGTCCGAATATGCAAATCCTGTTCAAATTTCAAGTCGATCCAATTTAAAATTAACGATGTTAGAAATCTTAGCTTAAGGTCCAACTTTTTGACCTGGACTACTTGAGGAAATGGCTGTCCGGAAGTGGTCGACCAACCACCAATAAAGCATTGTTGAGTAAAATGTAGCGACGGAAACCGGAATTGATTTTTGTGTTTTTGTGTCCATAGATGGCCTTGGATGCCATAAGCAGAGCTCGTGACAAAGAGCGAGCACACAGAATGGATCAGGACACAATAGAACAAAAGGAACAGTGGGGGGGGGGAGGGTGAGGTGGGGAAACACCAAGTTGGAGAGTTGAAGGACAAAATAGAGGGAGACTTGGACAAATAATAGGTGTGGGGTAGAGAAGGATGCATGTGGTGGACAGACTGTGTATACAGAAGGAAACTCTGAGGAAGGAGGTAAGTGTGGGGGTGGGGGTAGGGGTTAACAAGGGTAGAAAGGATCATGGTTTTGGATTGAAGATGATCTGAGATGGTGGTGAAGAGGGTACAAGACCATAAATGATGTGGTCGAAGACAGAGAGACCACCGACCTGTCTGCAAGGTGATAGAACCATAGATTCAGCTTCATCGCAAGAGATTGCAAGAATTTTAATTGCCTTGGCTTCCACGGTGTCAAGCTGAGCAAGATGTGAAGCAGGGAAGTCGGCTCCGAGGGGAGAGCAGTATTCCATCAAGCTGTGGATGAAGGCCTTGTACGTGGATAGGAGTTCAGGTGTGCCAAGGAAGGACGTTGTACGATGGAGGATGCCCAGTCAGTGGCTGACTTTGAAGGCCAATTTTGAAATGTGGTTTGCTCAAGAAAGATCATGGCTGATATTGAGACCCAGGAGTTCAAATGAATGAACTTCCTCAAGAGGATTGTTAAGGAAGTAGATGGGGTGGGGGAGAGAGTGAGTGAGATTTGTCAGGATTGAAAGACATGTTCCACGTGTTGGACCAGTTTGTGATTTTACCCAGATCTGCAGAGAGGGAAGAAGCTAATGCTTGCCGGTCTGAGGGATGACAGAAGGTACGGCAGAGGGTGGAGTCATCAGCAAAGAGATAAAGAGGATTTTCCAGAGAGTCAGAGAGATCATTGATGAAAACCAGAAAAAGAACAGGGCCCAGAATGCTGCCTTGAGGAACTCCAGCCTCGACAGGGAGAGGAGGGGAAAGGGTTCCAATGAGGGCCACACGTTGGCGACGAGAGTAGAGGAAGTCAGGAAGACATTTGTGGAGTTGGCTTTGGAAGCCAAAGGCAGAGAATTTGGAGAGCAAGATAGAATGCCAGACTGTATCAAAAGTGAGAGATACTGTATGTTCAGAGAGATGGCCCTGATCTCATGTCTGACATTGAGGGCCTCCATCCATTGTTGGTTGTGTTGAAGCAGCATGTCCAAGGTACAGTGACCTGGTCTGAAACCGAATTGGTGATTTGAGAAAAGGAATGATTGCATACTAACTGCAATGATGGATCCCATGATGTTGCTGATGATTAGAAGTAAACTGATTGAAATGTAGTTGAGGATCTGTTTTTGCACCTTTTTTATGTGATGCTGTGATGTTGGTGGATTTCCAAGCAGATGGAAGATTACCTAGCACGGATGATAAGGGTGAAAATGGCAGAAAGAGGAAGTGCAAGAGCAGCAGAGCAGGATTTTACGACACCTGAGCTGATGCTGTCCGGTCCGCTGGCAGAGCCAGAGTCGAGGGTTGACACAAATGTCTCCACCTTCTCAGGTGCAAAAGTCCAGGAGCAAGTTGGTTGCGACAAGGAAGAATGGGGACCGAGAGTGAGGGATTGGGGACACAGCATTTTGAAGCAAACGCACAGTTGAGGGATTCGGCCTTCTCACAAGCAGAGTCGGCTGTGGTGCCCTTTGAAGTGAGAAGGGATTGACGAGAGCATACACCAGCGGCAGACTCAACAAGCTGCCAGCAGGTTTTAGAGGAGGGAGAAAAGCTGGAATGATATATCGTGTGATTATCATTATTATTTGTTTCCATGAGGAGTGCATGTGTTGCAGATGTTTTCGGTGCTTTTGAAGTTTTTTTTTTCTTTCTTCTTTTCTTCCGTTGATTCCTCACATCCCTCCCTTTGTCAGGCTGTGCTCTCCAGGAAGTTTAAAACTTACGACTATGGCAGTGCAGAGATGAACAGGAAGCATTACAACCAGGTACGACTTGACCATCGTGATTTTCTGTTGGAACTGACGTCTCTTGACTACTTCTGGTAACTTGTTGAATGCAGGATGGTCTTTTCCCCCACTTTTCCAGCCTCAGCCTCCACTGTACTCGGTAAAAAACATGAAGGTTCCCATAGCTGTGTGGTCGGGGGGACAAGATTGGCTGGCGGACCCTCTCGATGTGAATTTGCTTCTCAAACAACTCAACAACCTGGTCTTTTCAAAGCGGCTCGCCGACTGGGAGCACCTCGACTTCATTTGGGGCCTGGACGCACCACGACGCCTCTACTCTGATCTCATCAAGCTTCTGCGCAAATATTCCAACACCTCATCGAAATAGGAACTCTACGGATTGCATGGGGAGGTGGGGGAGGAAACACCTCTTCACCGTTTTCATTGTGATTTAATATTGATTGTTTTATTTTATTTTTGTGAATTTGTTTGTTTTCACCAGCACTTTCTATAGCACTTAAGTGTTGTGATTACAAAATGTCCTTGATGTTTGAAATCAAATCTTTGTTCTTTTAATAACTTTGATGCTACTTGGAGCTGAGTCCTTCAGTTGAATGCAAGGGGAGTGGGGGATTGCCTAATCTGAAAGGTGAATGAAGATCATGATTATTCACATATTGACTCGGTATTGTAAGATTCACGAAGACCGCTTTGTGTCCTGAAGTATTGTAAGACTTCACTCTCGTTGTAATGGTGTGTGTCCGGGTGCATTGATGAATTTCACTGGCTACAGCTTTCTCGTGCACGGTGTGCTCCATGCCCCAGCTTTTAGAATTTTGTGTTACTTGAGGATCATCTTCAAAGATGATGACTTCTGAAGACAGGAAAACTTCCCTCCAGGTCTTCCCATCATCAAAGATCACCCCCCCATCCAAAACCATGATATTTTCTACCCCTGTTAACCCTATCTAAGCTCACCTCTCCCCAAATTTCCAGTCCTTCCTGAGGATTCGTGGCTTTATTCATCATGTCCTCACCTCACACTTATTCTTCCCTATACACCCTCATTTCTCCAAGTCTCCCTCTATTTTGTCCCTCATCCCTGCTGTTGGTGTCTGTGTCTGTCTCTCTCTCTCTCTGTGTTTTCGCAGCCAGCGTTTTCCGTCCCAGAAAAAGGACACTAAGCACTTCTGGAGCTGTTGAAGCAATGCCACTGGAGGATGCAGCACGAAGAACCTGTACCATAAGGTAGAGGCCACCAATGTGTTGATGACCAAGACCCTTCCACGATATGACAGTTGTGTGATCAGACCTTTCCATTTTTGTAGTTTACCCTCAACAAACTCGAGCAGATCAGCCCAATTCTTTGCTACTGTGGTATTATTACCTAAGAACACTCAAAGGTATTTCACACCATCGTTGGACAGACCGAGCCAAAGGGAGCTCGTTTTGCTCCAATTTACTTTGGCTGAAGAAGCCTTTTCGAATAAGGAACGACGTTAATATCATTGATATCTTGCACGAATACACACACGTCATCGGCGAATGCCAGTACCTTGATAGGCCATTCAAGCTGGGACAAACTAAACCCTGTGAGTCTACAGTGCAAAGAAACCAGTAGGGGTTCGAGGGAGAGAGCATAAAGAAACCCGGAAAGAGGGCAACCTTCTCTAATTCCCCTGTTAACAGACAAAGGTGTAACAAGTTCATTGCTTATCTTAAGCACACTAGAAATATTATTGTATAGTATTTTAATAGAAGAGATGAAGGTCGAACCAAGTCCAAACTGCTCAAGTACTTCGAAAAGGTACCGATGGTAAACACGGTCAAAGGCTTTCTCCTGATCAAGGAGAAGAAGTCCTTAATCTTTAGGGTTTCCCTTGCACAATTCAATGATGTCTCATAAGGGAGATGTCATAGATGGAACATTTTGGGACACAGTAACATTGGTCTTCCTTCAACAACGAGGATAAATGAGGAGCAAGTCACGATGCCAGGGCTTTTGAAAATATCTTATAGTCCGTACATAACAGGGAGATAGGACGCCAATTTTCAATATACAACACGTCTTCCTTTTTTGGGATGAGGGTAAGAAGAGCTCGTTGACAACTCTGAGGTAGCTCTCCAAGCTGGCAGCTTGCATTCAAAGTGTTGATGAGTTCTGGACCTAATAAGTGCCAAAACTTCTTGTAAAATTCGGTTGTAAGTCCATCCAATCCAGGTGCTTTCCCAATGGCAAGGCCGTGCAGGGCAGTGCCAAGTTCATCCAAAGTAACGGGTCTTTCAAGTTAAGAACACCGATCTTCCCACAACACTTGTAGGCCGACGGAGCGAGAGGCGGCACTCTCAGGATTTATTTGTTCCATTGAATATATTTTGGAAAAATATTCCTTTGTGAAAAGTTTGATTGCTGATTGTGTGAAGGTAATGGATGAATCTACCAATCGCAGCTGAGAAAGCTGCCTCTTGGGAAGACGTTTCTCTAAGGAAAAGAAGTACTTGGTTGGTACGTCTGCCTCATTCAGGTGTCGCACCCTCACCCGAACTAAGGCACCACGTGCATTCCTCTTGGTTATTTCCATTAATAAGGACTGTTTCTCAGTTTAGGTTTTTTGCATGTTCCCATTATTTTGTCTGATGACTTGTTGGATTTGTAAAACCTCTAACTGTGATAATTTTTTTTACTTCTTGGTCAGTGCTTGTTGAGAAAAACTGATACTGTTGACAGAAACCTTAAATTTGGGTTTTTACTAAATCCCACCATATCAGTGGGTTAAATGGACAGCTTAACTTCTGGTCGAGGAGAATCCAGAAGGATTCAAAGGCCTGAATGAAGTTGAGGTTTTCTAGTAAACTATTATTGAATTTCCAATGAGAGCTCCCTGGACATGGTTTAGAGAGTTGAATAAAGACTTGAGCTCGGAAATGGTCGGAGAAAGCAGAAGGCACGATATCGGATTTATAAACTCCATGTAATAAATGAGAATTTACATAGATGCGATCAAGTCTTGCAAGTGAGATGTGGTTGTTTAACCAACGACACCATGTGTAAGACTGATTCGAAGGGTGCTGCACGCGCCAAATATCATGGAGATTATATTTCACAATGATGTTTGCAAAAAGTTTTGCGGTACATGGTTGGGGTTCCAGCCCGTTTCGGTCACATGAAGCATTAACAGTAAGTTAAAATCGCCACCAATATTTAGACAAGTCTGCAAATCCAGTGTTTACAGGAATTTTCTCAGTTCGGCAAAAAAGGAGATCCGCTCGTCATTTTTGCTTGGAGCATACACATTGAGAATTGTGAACTTGACCTGATTGATAGAGAAGGTCACAGAGGCAAGGTGTGCATCAATAATCCTCATAAATTTAAGGCAGGATGGGTGGAAATGTTTCCCGAAGACAAACATGATGCCAACCTTCAACGAGGAGTTGTTAATAAAGAAACATTCCTTCTCCATAAATAGTTTCCACTGAGCCTGAACAGATTGGACAGCATGGGTCTCTTGTAACAAAGCTATGTCAAGACCGTTGACCTCTACCAGCTGTTTAATCTGGATCTTGCGGAGCGGACTCCCACCATCATTAACATTTGTTGTTCCAATCTTGAAACTGGCCATGAGGAAGATAATAGCTTCTAAGAATAAGATTAAAAGTGGGATAGTTGGTTAGAATCCCTTTTCGCCTTGGCGATCAATTTTTTAAAGCGGTGACAGTGTGCCTGGTGGAAACCGAATAAGTCAGGCTCACGTACAATAGCCTGAGCACACTGAAGGAAGGACGGTAGATCTGGAAAGTATTCCGTCAGGTTTATATTGCGTTTCCTGTATGTATTTTGAAAGAGGAGTTTTATTTGTTCCGGGGAGGGGGTAGGACCTTGACTGGTCAGGTTCTCCACCGTTTCCACCTGACTGTTCCTGTTTGGTTCCTTCAGGTCAGATTTGTCAGTCAGTTTTAATTTCCGAGTCACACAAGCTTGTACAGTCCTGCATATCGATACTGTCGTCGGTATTGATACACGGATCTGTACTGGTTACGAGGTCTATGTGTTCTTCAATTGTGGGAACATCTGGAGATTTGATGAAATGGAAACACCATCAGCGGATGCAGCGATATCGTTTCCCTCGACGTATCGTTTTAACGAGTGAAACAGTTTTCTTTATTGCGATAACAGGTAAAGTGGTCTCTGTAAGGGAGACGTCGATGTGCTCACGGGCAAGTAGGTTAAACTAGTTGGCCGGAGGTACCGGGTCCATTCCGGGTGAGCATTGTAGAGTGATGTCAGTCACAACTGCGGGAACATTACCGACAGATTCCTCGTTTGTAAATGCTGCCTTCTTCTGGGTTAAACGACCATCAGGTGAAGTCTTTCTCTTCCTTGATGAAACGATGGTAAAACCATCCCAAACATTTGTTTTGCTGTTTAGACAATCGGGTTGGGGGGGCTGCGGGTTATTACCGGATACGGGATTCGCATCCTTCACGGTCGAGGAAGAAAAAGAAGACGTATCCTTGTTGACGAGGTTTGTTTCATCGTTCGACAAGTTAACCTTTGGGCAAGGTCGTTTCAAGTGTCCGAAATTACCATATTCGAAACATTTCAAGGTGTCAGTGGTTACGTATACTTGGTAATCATGATTATCAATTTTGAGTTTTAAAACAATGTTCAAGGTTCTTTCAGCATTAGAGGGAGGAAGTACCACATAAGCTTGTCTCCGAAAAGACATCACATGCTTCGTCTGATCGTCCTGGCTGCGTAAAGGAAACATAGTGATTTGAGAAACCACAGTACCATAACGAGAGAGTGTGGAGATCAGCGTCTGATTCCTCAGGAAAGGAGGAGCGTTTGAGATAATGACCTTCACGGCCGGTGTGTCGAGAGGGGACACGAGCACGAAATGTCCGTCGTCTGTTGATAGTCCGGTCGATACAATTTTGTGAACCAGTTCTGTCTCAGACACGAAGATAACCACACGTTTGTTCATTCGTGAGGCTACACGAACATTGTCAGTACTGATTATGTTTCCTGTAATCACCTCGACCACATAATCTAATCTGTTTATGTTAACATCATGATACATACTTGTACCAAGTTTGACTTCGTTCCCTTCAGCCGTTACTCAGTTATCGTGGAAACGAAAACCTATTACAGACTCTGACCTTTGAACTCTTGATGCCAAAATATAATCAGTTCATCTTTGCATCATAATGTATCCTTATATCAAGTTCGGTCAAAATCCCATCAGTGGTTCACAAGTTAGCTCGGTAAAATAATTTTGACTTGACGGGACCTCTGACCTTTGACCTCTTGACCCCATGAACGAATCAGTTCATCTCTGATTCATTATAATACTTGTACCAAGTTTGATTTCGATCCCTTCAGCTGTTCTTAAGTTATCGCAGTAACAAAATCCGAACATGGGCAGACAGAAGCACGGACGGATGGATGGACAACCCAAAAACATAATGCCTCCTGCGACTTTGTCGGCAGAGGCATAAAAATCTGAAACTTCATGCATCTGATCTTCAACCCGATGTGAGTGCAGAACTGGATGATACGGGTATATGGGCCATAATAGCAGTGGGCCTTAATCGTAGCGTGTCCAGTTAATGATGGGTATTTTTGTTCAGAATGAGCATGCGAGGCAAGTTCTAGTTGTTCAAGTGTCCTGTTATGGCCCTTACCATGGACATTCAGTGAAGAATCATTCTTATCTTATCACGTCAGCTGGAGGCCATATTGGATTGAAGATGAAAACTTTTAAAAAAGAAATTTTTTTCTCCGGAACTGCTTAACAGATCGATGCGACACCTCAAACACATGATCGACTTGTCATAGGGAATACAGTTTGAATTTTTTTTCTCATATTCACCGTCATTGACGCAATTTAGCCTGATTGTGCACAAAAGTGGTCATTAAATATCCCAACATAATCAATCAATAAAGCAATGGATAATGTCAATTTATGTGATGTAAGCGAGTGCTTGGATGATACGGGTATATGGGCCATAATAGCAGTGGGCCATAATCGTAGCGTGTCCAGTTAATGATGGGTATTTTTGTTCAGAATGAGCATGCGAGGCAAGTTCTAGTTGTTTAAGTGTCCTGTTATGGCCCTTACCATGGACATTCAGTGAAGAATCATTCTGATGGTTTTATTGTCAGGGATGGGAATCGAACCGAGACTAGACAGCTCAAAGTTAGTGTGCCAATCACGGTGCTTTTGTCCAAGTCTCCCTCTTCATTGTCCAAGTCTCCCTCTTCTGCACCATCCTATCGAACCTCAAAGACCAATAATGAGTTGAATTAAATTGCATTTTAATCTCAAAATGTAAAATGATTCTCCAGGGCTTGTTATTGGAGTCTCTCTGAAACATGAAATGTTGTGATGGATGGTCACTTTATATCAAATACTTTTCAGTTTTGTTCACGTATGGTGAAGTATAAAAAAAGAATGTTCACAAAAAGTATAAATGGTGTCTCTATGAAGGAAGAAGCAATCCATTTGGGTGTTTGCAAACTCCAACAATGATTTTGATTTGCTGTGTAGTAAGACCCCGATATTCGTGGGAGATACGTTCCTGAAAAATGCCGCGAATGTCGAATCCGCGAATATCAGGGCATTGTTTCAATGGAAAAAGGAGGGATAGGTTCCTGGCGGTTCATGATTAAGAAGGGAAAGTCAAAAATCCCATGAAAAACGATGACTACACCCATGAAACATTTTATGAACCGCGAATACGCAGGGTCCACCCACAAACGTTGGAGTCCGACAGTCCTTCAAAAAAAAGTGAATAGTTTAGTAATAAGTGAAAAATGAATGCCACAAAAGTACAATTAGTAACTTCTTTTGTAAAAACTACAATTTTCAATGAAAACCACACTTAAAAATGTTTGGATGGACCAGTTCACTCAGTAATAAAGCTTCATAAAAGCTGCAAAAGAAGAATGAAAAGTAATGATTAAGGAAACAAACTCATTCAATAAGCTGTATAAAGGTTAACTTAACCCACAATGACAACCACAAAATTGTAACCCACACCGAGAGAGACTCAATATCCTCGGGGGACAGCATTCTCCATCACAGACCAATATCTAAACTGTATTAGTTCAGCAGACGAAACACCGTTATCTAAACAATCAGACAAACTTACAAATAATGTCGTGTACGTCTCCTGCGCAATCGTCAACGCAACCTGAAAGAGAAGAAGAGTTTAACCCTTCAATTTTTGAGTGAGCTATCCAGCACACAGTCATCCATCTTTGTCACACAATACACATTACTTGTCCATTGTCGTTGGATGTACTCATATCATGGAATCTTCTCCAGCAATAATGTGGAGCCTGTACGTTAAGAGATAAGCATCCTTCATCGAAACAGAAATAAACTTTGCTATCGTTCTTCTTCCAAGTCTCCCTCTGTTGTATTCCTCTGTCATGCTGTCTGCGTTTTCTTGCTTTCCATTGTGTTCTTTCTGAACTGTTCTGATTTGTTCTGTGTTTATGCTCTTCCACGAGCTGTGGTCCAGCTCGAAGAAACTGAATGGAAAGAACAGGAAGTGTATGCTTGTAACTTTTCATCAGAGTGAACGTTCCTTGCTTCCAAAAGCGTCCTTTTCCAAGATTGGCAAGAACATCCCAGTCCCAAATCTGATAACAAAAGCAAAAACATGGAGTTTCACAACAGTGCTTATGGATTACTCTTGTGGTATGCTTACAGACTGCAAGCAGATGATGTGGTGCATCCTACATGCACACATAATAACTATAAGCTCCATATACCAGACTGTCAAAGTAAATTTTCGCGCTGAGCAAAGTGAAAACGTGTTTGTGACATTTGAAATTTTGCGAGAGGGCAGAAGACACAACCTCAATGATCTTAACCATATGAAACCACAACGAATGTTTACATTGGGAGAAAATAACTTGCAATGTAACCAGAACTAAAGAGAAACAGGCAAGAAAACACATTTTATTAAAAAATAAATTAAGATTTACATCCTCTTTTTGCATTTATACAGATTTAAATCTGTATAAATCATATGGAATGAATGAAGAACTGTACGGAACCAATGTAGCACTGCTTTAATCAAGCTTGCAGGTTTCGGGAAACATCGAAGTTCATCTGCTTTTAAAATTTGCTTCAAGTGACTTTTATGTTGATTTGTGGACGCTGAAGTACAATAGTGTAGTTGCGAAACGCGTAGACCGACTCTACACGTGCTGGGCAAGTGCGTTGCTTGCGACTCAATGCAGCACGACTGTTAACTGTATTCGGACAGCATATGCATTCTTTGTACCATCTGGTACTGTCATCTGATAATCTCGAAAAAAATATATATATATATTCGCACGTTGTTAAATTCGTGTTTCTCCGTTGTCATATGAAATGTGTGGATATTGATGTGCCGCAAAAATCTCCACTTTCACACCATTTGATGAAGTGGAATGCACTTGCATTCCGCAAGCAGCAAAATGAATCAAGTAAATGAAGAATGAGTAATCAGAATGAGCTCTGTTTCACAGTTTACAGGAATGGTATAATCATTTTTGAGGTAAATACAAAGGTCAAAATATATAACTCAAATGGTTTGCTTGGTGACGCTGAGAGAGACAGAGTTCATGATTCAAAGTTGAAAACAAAACGTGATTGTGATATTCTTGTTGATGTTTCCACGTCACACGTCGTTAACAGCCGATTTCAGTTACCATCAGCCAATAATCGCAGTTACAGTCAGCCAATTCAAGGTGACATCGTGTTCAGTTAGCACCTTTCCCTTTTGATACGTTGATTGAATTTAGATTATTAACTACATACCCTTCATGCTTTCCCCACACTTGTTTTGTCCAAGTCCCCCTCTTCATTGGACTTCAATTCAGCTGTTAGTGTCCCCACCCTTCTCCGTACTCTTCCTTTTGTCCTGTTGCATTCTGATCCGTTCAGTGTTCTTGCTCTTCCATGAGCCTTGATTCTTCAAAAAAAAAATATTGTTACGGATTTCAGAATCCGGTCTGATGAATGCATCCACACATCCAGGTCCTCAGACAGTTATTTCCTTAAATGCATGTTCAGATTAGCCCCATCCCCATGTCTAATGGGATCTTAAATGTGATGTGTTGAGAAGGGTAAAGGATAGATCCCCTCTCTCATGGGAAGCTTTTTTCCTTTTTGACAGACACGTTCACACACATTTCTTTCACGAACTCTGAAGCCCGCCCTTATATTTTCTCAGCAATAATATTTTATGAGCTCTGAAGTCTGCCCTTATATTTCCTCAGCATCGATCTTCTGTGAACTCCGACGCCCCGCTTTTTTTGAGAGCACACGGGTCGTCATGGTAACCATGCGCCAGTGGGGCGGGGTGAGCGTGGGGTGGGTTGGACCCACAGACGCCCCGATGATATAAAAAGACGTTCTGTGAGGAAAAGGCGAAAGAGGGACGTTCTGAAGCGAAAGAGATACGTACTGAAGAAGAAAGAGATACGTTCTGAGATAAAAAAAAAGCGTGAACGAAAGATGTACGAGAGAGAAGCGAGCAAGAAACAGGTGTAGATGCGCAAAAGAGGAGAAGGAAGCATGCGTGTGGGTGTCTGACCAGCACCAACAGCGAGACGGTTCATCCTTCCCAGAGCTTCGGCAAGCGAGCGCGTGCGGGTGTGAACAAAGCCGCCAACAAGTGAGGCACGGGTCGTTCACCAACAAACACCAGGGTCGAAACCCACGACGGACTTTCTCGGTGTCCTCCAGACGTCGACTGGCGTTCAAGGCTGCCCCGCAAGAGGGTGCACGGCAAAGCTGGGTACTGGTGATGGACGTGACACGCACGCACGTATTTTCAGAACGTTTTCGCCTCACGGGCGACTTTCTGGTGAGCGAGACGATTCTCCCCCTCCCTTTCTCCTGAATGATCTGCTGGGTACCCTTCTGCGTTTAGCTGTAAGTCAACCCCCCCAATAAGCATCTGCTCTTTTCTCTTTCCTGGCCTTTTGATTGCTTTTGCTTTGAAATTCTTTATTTTTCCTCAGCAAATAAAAGGCTCTTTTTATTTATTTATTTTATTATTAATGAATTATTTGTTGATTTCCAACCTATCCGTGTTTTTCCTTTCCTTCCATTGGTCTAGCATTGTTCGAACCGAGATAGACTGGGAGGTAATTACCACAGATTTGACCAAAAAAATTGTCAGCATGCACCAGCGGTTAAAACGCTCGGCCACCCTAATTAAAATGTAATCAGATAATATTGGTGCTTTGCCGAGGGCGCGCTCCCCACTCAGGTAACCACGTTACCTCTTGTGAAACGGAATAATTAGATGGCGGACACTGGAACTCGTGGTTGACTGGGTGGCGTTCGTGGTTTTAAAACAACCCACCGTACCATAACGATAATTGTGAGCGGTGGCCCCAGGTCTGGCTCTACCGAGGACAACCGGGGATTAATCCCCCTGAGTGACAAGCTGGTGTCTCGGTATCCGTCACCGTAACAATATATATATATATATATATATATATATATATATATATATATATATATATATATATATATATATATATATATATATATATATATATATATATATATGCCTGGTGTTGGCGAAGTGGTTAGGGCAGCGGCTTGGGATCCAAAAGGTCCTGAGTTCAAGCCCCGTTGGGCCACTGAATTAATACACCAGGGGGTTGACTCAGCCTGTCATCCTTCCGAGGTCGGCGAAGTGAAAACCAGTGTACTGGGCCGGTGTATACCCCGGTTAAAATAGGTGTACCATATCCTTGTGTCGTAAGAGGCGACCAGGGTTGCGTCAGGAAGGGCATCCGGCGTAAAACATGTGCCAAATCACTATGCGGATCATAAGGATGATCCGCTGTGGCGACCCCTAACGGGAGCAGCCGAAAGAAGAAGAAGAAGAAGAAGAAGATATATATATATATATATATATATATATATATATATATATATATATATATATATATATATATATATATTACTAAAACTCTCATCTTGTATGTATGCATGTATATTTATATGTATGTATGTTCCCGAAATACAGCCAAAACTGTACACGATAGCGCAAAAACTTTCGGCCCACCTTACTCACCGTTCTCCTGCAGTGTGCAGTATCAAGTTTTGTTCAAATCGGACAACGAAAAAAATTATTTAACAAGTGGTGCCAGGCACAACAAATCCTGCCCATTTTAAGGCATAAAATTATTTTGGGGATCAAATTTTAATTTGATACATCCTTAACCTGAATGTTGATTATAAGGAATATTTTAGTCTTAGTTTGAAGCCAATTAAACCATTTTTGACGAAGTTATGACTGTAAAATGATTTTGACCTTTCAAGGCCACGTAAGGTCAAACAAAGGTCATGGTGTCAAATGAAAGCCAATAAAGGACTTGATATATGTCTTCCATAGTAAACACGCATATTCCTAACCTTTTTTGATTTATAATGGCAAATTTGTAATTTTTACCGATGAACATGACCCCCAAAACTTCAGACCCTACCGATCTTCACAAATATGCATTTTTCACTCAAGGAATGGGGAGGATAAGTGACAAATAGAATAAGGTTCACTATAAGCTTAGTTTGAAGTAAATCAGATCATTTTTGACGAAGTTATGAGCGAAAAACGATTTTGATCTTTTCGTGACCTTGACCTTTGATCCAATTGGACCCAAAAGTTAATGGGGTCGTCCAAGGTTCATTGCCCACCTGTGGATTAAATTTGATAGTGTTTGCTAAAGCCGTTTTGCCGTAAAGTTGCTAACAGACAGACAAACAAACAAGCAGTCATAGACTGGTACTTACGAAATCGTCAACTTGACCTCTGACCTTGTCGAATAAAAGCTGTCTCAAGAGAAGGTAGCGACGCAAACCAGAAGTTTCTATGATGAATCTGTACCAAACCATCAAAAATCGAATGTTTGACCTCACTGTGACCTTGACCTTTTACCGATTTTGACCAAAATGTAATCAGCGCTAGCCATCACCCTCCTGAATCACGTGGTGTAATTTGACATTGGTAGCTTCTTCCGTTCTCGAGTTACCGCGGATTAACATAACATAAAGGTCACACTCGACGCCCCCCCCCCAACTCGAAAGGACTCCGGGGCGAGTGCGATGACGTTAGCGCGCACACGCAAAACCTTTACGTGACTCAACGACGCGTCTGCTCGAGCGCGCTGCGCCACGTGACGAGCCGTGACGCGGTGGGTGAAATATTTTTATACAATCTTAAAACGTCTCCAAAACATCCGATTTTTACCAGAATTTCGACAACTGAGTGTTAAGTGTCCTAAGCGATCACAAAAATCGAAGATACAATTAAAATCGAAGTTAAAACGAACTCGTAACGTCGACCGAAGCAAAAATACTCCATTTATCCACAGGAATTTATGGAATTATTTAATATTATTTTATCAAAGTCATAAAACCGTAATATTCGGCCATCCACAAACATTCTTTACACCATCCGACGGCTTTGCGAGTCAGGCATGCGACGATAAGCTTTATTGGGATGAAAAATGACTTTTAAACACCATCTTTATCGAAAACACAACGTGACCTACAACTAGGTAAGGCGTTCTGCGCCATGGGTGCTAACACTGAAATTTTTAAAACAGCTGTAACTCGACGAATTGACACACAAATTCTGCCGAACTTACCTCGATCTTCCAAAATCCAAACTCACGCCCCGTAAACAATACCTGTGGTAACTTTTCTCGAGTTATGTTTTGGATGTTTGACCTCACTGTGACCTTGACCTTTGACCGATTTTGACCAAAATCTAATCAGCGCTAGCCATCACCCTCCTGAATCACGTGGTGTAATTTGACATTGGTAGCTTATTCTGTTCTCGAGTTATCGTGCCCACAAACAAACACAAACAGAGGACGGAAGTGATCAATATACTTACGAAATCTTGAGATTTCGTAAGTAACAAACAGACAAATAAACCGGACGATTACAATATCCCGCTCGCTCCCTCCGGGGGCGGGAAAATAATAATAATAATTTTTTCAGCCGGCATATTTCCGAGCTACCTCCATCAATGGCAGCGATTCTGGTACCATCCGACAGAGTATTACCTCGTGCATCTTCCTTTGGTATTGTAATTTTAATATCTTGAAAGGATTCTACGAAACGTACACGAAACTATATTCCTTTGTAAAATAACAGGCAGGGATCCGAGGGGTGGACGGGACTGTACGACTGTCAATCAGCCTGATGGTGCGGGGCCGCGATGCATTTGCCTCAACATCGACCATGTGGACATCGAATAATATCAGCGGAAATATCATGAATTGGGAAATCCCTTGTTTTTCAGTGTTAATTTTCCTTTGTTTTTCAGTGTTATTTTTATGAAAATAAAATAATACCGAGGTACGAGTGCTTCACACGGGACACACGTGATCACGAATCCCTCCTCCAGTCACTGCGTAAAGGTGAAAGCGAACCAGGTGGTCAAGGACCTTCTCGAGTCACGGTTTCTCGGCGGCAGATTCGCTCGTCTGCGCAAGACGTTGTCATGATATTGTTTAATTATATGCTTGATTGGCTGTGGTCCTCTGGCCTGTATGTGTGTGCGCACGCGCTAATAAATCCGGCAGTTGGTGCACTCATGGTGATCATATTCGTGTCCATCGTCATTACATGGTGTCAGAAGTGGGATTTTCTTCATCAGTGATGGAATTTAAACCGCCTGGTTATCTGCGGCGAGATGGGAATGTCGTTGAGAACTGGCGACGCTGGAGTAAGGACCTTGACTGGTATATTGAGGCAGCCGGCCTCGAGTCGACGAGCAACAGTCGAAAGGTCGCCATCTTGCTGAACTGTGCTGGGCCAGATGCTCTGGATGTTTTCGAGAACCTTCCGTTTGAGGCAGCGGTTGCTTCCAAGATATTCACAACTGTAAAATAAGCATTCGACACGTACTGCAACCAGCGGAAGAACCTTGGCCATGAGCGATTCAAGTTCTGGGAATTCGCTGAGTCTGAAGGTCACAGTCATTCGAATTGTACTTGAACAAGCTTGCGCATCATGGTGAGGGCATGCAAATTCACCGAGACTGATAACATGATCAGGGATAAAATCATTTTTTTCCTTGCACAACCTCGCTTTAAAAGAGTGTGTCAGTGCAATATATCCCAGGAAAGTATCTATACATCACAGATACACTCTCCAGAGTGCCATCTAACTTGCCCACTACACGATCAGACGCTGGAAGATGACAAACACCTTCGTGTACATCAATTGGTGACTGAGCTTCCAGTTAGTACTGGCAGATGAAGACACTGCAATGCAAGACATCACTAGATCCAGCGCTTCAACAGCTCAGCACTACCATCACACAAGGCTGGCCTGCACATCAAGCCAAAGTGTCTCTGATGGTGAAGCCATTGTGGCCTGTTCGGGAGAACATCCATCAGTCTGAAGGTTTGTTGTTCTGTGGCTAGCAGATCATCGTTCCAGCCGCAATGCGACAGGACATGCTGGCTCGAATTCATGAAGGGCATCGAGGAGGGGGAAAGTGCAAGGCGCGGGCTAGACCCATTTTGTTCTGGCCAGGTATGTCAAGAGACATAGAATCACGTGTTGCTGAGTGTGGGGTATGTGCCAGATTTCGGCCTGCCAATCAGAAAGAGCCACCATCCCGCACAGCGTCCTTGATTGCCCATGGCAGAAGATGGGTGCCGATATATTTAACTTCGGTGGAAAAGACTATGTCATCCTGGTGAACAACGTCTCAAAATTTCCTGAGGTGTTAAAGCTAAATGGGCTTACGGCTACCGCGGTCATATCAACAATGAAAGCGAACTTTTTCCGCCATGGCATTCCGGAAGAGGTATTCTCCAACAATGTTCCCTTTGGTAGCGCAGAAATTAAGGACTTTGGACACGAATGGGGCATAATGTTCACAATCCAACGGTCAAGCTGAGCGTATGATTCAGACAATGAAACAGGCTTTCCAAAAGGCACATGAAGATGGTACTGACATTCAACTAGCTATCCTTGCCTCCCACAACTCTCCCATTCGTGGAATGACACTCTCTCCAGCTCAACTCTTGATGAATAGTGTTGTGGTGCCGGGTTTTGGTGGCGAGCATGACCGCTAGGGGGAGCAGTAGAGTCGGCTCCACTGAACACCCGGAATTTAGTTCGTACCTTTCAGATAAATCTGAAAGGTCACGGGTCCCTTATCGGACCGAAGATCGCCAATCGGTCGACCATGTGGGGTAGGGTCAACTGCCAATTTCAATATACCTAAATACCCACGCAGTCTAACTACCGGGGAAGCACACCCTCGGCCGACTCTGTCCGATCTGAGTCGCAGGTAACGACTCGGATCGGGCGAAACCGAGCGGAGTTCCCAGAGCCACGCCGGACCAAATTAACAATTTACCCTCGCTATCTCTCAATACACAGCTTGCTAAGCCAATGAAAGAAACACAGAAACGAGCTGGTATATTCAACAAAAAGGATATTTATTTATAACAATGGGGGGAAGGGAAGCACACAAAGAGCAGAGTTATTTGAATAAGAAATGTAATGTACAATGAGCAAAACAAAGCACTTGCACGATTCTACTTGAAGACAGGGCCCATGGACATACACACACCCAAAAAGAAACTGGACCCTGTGGGTCTATCTCGATCAAGCAGGACCGTGGTACCTGTCCGCTTCGTGCGGCCACACCGACTTCGAAACCACTGGTGGGACTCGAACCCATGACCCGAAGGCCACGGCCCTCGTCCTTGGCTGCTCGGCCTCCGCACTGTTCGGTCACCACCACCACCACCACCACGGTGAGCCACCACAAAGGACTGTAAACCACAATCGCCGTGATCCTGCAGAACCCTCGTCGCCCACCACTCTGCCGTCGCCACGATCACCTGGTCTCCGTCCTCTCCTCTTTCTTTCCTCACTTCAGGTCGGAGCGATTTCTTTTCTCGGCACGATCGCCTCCCATTGGCTCGTGGGTTGTCAGGCGACTCGTGGTTGCCTCCCGATTGGCCGGGCTGAACACTCCATCTGCTAAGGCGGAGCCAGCCTGAGGTGATAGCTTCCCTGATTTGGCAAGGGGTGGTCTGGTGGGAGGGGGCAACGACCACCCTCCTACCGTGCGTGTCTGAGAACCCAAACGGAACAGCCAGGGGAGCACCCTATTCTCCACCTCACGCCTGCACATGACACGATGCACGTGGGCGATGGTGTTGCTATTGTTGTAGTTGCTGTTTAAAATGTAAAAATCCTAACTATTTAAAAATAGCGCACACATGTAATTCCCATTAGACAGAAGGGGATGGATTCTAACTGTACACATACTTATCGACATAACTAACCTTGGGACCTGAATGTTGAGTGCGCATGGTTTCCAGATTCGTAACAATAGGAGGCTTAGAGGTAAATTTTCTGTTTAAAGTAAAAGCCTCCAGCCAGGTGTCATATCAAATGTTTGTCAGCAGCTCCGGGCAGTGCTGGATTAACCATTCGGCAGACAAGGCATGTGCCTTAGGGCCAGCCAAAAATTATTTTCACATTAAATATTTGTCTTTTTTTTGTATTAAGTATTTTGTTCTTCAATCAGTTCATCTTTTGTCTGGGGTCCATTTCCATGAGCCTGAGATCTAATTTAAAATTTTCAGGCCATTCTATAAAATTTCAAAATGTGCCTTAGGGCCATCCGAGGCTTAATCCGGCACTGGCTCCGGGACCATCAGAGGCAGTACACCAAATTGTATGACAGATGGGTGAAACCTCTTATATGGAGCTCCAAGTAGGTGATGCTGCCCACGTCAACACCAGACAAGGCTGAGTACCTGCAGTCGTATCTCGCAAACTTTCTGCACCAACATCGTACCGAGTTACCACGGCAAAAGGTACATCCTACTGCCGCAACAGGTGACACCTGCGGAGATCTCCATCTGAACCAGTTCTGTCTGGACCGTCGTTTGGAGTTTGACTCGATCTTCTTGTGACAACTTCCCAAACGAATTTATTGTGTTGGAAGCGGCAATAAAGTCTGAGGAAGAAGGAAAGAGATTAATAAATGTGGAGTCAGAGGGAGAGACCACTTACCAAACTTGTCTATGGACCGTACCATTATGGATTTTGGGGAGGGGGTGGTGAATATTTAAAGCCTCCGACCATGTTTTTCTATGGATCGTACCATTGTAGATTTTAGGAAGGGGATGGTGAATATTTAAAGCCTCCCACCAATCTTTTCTATGGACCGTTACATTGTGGATTTTTGGGAGAGGGGAGCGTTTTCTGTTTGTGACATTAACAAGGAAATCCAACACAGGTGGAGGCAATTCAGCCCATCATGCCTGCGCGAACACCACACCAACCCATCCACACGAGATCCAAGGAAGAAAATACAAAAAACAAATTAATGGAATAAAAATTTATTTATTTATTTATTTGTTATTTCCTTTTCTTCCCCTCGGGGAGGGGGCATGGGCTTTGTTATAAACACACAACAACCACACAACCCCCCTTGACAAGACCCCCACCAACAGCACTCCATACACAATCACTCATCAACACTCAAACTACCTAAAAGTCGAATCAACATCCCCATCCTCCTCTATCTCCACAACTTCATGAACCGATGTAATTCTAATTTAAACTTTTCTCCTGTTTCTGCTGCCACGACCTTGCCAGGGAGACCATTCCATACATTAACTCCTCTGTGAGTGAAAGTCCCCCTGCCCGACCACCATCTTCACTCTCCTCTTCTTTACTCCCAACCTCTGGCCCCTGGTTCTATCACTCTCAACTCTGTTTAATAATTAATCTTCACTTATTTTATCTGTACCTTTCATTATCTTGAATAATTCGGATGAAAAGTAGTTCTGAGTCCGACTACGGCGGCCATTTTGGTTGGCATCACGAAGCACCCCTCTTCATTGCTTGCTCCACTTGTCGAGCGGCTAGGCGAGCGGCTTGCAAAGCGGTCGATACGGAATGAATGGCTTGGAAAAAGATAGTAAGCCGCTTGCTGGCAATACACACCCCAAGCAAGGCAATGTTAGCCCCTCGTGTGTTTGGGAGTGTGGTGGTAAATTGACTTGAAGGACACCTGTATATTACACATGGTGAATGTTTTACACTGAACAAACGTCTTCAGGTCCGTATTTCAGGAAAGGATCCGCCGATCCGACAGACACACAGAGTCGAGACGAGTTTGACTCGATGAATTGTAACTGCACTTGAACTCCCCGTTGTGAATGAGACCGGGAGGTGGGGCTCTTGAGTGACGACAACGTTTGACGTCACAATGACGCGGTCATATCACAAAAACGCGTTGTCCTGGCAACCTGTTCTGACTGATTCGCTGCGAATGGAAAACCGTGAAGATGTTTGAGAATTCCGAACTTTATCTTCTTCAGGATTAACCAGGGATTTATTTTATCCATCAAGATGTTTCGATTCTTGAGGAAAAGACGACAAAGGTATTTCCCGCGGGTTTTCCCACAACGTTGATTGATTTTATCTTTTCATCACGAGTACAGGCTCAGTGCGCTGGCAGGATGGCCTAGGCCCGGGAGCAGGCGCGAGTTTAGTTTATTTTCACCACTCGAACAACAACAACACTGTAGTTGCTGCTGAATCCCAAGCAGCCTGCAGATGGTGATCCGTTTCTGTGTCTTGTCCGACTCCAAGGGGCTCGAAGATCCTCAAACCAGGCCCGAGTCAGGGACACCTTGTTTAGTTTTGCCCGATCTCTCAACGGTGAAAAATCACTTTAATAATTCTCATCGTCGGATTTGGATCTGGATCTTCACCAAAATCGAATTAATTCGTCCTTCTCACTCACCCAACTCATTCACCTCGTTTCGTCCGAATCCGGCCACAACGTTTTGAGATATCGTGTTCACAGACAACAACAGGGGTGAAAACACAACGTCCACTCACCTTGGGTGGAAACACTTGGTGAGAGGGTTAAACCTCACCCTGGTTGGGGGGTTGGGGGGTTACCTTTGAATCTTGACCGTGATGTAAATGGTCATGTTGGACCCTGTTGGTTTACCTGAGGGGTGATAGATCAATTTAAGGGCTGTCCAATCAAAGGACGTCATGCTCATGAATCATTGGCCAACGCTGGGAGCCTCATTAATTAAATTAATCAATTTACTTACTAATTATCCACACGCTTTGTTGTAATCGGCTCTGTCTGTCCATCTGTCTGTCCGTCTGTCCGTCCATCACTCTTTCTCCTAAACGGTTAGAAAGAAATTCACCAAACTTGGTAGTTATGATCATCACGTGGCAAGAAGCTGTGAGTACAGTATCATTTTAAGCTCTACCCTGATGAGGTGAGAAGGTAAAACACCAAAAAATTCAATTACGGGAACATTTTAAACATTTCTTCATGAAACCTTGTCCATGTGATCAACATTGGGGGACGTATTGTTGTGGGCCGGGGTTCGGTGGCGATAAACGACTGGTGGGTGGAGCAGTAGAGTCGTCTCCCACCGAACATCCGGAATTTAGGTCGTGTCTCTCAGATAAGTCCAAAAGGTCACGGGGCACTTCAAGACCGTGATCACCAATTCTCTGACGGCGTGGGGTCGGGTCAATACACCTAAGTACCCACGTCGTTAAATTACCAGGGAAGTCACACCCTCAACGGACTCTGTCGATCCGGGTCGCTCTAGCGACCTCGGTCCAGTGTAACCGGCCGGAATTACCAGACTCCGTCGGACCCAATGACAACTTACAGCACCGACGGTCTCACTATTTCTCAAACCCACACCATGCTAGGCCAATGAAAGAAAACACGGACAACGAACAGGAATATTTAACACAGGGGTTTATTTATCAACAATAATCGGGCAGGGGAGCACACAAAGAGCAGAGTTATCCGAATAAAAGAAATGCAGGCAATGTGCAGTGAGTGAAAATCACTTAACAGTTCTACTTAAAAGACTGGCGCGCCACACACACACGCGCGCGCACACACACACACACACACACACACACACACACACACACACACACACACACACACACACACACACATACACACACACACACACACACACACACACACACACACACACACACACACCTAAAGAAATGGTGGCCGCAGCCTTTAATTGTCCCTTCAGCTCGGGAGGGAAAGACGAGCTGAGGGCAGGAGCCTATTCTTCCACCTGTCCGCCTCGTGCGGTCTGGTCGAGCTTGTCCGGTGGCGGGACTCCAACCCGCCGCCACAACGCAGCATCAGGGATCAGGAATGCCGCAACGGAAGCCAGCCAGCACGGGAACGGACCAGACGAGACGAGCACCTGTGGGTAGATGAGAATGCCAGCAGGCAAGACGAGGCTTCTTCTCCTTCTCCTTCTTCCCCTTTTTTCACGATGGGGCGAACCTTCCCTTCTCCTTCTTCCCCTTTTTTATGACGACGAACCTTCCCTTCTCCTGTCCCTTCCCCGCGGGTCAAGGGTACTACTCTGAGGACTCGCCTCCGGATTGGACGATGGGTTGTCGGGCGACTCGTGGCCTCGACTCATTGGTCGGGCCGAACACTCCATCTGGCTTAGGCGGAGCCAGCCCTGAGGTGGTCACCCTCCTGATGGGACGAGGCGTCTCGGAGGCCCACTCCCCGAAGAGGCACCGTCGTCGCTTTTGGCACGCTGGCCTCCCATTGGCTGGGACACGTGTGCGATGCTCGCCCTTCGCTCATTGGCTGGAGGAAACGTTCTGTGCCCTTCCTCGGGGTGGAGTCTCGATCTGAGGCGATGGAGGCTCCGTCCACGCCCCCAGCCAAAAACACGTGGGCAATGGCAACCAGGTTGAGTGAGGGATGGAGCCGCTGTTGTTGTTGTTGTTGTTGCTGTTGTTGTTGTTGTTGTTGTTGTTGTTGTTGTTGTTGTTGTTGTTGTTGTTGTTGTTGCTGTTGTTGTTGTTGTTGTTGCTGCTGCTGTTGTTGTTGCTGTTGTTGCTGTTGTTGCTGTTGTTGTTCCTGTTGTTGTTGTTGTTGCTGTTGTTGTTGTTGTTGTTGTTGTTGTAGTAGATGTATTAAATGTCACTGTAAAATTACTCACAGCGCACACACTAAATTCCGATTAGACATAGCGGATGGATTCTAACTCCGTATACACATACTTATCGAAATAACTGAACTACTGGGACTCTGGCTGTTTGTGTACAAAAGGTTTCCAAATCAGTCACAGTATGAAGTATGGAGGAAGGACTTGGGGTCACAGGAGTCAAAACAGAAAATTTTTCAACTCAGAATTTGATATTTGGTCAATCTTGGTGGAACGTTTTCCCAAATTTAAACCTTGATTTAGGTGTGAAGCGTAGGGATTTACGATGGCGTGCCACATCAACCTCGCTCTCGTGTTTTGTTGTTTTATGTCGTGTTGGGTGAAGGATCCATTGTCGTGCAAGTGATTTGAAGGGAATGTTTGTACAAATGGAGATTGTGTCGGATATCTGGCTTATCACATTTGGACTCACAAAGTTGTGGATAAAAGAGTATTGTTCTTTTTCAGGGAAACAATGAGGAATCAGTCTCACGTTCCCTCCCCTCTCGTTCCCTCCCCTTTCCCTCCCCTCACACTCCCTCCCCTTTCCCTCCCCTTTCCCTCCCCTCACTCCTCCCCTTTCCCTCCCCTTACACTCCCTCCCCTTTCCCTCCCCTCAAACATCCTCCCCTTCTCTCCCCTTTCCCTCCCCTCACACTCCCTCCCCTTTCCCTCCCCTCTCACTCCCTCCCCTTTCCCTCCCCTCACACTCTCTCCCCTTTCCCTCCTCTTTCCCTCCCCTCACACTCCCTCCCTCTCCCTCCCATATCCCTCCCTCTCTCCCTCACACTTCCTCCCCTTTCCCTCTCCTCTCCCTCCCCTTTTCCTCCCCTCACACTCCCTCCCCTTTCCCTCCCCTCACACTTCCTCCCCTTTCCCTCCCCTCACACTCCCTCCCCTTTCCCTCCCCTCACACTCCCTCCTTTCCGTCCCCTCACACTCCCTCCCCTTTCCCTCCCCTCACACTCCCTCCCCTTTCCCTCCTCTTTCCCTCCTCTTTCCCTCCCTTTCCCTCCTCTTTCCCTCCCCTCACACTCCCTCCCCTTTCCCTCCCCTCACACTCCCTCCCCTTTCCCTCCCCTCACACTCCCCTCTCCCTCCCCTCACACTCCCTCCCCTTTCCCTCCCCTTTCCCTCCCCTCACACTCCCTCCCCTCCCCTCCCCTTTCCTTCTCCCTCCCCACTCCCTCCCCTCCCCTTTCCTTCTCCCTCCCCACTCCCTCCCTCCCCCTCCCCTCCCTCCCCTCCCCTTTCCCTCCTCCTCCCCACTCCCTCCCCTTTCTTTCCCTCCCCTCACACTCCCTCCCCTCCCTCCTCCCCACTCCCTCCCCTCCCTCCTCCCCACTCCCTCCCCTCCCCTCCCTCCTCCCCACTCCCTCCCCTCCCTCCTCCCCACTCCCTCCCCTCCCCTCCCTCCTCCCCACTCCCTCCCCTCCCCCTCCCTCCTCCCCACTCCCTCCCTCCCCCTCCCTCCCCTCCCCTCCTTTCCTTCTCCCTCCCCACTCCCTCCCTCCCCTTTCCTTCTTCCCTCCCCACTCCCTCCCCTCCCCTTTCCTTCTCCCTCCCCACTCCCTCCCCTCCCCTCCCCACTCCCTCCCCTCCCCTTTCCTTCTCCCTCCCCTCCCCTCTCCCTCCCTTCCCCTCTCCCTCCCCTCTCCCTCCCCTCTCCCTCCCCTCTCCCTCCCCTTCATGTCCATGTTTCAGTGAAGGACCCGTTTATTATGCGCAGATCCTCGCTACGTCATGACGTCATACAACACAACGCTGCACTGAACACACCGTCAGGTTTAACGGTGAAATATGAAGATTTTTTTTTGAAATAAATGAGAGATTCGATCATCCAAGGGAACACACCAGACACACAGAGTCATCATCAGGACGTTGATAATGGAAGTTTTACATTTAATAAAATATTTCATGAAGAGGGTTTAATCACGATCACGTGTGTCCCGCCCCGAGGGAAACAATCACGGATCGAACGTTCTGGTGTTTTCTCCTCACCGACACGAGTTCGAATCTACGATAATTACTGCACTTCAACTCGTCATTGTCATTGAGAGGGGGGAGGGTATTTGAGTGACTCCACGTTTGACGTCACAATGACGCGGTCATATCACAAAAACGCGTTGTCCTGGCAACCTGTTCTGACTGAGTTCGCTGTGAACGGAAAACCGTGAAGATGTTTGAGAATTCCGAACTTTATCTTCTTCAGGATTAACCAGGGATTTATTTTATCCATGAAGATGTTTCGATTCTTGAGGAAAAGACGACAAAGGTATTTCCCGCGGGTTTTCCCACAACGTTGATTGATTTTATCTTTTCATCACGAGTACAGGCTCAGTGCGCTGGCAGGATGGCCTAGGCTCCGGAGCAGGCGCAAGTTTAGTTTATTTTCACCACCCGAACAACAACAACAACAACAACAACAACAACACTGTAGTTGCTGCTGAATTCTAAGCAGCCTGCAGATGGTGATCCGTTTCTGTGTCTTGTCCGACTCCAAGGGGCTCGAAGAGCCTCAAACCAGGCCCGAGTCAGGGACACCTTGTTGTTTATTCGGCCCATGTCTGTACTCCAACCATATCTCTGGCCTGTGCTATCCGTGAAGCGACACAGCACGGAGATTTATTGATGCCTGTACTGTATTCCCGAGTGTGGAGTTTCATTGAGTTTTGATTTGTTAACACATCGTTCAATCAGAGTCCACCTGTGTGTAAGTAGGGAATTTGTAAAGCTGCGCACCTGGACTAATCTGAAGAAGTTACCACGTGATGACGGGAGGATAACCTCATTGTGTAAACTTGGAATGAACTTTTACTTACGAACAACACAGTGAACAATGTCACTTTACCTCTGATAACAATGTTTGGATCTTGCTGCACGTGCGAACAGCTGTTCTCCACTTACATCACATTTAGAACGAGAAGGGCACTTGGTGGAGCGCACACCTCCACCAGATCTAGTAACTCCCCCTACCCCCACCCCTCTCTCTTTTTGTCCCATCCTTGCTCGACAACCTCACGTTACTGTGAAGCACTCTCCTCCCACACCTCCCTCCCCTCAAGTTACAGTGAAGCACTCTCCTGCTCTCTCTCCTGCTCTCTCTCCTGCTCTCTCTCCTGCTCTCTCTCCTGCTCTCTCTCCTGCTCTCTCTCCTGCTCTCTCTCCTGCTCTCTCTCCTCTCTCTCTCTCTCTCTCTCTCTCTCTCTCTCTCTCTCTCTCTCTCTCTCTCTCTCTCTCTCTCTCTCTCTCTCTCTCTCTCTCTCTCTCTCTCTCTCTCTCTTTTGCTCTCTCCTGCTCTCTCCTGCTCTCTCCTGCTCTCTCTCTCTCTCTCTCTCTCTCTCTCTCTCTCTCTCTCTCTCTCTCTCTCTCTCTCTCTCTCTCTCTGCTCTCTCTCTCTCTCTCTCTCTCTCTCTCTCTCTCTCTCTCTCTCTCTCTCTCTCTCTCTCTCTCTGCTCTCTCTCTCTCTCTCTCTGCACGCTCTCTCTCTCTCTTGCTCTCTCTCTCTCTCTCTCTCTCTCTCTCTCTCTCTCTCTCTCTCTCTCTCTCTCTCTGCGCTCTCTCTCTCTCTCTCTCTCTCTCTCTCTCTCTCTCTCTCTCTCTCTCTCTTTCTCTCTCTCTCTCTCTCTCTCTCTCTCTCTCTCTCCTGCTCTCTCTCTCTCCTGCTCTCTCTCTCTCTCCTGCTCTCTCTCCTCTCTCTCTCTCTCCTGCTCTCTCTCTCTCTCCTGCTCTCTCTCCCCCTCTCTCTCTCCAACCTCTCTCTCTCTCTCTCTCTCTCTCTCTCTCTCTCTCTCTCTCTCTCTCTCTCTCTCTCTCTCTCTCTCTCTCTCTCTCTCTCTCTCTCTCTCTCTCTCTCTCTCTCTCTCTGTCTCTCTGTCTCTCTGTCTCTCTGTCTCTGTCTCTGTCTCTCTCTCTGTCTCTGTCTCTGTCTCTGTCTCTGTCTCTCTCTCTCTCTCTCTCTCTCTCTCTCTCTCTCTCTCTCTCTCTCTCTCTCTCTCTCTCTCTCTCTCTCTCTCTCTCTCTCTCGCCCCCTGCTGGTCGTTGGTGAGTCGTGCATGCGTGTTGCGTCATGGCGGCTCTGTGTGTGCAGCTGTGAGTACTGTGCTGTGTTAGTGTTGTTCCTGTCCCTATTTCGTTTCCCTCTGTGTCCCCGTACGTGTTTCTGGAGTTTTTTTCCCTGTTTCCCTTCCTGCTGAGACGAGAGAGAGGCGGAGAGCGCGCACGGTAGGTGCTTTGTGGGTTTTCCTTGAAACCTTCGGGTTTCTGGGCCTACTTTTTCATCTGCCTTGTTTTCATAGGCCTGCCGTTTATCGGTGGTTTAGCTTCTTCCTTATACTCTTCTTTTCCCTTGTACTTCATTTGACCCCACTTGCTGGTTGCTTGTGACGGTTTTCCTTTGTTAAACTTAAACTTCTCTTCTTTTGCTTTAAGCTATGGCAAACGGACGTTTGCACAATAGTGTGTACGAGTCACTCACTCGGAAAAATGGAGTGACAATTACTCCACCTGATGGAGTTAGTGTTGAGAACGTGGTGATGGCTCTGGGAGAGCTCGTAGGAATCGAGAATGTTCTCGCCGCTTCGAAAATGAGCCAACGTGTCGTGGTTTTCTTGTCGGAGGAGCGACACGTGGCTCAGGCGGTCGAAACCGGTCTATCCGTTCCGCCGGACGTCTTCGTTAACGTTAGTTATCTCGATACGATGGCGGTAAAATTAACACTGTCTAACATCCCGCCCTTCTTCTCGAGTGAGGAGATTGTAGCTGCATTAAGCGTTTTTGGCACAGTTGTGTCACGAATCTCCATGATTCCACTTCGTCTCCGCTCTGACGCTTCGGTTCGCCACATCATGTCGTTCCGACGTCATTGCTATATCATTCTAAAAAACAACGCTCAATCGCTCAATGCAGTTATGACTTTAAAAAATAAAAACCGCAATTACCAGATTTATATCGCAACGGAGACCACAACTTGTTTTATCTGTGGTGAATCGGGACATTTAAAAAGCGATTGCCCCAAGAATATATTAAGTGGCATATCTAGTGTGGTCGAACCCATTGAGACGAATAGTGGTATATCTAGAGTTGGGCATGTTGGTGACGCTTCAAACTCGAACAATCTGCCTGGGCCGTCGAAAGTGGAGGTAAATCCTCCCCTGGCAGATGACGAAAGCTTCACCGTTGTTCCTTCAAAAAGGAAACATAAATTGAAGCATCTAAATGATAACAATAGTCAAGATGTGACGGCGAGCTGTGCAAAAAAGATGGCGCCGGGTGCTGCGAATGACTCGTGTTTGGAAGCAACAATGTATGCTCTTTTTAAAACGAAAAATCGATTTGATGTAATTGCTCCAGAGGATGATGACTTTTTTGTCGGTGGGGTTAGTGAACATGAGCAGGAGATTGGTTTTGTGCAGCAGGGAGCACACGTGACCACTCCCATAGTCACAGGCACCTTGGATATTAACACCGAATCCACTGTAACCCCCCTCCCTGAAAAGACCAACAGTGAAATGTGTACCGTTTCTAAGTCACCAATTACTCCAAACCTGGTTGAATCAGGGTGTAAAGCTTCAACTAGTGAAACACCAGGTTCATCTCAAGCGGAATATAACGTTCCTTCCATTAGTATTCTTCCTCCTCCCCGTCCTCTTCACCCTCCCACTCCTCCTCCTCCCCCTCCCACTTCTAATCTTCTTCCTCTTCCCACCCTCCACCTCACCCTATTCCACCTCACCCCATTCCACCTCCCCCCACTCCTCCTCCCCCCACTCCTCCTCCCTCCACTCTTCCTTCCCCGACTCCTTCTCCCCCTTTGGAAGCGGAATGTGAGGCTTCCCTTATTAAATCATCAGCTCCATCTTTGGAGCATAACGATAATGTAATGGACACCGGTCGGTACTCGGATTATGATTCGGACGGGGACTCATCACTTGCTTCTTGTGGCAGTGCTGAAGCATGGAATGATCCAGTTTCCCAAGATTCGGAGAGTGTTACCAGTGTTCCACCTGCCGATATCATAAAGTTTCTTCATGACACCTTTCGCAAGAAACATGTTAAAATTAAAAACTTTTTCCCTGACTTGTCCGGCTTTATAATCTCTGCGAAGCTTTTGCTCCTCAAAGCCGGACAGCTTGGTGTGACGGAATCACAAGTGTATCGACTCCGGAAATGCATCCTCAAAGCAAAGAATGAGCTGCAGACACAGAGAGACTAAGTTTTTGACACACCCAAACTCTATGTTAGCCTATGGCCTTCTCTATAGCGAGTTTAAATATTAATGGGGGACGCTCCTCCATCCGTAAAGCAAAGAATGAGCTGCAGACACAGAGAGACTAAGTTTTTGACACACCCTAACTCTATGTTAGCCTATGGCCTTCTCCATAGCGAGTTTAAATATTAATGGGGGACGCTCCTCCATCCGTAAAGCAAAGAATGAGCTGCAGACACAGAGAGACTAAGTTTTTGACACACCCTAACTCTATGTTAGCCTATGGCCTTCTCTATAGCGAGTTTAAATATTAATGGGGGACGCTCCTCCATCCGTAAAGCAGAAGTTAAACAGTTTGTTGAGACAAATCACATTGATGTTTTGCTTTTGCAAGAAACAAGATGCAGCTCCTCTTGTGCAAGTGAATGGCAAAGGATAATGAGGGGAAAAAGGTTTTTCAGTAGTCTGGAACACCCAAGGGCTGGGGTGGCTGTTTATTTACAACCTTCCTTTTGTAGTCCCAGTGTTGTTTTTAAAGAGATTATCAAAGGGTATTTGATTTCACTCACCTTCACGCATAATGGCTTTAAACACACCGTACTGAATGTCTACGCACCGAGCGATAGCACGGAGAGACTCGCCTTTTACACACACTTCGAAACGTCTCTGTACACATTGATTTTGATGGACTTGTCTGCTTGGGTGGAGATTTTAACTGCACGATGGACCCCACCATTGATCGTAATGGAGAGGAGCCGCACCCAGCAAGCGCAGCGCCTTTGTTGAGAGCCTTGTCCAAGTTTTCTCTGGTTGATGTGTGGAGAATCCGCAATCTTTCTCTCCGCCAATACACGTGGAGTCGGTGTTCAAAAGGCCACGTATCACTTGCAAGATTGGACCGTTTCTACATCAACACTACCTTTTTAAATGTTGTGAGCAATATGGACATTATTCCGAGCGGCTTCTCAGACCATCACATGGTCGCACTTCGTATTCACCAACCAGTTCGGAATCGTGGTGCTGCCTACTGGACCTTCAACGCAAGCCTCTTGGATGACCAACTGTTTGTCGATGCCTTTGGTGTGTTCTGGAGAGCCTTGCTCCAACGTAAAACTTCCTTCCCCTGCCTTGGAAAATAGTGGGACAACGTCAAAGTGCAAATAAGATCCTTTTGCCAACAATATGGAGCCTACCACACCAAATATGACTCTGCCCTTCAATCCTTGCTTGCCAAAGAAATATTATATTTGCAGACCAACCTCTTGGCCTCAAATCATGAAAGAACCAACCTCTTGCTGGCGAAGAAAAAAGCTCTTCTTGCTGGACTTTGTGCAAAGCAAGCCAGAGGAGCGCTGATTCGTCTCCGACTGGAGAATTTGTGTTACCTGGACACCTCCTCTAAATTCTTTTTTGGACTGGAAGATCAAACAAAGAGAAGTCAGCAGATAACTTCAGTAAGGACAAAGGAAGGAAGGATAACACACAATCAAAAAGATGTCAGAGCCTCACTCAGACACTACTTTACTGAACTTTATCATGCTCCGAAAATTGACAACAAAATGGTAACAGTGCTGACTTCTTCCTTACCTACCTTGTCAAAATCTGCAGTTCTACAAATGGACAAGGAAGTAACTTTGGAGGAACTCCAAGCTGCTCTTCAAACTCTACCCTCGGGTAAGGCCTCCGGCCTGGATGGAATTCCTGCGGAATTTTATAAAACCTTTTGGGACCTCCTCGGACCAGAACTACTTGAGGTTATAATCGACGGTCGACGATCAGGCTCACTGCCATTAAGCTGCCGGAGGGCTGTCCTCGCCCTTATCCCCCAAAAAGGAGACCTTCAGCAACCACACAACTGGCGTCCCATCTCATTACTCTGTGCAGACTACAAAATATTTTCCAAGGCCCTTGCCAACCACCTTAAAGCCATAATCGAGGAGATCGTACACCCAGATCAGTCTTACTGTGTCCCAAAGAGGACAATTCATGACAGTATCTTCATTGTGCGTGATATAATTGACATCTGTTCTCTTGAGCAAAGGAATGTCGGGTTGGTGTTCTTAGATCAAGAAAAGGCCTTTGATACCATTGATCATTTTTATCTTTTCTCTGTTTTACCGGGGTTTGGTTTTGGGGAAAATTTTATCTCTCATGTGCAGTTACTGTATAACAACACTTTTAGTCTCTTAAAGGTTAACAACATTTTATGTCCCCCTTTCCCGGTTAATAGAGGCATTCATCAAGGGTGCCCTCTTTCTGGCCTCCTGTACTCTCTTGCGATTGAGCCTTTGCTCGTTCGGTTGCGTGCACGTCTTATTGGTTTCCTTCCTCAACCAATGGCGAACCCGTTTAAAGTGATTGCTTATGCAGATGATCTTTGTGCAATCGTTCGCTCGAATGAGGACGTCTCAGCCTTGGTCCGTTGCATTCATGAATTTGGTTTGGCAAGTTCCACAAAAGTGAACTGGGAAAAAAGCAGAGCTCTCCATCTTGGTCCACAAAATGGCGCCATTCCTCCGACTCTTCCCGAGAAACTTAAATGGGAAAGGGATGGAATTTTTTACCTAGGCGTCTTTCTTGGAACTGAGAACTTCATTTTAAAAAACTGGGAATCTCTAATAATTAAAACTGAGAGACGTTTACGAAAATGGAAGGGCTCACTTTGTCAACTCTCCTATCGGGGCCGAACCCTTGTTATAAACAACCTCGCAGCATCAATGCTTTGGCACGTTTTTATAGCACTGCAGCCCCCAGATTTGTTTCTAAAAAATTACAATCAATTCTTATTGACTTCTTTTGGGGAGGAAAGCATTGGCTCCAACCTGGTGTGTTAAACTTGCCTGTTGCTGAAGGAGGACAGGGGCTGATTGCTATTACCAGCAAGGTGATGGCTTTTCGCCTCCTTTCGCTTCGCAGACTGCTGTACACGGACGTCTCGTGGAAGGCCTTGGCTCACTGCCTGCTTCGGCAGGCGGGGAAACTCGGCTACGATCAGCAACTGTTCCTTATTGACACCAAGAAAGTTGATATAGCATCAGTCCCCCTGTTTTATAGAAGCATGCTGAATGCATGGCAGGCAGTCACTGTTCGCCGAAATAACAATGACTACTCCCTGGAAATGTTCTTAAATGAGCCTATCTTTTTAAACCCCATTTTTGAAGGGGTCTGCAGCAATTATATTCTTGTGCAGAAGTTTATTGATGCTGGATGTACGAAGG